>NC_143555.1:68353500-68677000 GCF_054136105.1 Typopeltis vanoorti | reverse complement strand
GAGTTGATTTAGCTACTTTTGCAATGTGCCCCCCTAAACTTTATCTCCCTATCCATCAACACTACGAAGTCCCTGGCCTCATCAATCTCCTGGAGTACAGTTCCACCAATGTGGTATACTGCTGCTAATCTTTTCACCCCAAAATGCATAACCTTACATTTTGTCACATGAAATTGACATCCATTCTCCTTAGCCCAGAACTCCGATCTATCCAAGTCATCCTGCAAGATTTTGACATCTTCTGCATTCACTATTGCCCTACCCAACTTTGCATCATCAGCGAACAAATGAACTGTTCCTCTTAGATTCTTCCCTATATCGTTAATGAACAAATTAGACAGCAGTGGTCCAAGAACAGAACACTGAAGCACACCTCTAGCCACAGGCCGTTCTTTTGGACTCTACTCCTGAATAAACTACTCTTTGATATCTCTCCATCAACCACCCTCCTATCCATCTCACCAACCCTATATCCATTCCCATATATTGTAGTTTACGGATTAGAATTCCATGTGGTATCCTATCAAATGCCTTAGCCAGGTCCAGCAGTATCACTGTAAACCCATTACCCTTATCCAGTTCAGTCGTCACCGTGTTATAAAACTTGAGAAAGTTACTGAGGCATGATCTACCCTTCACAAAAGCATGCTGTCCCCAGTACAATATCTCATTTTCATCAATCCATTTATGTATTTTTCCCTTGACTACTTTCTCCAAGACCTTGACGACTCCTGATTGGTCGGTAATTTGCAACCGTAGTCTTGGATCCTCCTTTATGCAGTTGAACTATTTTCCCCTCTTTCCACACCTTCGGGACTAAACCAGACCCGAGACTCAGATTAAACAACATGGTCAAGGGCACTGATAATTCTTTAGCCACTTTACGCAAGGCCCGTGCTGGTATACCATCCAATCCCACAGACGTATTCACATTAAGGTTCTGTAATAGACTATTCACCTCCACTTCATTTATCACAATTCCCGTATAAACTAATGGTTCCTTCATTTTTTCAATGTCACCACCTGGATGATATACTTTTGCAAAGTGCTCGCTCAGTAACTCCACTATATCGACTGATTCAGTGACCTCCTTACCATCGTCATTCCTTAAAATCATTTTGCCATGTACAGTTTTTTCTTGCTTGCAGCATATTGAAAGAGCTGTTTGGGATTCTCTCTAGCTTGCATACCTAGTATCCTTTCATAATCTGCTTTTGCTTTTTTTTACCACACTCGTTACCCTTCTGGCCTGCACTTTATACCGTTCGTGTGCCTGCAGGTCACTTCTTTTTTTAAATTCCCTCTACAATTGTTTCTTTTTTTGCAGCTCAAGCTTAATGGTGTTATTCATCCATTTAATCCCTATTTGTTTTACTATTCGGACCCTAGGTATACAATCAGCCATAACCTCCTGTAAATGCGCCTTGACCACTTCCCATACTCTATCGACATCCAGCCCTTGCAGTTGTACATGCCATGCCACTGATCCAAGCAATCTCCTAAGCTCGTCATACTTGCCAGCACGGTAATTCCACATATACCCTGTCTTAATCAAAAATTCCACACCTTTAGCCACCTCCCAGGTCAAGACCTTATGATCTTTTGTCTTTTCTTTTTGTCTTTTCTTTTTTGCATACATTTTTTGTAAGAAGCAACTGCAAACTTTTTTTGGGTGGGGGGGGATTCAACTTCCTCTTGTTCTGCTTTTTTTTCTCTCTTCTTTTAAGAATTTCTGTGCTCTAGTTCTATAAGGTCTTCAAATGACAGCTCTTCTTCCACAGCTTGTAACAAATGCTCTATATTTTCATAGTCAATCTCCAACTTTTTAGCTAGCATTATGAGCTTGTCACCAATCTCTTGTGAAGCTTTGCCTTTGTCAAATCCTGTGAATGTATGAACATATATTTTCAGCAGCATCTTCCAAACACCATTCATGCACTCTGCTATCACTTCACTACATCCTTCGTACAATGTAAAATATCATATTCCTTTCTTTCTACCATCAGTAGCAGCAATAGTCTTAGCAAAAGTACTTCTTAAATAATATGCACTGATGGCAACATTAACATACTGGTCTATGGATTGCTGGGAAAAGTGATATACAGTGAACATCTACATCAAATGGCTGTCATAAATCAAGGGCTGATATAATTTGGACCACTAATGGGATGTTAATGCATAACATATAATCCTTCCCCAATTTAACAACAGCTGTTGATGCATAACACAGTCTTTCCCTTTCATGGTGAGTATTGACCATCATGAGCCTCCATAGCTCAGTCAGTACAGACAAAGTCCTTTGGTCAGAAAGACATGAGTTCAATTCCCATCAGTGACGTGAGGAACCTTTATCTGGTCTCTTTTGCCGAAAGGTGAGTTAGAAAGTCTCATACGGAGGTAGGGTTTTTTTTTATCTGGAAACTTCCATTTTTCATCTCCCAGAACAGGCAAACTGGCCCGATGAATACACAGTCATGAATATGTCCCGGCTATATGCCAGTCCCAAGCCAGGATAAACATTTGGGGGGAAGCAATAGTGAACTACGCTGTAAAAATCTCATCAGGAACACTTTGTGGGCAATGTTTACAAAGTCACCTAGGGTCAGAAACGATTGAAGGGAAACCACCACTGCCTTATAAAACTCTATGTAGAGGAAATGCCAACTAGATGATAGATCGATTGCCTGATGAACCACACCCCTTCCCCCATATATAATAACAGATCATACTTGGGTATACTAAATACAGTCTCAGTGTAAGTAAACCCAGGGGCAGCCCACTTTGGAAAGACTGAGTGTTTTGAGACTTAAGTCAGATTCCAGTGTAAATGCAAGTCTAAAAATTTAGTTTGATAAACTAAAAAAAAAAAAAAAAAAATCTTGTTTTGAAAACAATCTGTTCGTTAATAATTTATATTTGTAAAGAAATGTAGCTAATTTGTTTATGAACCTTATTTAATATCATTATGTTGAACTCATTTAGCCTATTATGGTCTACCTCATTTCAAGCACAAATATTCTGGAGATAAAAATACTTAACTTCAAAATACTTGGAGAGAATAGGTAATATCTCACTCCTGTATGCATCACACCTTTCTTGCATTTGTTATCAAATTTCTTAACTTTATCATCAGGAGAGAGACTTTGTCCTTAAAAGCACTAACCATGACCAACTCTCACTTTTCCAATATGTTTTTAAGAATCGGAACTGTGTGTGTGTGCATATATAGGCACAAACGAAATATAAGGGAAAAAAAATACTGATCAGAAAGCATCAACTGAACACTCAAACTTTTTAAATCCTCTTACTATTAATAATCAGATAACATCAATTAGTACTTATTTCATCATAAACAAAATTATTATTAATCTGATACTTCTATGTCTTAGACACATAGTGATAGGCCAATGATTACATATAATTAAGCGTGCATGATACAATTTAAACAGGGGAAAACGTAAGTATTGGGTTCCTTAAAAAGCAATCAACTTCTCGTTCGTCTTTTTTAGTCTTGAAATGTCACTTGTAGTAAATTTGGTTGTATGGTACTTATGGCTGCATCAATTCGTACTAGCCTCTATAAATTCTGGAATTAATTTTATTAAATGCTAATGAAACGTCTTCTTTCATTATAATGGAGATGCTAATAAAAAAATAAAAAAAAACTTTTAGCATTGATAAATGCGATAGATGGTCCAGATGTACAACAAATCAATTAACTTACAAATATTTTATTCTGCTTTTGGCGGTACCTTCCAACAGTGTTTAATATACCAGTGATTTAATTTCGGAATAGCACTGCCTTCGTAACAAATGCCACAATTAGTAAATACAAAAGTTTCAACCAAGCGATGAGATAACAAATTACAAAAGGAGTACAAATAAGGAAGTTACTACTCGCCAGTCATTCGGTAAACTACACAAGTATTAAGTTTCACCTCAGACAATAAAACTGTCCTGGTGAAATGTCCATTTTTAAGAATTAATACGAAGTTCAAACGAATTAAATAACTTCCATCAAAATTGTCCCAACTGAAGACCTCCAATTTAGCACACTGCTTAAAAATGGAAATGCACCACAAAATGGAAAAAAAACAAACAAAAAAAAACTTGTAGTAGTCACCTACAACAAAGCATCAGAAACACTGTGCTACCAGTAATTTCAAACTTTATAAAAGAAAAACATTTAATTCACAAAATAATTCACATAATCCACAATTTCGTTCATCACGTAATACCAAATTTCGGTTACGAACTCTCGACGCGATATGCATTTTAACAGGGAGTTGTACACCACCTAAGGTACAGTTCGAGAGTATCTTCCTGTTATCATCTAATGGCGGACAATGATTCGTTTTAACTATGTAGACTGTGAACCAAAAGGAAGGCAACTTATAAGAGGAATAAAATTATCAATTTTAGGCAAAGTAAGTAATGAAAATATCATGAGAAGATATTATATGATGTTTTCTATAAAATACACCATGTAATAATGGATTCATTGTTATTTTAAACACCTTTTAAGGGGTCTTCAAAACTGACGCTAGCGACGGCAGACGGTCAGTTTCACTGACCCCGCGTTCCTGCCTCCGGTTACCAGGATGTTAAGAAGTGCCGTGTCAAATATGAAATGAAATTGGATTCATTTCATTATGCATTATACATGCAGATATGATTTTTACTTACACCAATACACTTGGCCTTTCTATTTGATCCTGACATACGACCTTAAACACTGCTCGTCGTGGACAACTCAACGCAGATGCATATCCAAATATTCTGTAGTCGAATTCGCCAGCTGAGAGATATGCATTAGGCCTAACATTAGATACATCTTATTTTTTTTCTTTGCCAGTTGTTAATAAAGAACGTTATATCGCACCACGAGTAATCTCAGTGCTGCAGCAAAACATTTAAAAGCATTAAAAAAAAAACCTACATAGTTTCTTATGCGTTCATCTGCTTATCGTGAAATTGTCCTGCCTACAATTCCTGAAATAGGTCATTCGTTTATTGAGATAATAGGCTGACAGAATCCTAACTGTGCATAATGTTTACCATAAAATTTTATGCTTTTTTGAACACGTAAAGGTAAGTAAATAAATGATTTGTAACTGAGTGCTAATGGAATGTTAGTACCAAGTATATCAAACCAGACATGGTACCTAAAATGAAGCACTAGATACTATGTTATTTTGAAGGTTTACTTTAATGTATTGATATAGAGTATTTTGGAACATATATACTATTGATTAAAATCTTTTTAGCAGTACATTAAATGAGATGTTAGTGTAATTGTTCCTGGTTGAAAGGCGGAGCTTATCCCGAACGCAACAATGTTTACATTTGCGTACACCCACCCTTCAGACGGATACATCATCATACAATTGTGTGCTCGTCTGTTTTTAGTGTTTTTCCAGTACCTGTCGTATTCTTTTTCCTTGTCAATATATCATTTAAACTGAGAGATAATAAGTCACTGCGTTAAACATTTTTCTCGTTTTTATATATTATTTTCTTCTGTATTTATCAGATTTTGGATACATCGATATACTTACGGTATTTATATACTGTTAACTGATTTCACTACATGAGTTGAATGTAAGAAACTTAAGTTTTGATAAAGTTAAAAGTAGTCCTTCCCTCTAAAAAATATTACGTTTTGTATATTTAACTATCATACATGGTTGAAATCTCAGAGAGTACAATGATTTTTGTTTTTTTTAACTAGGTGTTTTAGAAAAAATGAAGAGGCGAATAAATTTCCCTGTCAGGCCCATAACATACATCCTTGATTTTCTCTGAACATCCCAACATTTATATCTTCTTTATATATCAACAATGAATTAATTGATTTCATACTTTCTTAGGTGAAAATTCTGTTGTAAGGGTTCTTTTGATTAAGCTAACTATTTTTGAAGTCTGATAATGATGATAATACAAAGAGTAGTAATAATTCTTTGTTCATTTATTTTGATTAATTCCTTTAATAAATTTACATATTTCAGGAAGCAGGGGGGGTCCAAATTTATAGAAACCTTACACAGTAGAAGGATTTCCTTTTATGCAAAAAAAAAACCCATCTACATTGAGGAGTATCTCCATTGCACAGTTGAGTAGTGTCCTTTAGGTAAAAAGACCTCAGGTCAAAATCTCATCTAGGATATGAGGGAAAGTTTTTTTTGTAAGGTGTTTTTCTTTCTCCTTAAATGTAGAAACCTCCATAAAGTATATCCAAATGTTGGATGCTTGCAGTATTGTTTTGTTTATCATGATTTTAACTAGTGGTATTATATGTCTAAGTTTTAATTAATGTTCCATTTCTGTTTAATTAATAATCTTAAAGACAGATGGCTGTTCTGGTTATAGATTATTTGGTTAGTTGTAAATTATATAAGCAATTCCAAAATGCATGTTTATAAGCAATTTCTGTTTGTGGATAATTCACTTTCTTGTGAGCTGTTCCTTTCAGCATATTTATATGCTACTCAACTGCAGTTTTTAATCAGTTTCATTCAGGTAATTTTTTATGCTACTTTTTTCTATTTACTTTAATTCTGTCATTATTTATTTATTTATTTATTTATTATTATTTACTATTATCAATAGAGGCATTCTAGAAAGTCCTTAAGTAGTATTTTGATTGCCTATGAATTTTTTAATTTTAGATATTGAGTTAGTCCTTCCCTCTAATATGATGTAGATTATTATAAGTAATACATTATTCTTAAATATTCAGAAAATTTATTTATTCAGAAAATCTTAGTATCTTATAGATACTAAGATTATTTTCTGAATAAATTTTAGTATCTATAAGATAATAAGATTCAAAGAAAACACGTTTTGTTTGAATATTTCAATCAACATATTTAACAATAAGAAAGCAAAGTGTTGAGAATTTATCTAACAAGTAAATTTTTTTTATTTATGTAGATTATGAAAAAAGGTAAATGCCGTAATTTCTTCTCTAGCAGAAAAACTGAAAAATTAATCAAGATTAATGTATTAGGATATATAATAAAATAAAGAGATGTCATTATTATAACTAATGTAAAACATGTACTACTTCACAGCTGAATAAATACATAGATTTTGTCTAAATACATAGTTGCTGACTGGATGTTAAAAAAAAAAATTATATTTTCCATAACAGTAATGTTGATTTGAACTATTCTATGTATTCTTACTACTATTTGTTGACTTTTTCTCCTTTGAATGGTTCTTACGCAAAGGAAATCTCAGAACACAATACACTGCTGACCACTTTATGCAACTACTATTGGCTTATTGGAACATATTAAAAAAAAAATGAGGGTGAATACATTTTTTTGCTTGGCAAGTAGGGTTTTACATAATTTCTCAAGTCCTGGCACTGCAATCATAGTTTGTTATATGCTAACAGATATTTTACATTATGTAGAAAGATTAGTTATTCAATTATATATGTAAAAATGAGTAAATTGTTTTCTAATTTTGAATATTGCGAGCATATGCAGTCTTTCATATTTCAAAATGATTAATAATTAACTCATTAGCTGATGGTAATGTATTTGTTGGAAATGGGAAAGTTTTTGAAATGTCTCATTTTTCTGAGCTGTTCATATCTGAGTATTTGTTTAACTATTATTATTATTATTATTATGGGCAACTCCAAGGAGTTGTTACACTCATTGACGGAGGCCCTAAACATTATGTCAAGAACTATTCAGCATTTGTGCAGTATTTATCATACTTTGCTTTGAACTCATTCACAGTCATTGCACCCACAACAGACTCTGGCAACCTATTCCACCCATTCACCATTCTCCAAGCAAAAAACCTAGTTGTAACACCCTTGCTAACTACACTCTTACTCAGTTTCCATGGATGGCACCTAGTTCTCCCACCACCATCACACCTGTCCTGAAAAATTCCTCTAAATTAATCTTATAATCCCCCCCGCCTCAATAATTTGAATGACTCAATTATATCATCCCTTTTCTGCCTAACAACCAGTTTCCACAAATCTTCAACCTGTTCTCTCATAAGGTTCATTCTCTAGACCAGCTACCATCTTGGTCACTCACCTCTGGATCCTCTTCACTTCCTCCCCATCACCAAGAAATGCTGGGACCCAGATCTGCACACAGTACTCAAGATGAGGTCTTATCAAGGCTCGATAAAGAGGAACAATAACTGCTTGTCTCTGCTCGTCAAAGTATTCTTCAGTAACCAAGTGATCTGATGAGCTGATTTAGCCACTTTTGCTATGTGCCCCCCCCCCCCCCCCCTAAACTTCAACTCCCTATCCACTAACACTTCCAAGTCTCTGGCTTCGTCAATTTCCTGGAGTATGGTTCCACCAATGTGGTATACTGCTTATAATCTTTTCGCCCCAAAATGCATAACCTTACACTTTGTTGCATTAAACTCTGCCAATATATCCAAATCATCCTGCAAAATTGACATCATGTGTATTCACTATTGCTCTACCAAACTTTGCATTATTGGCAAATAACTGAACAGTTCCTCTCAGATCTTTTCCTATATCATTAATGAACAAATTGAAAAGTAGTGGTCAAAGAACAGAACCCTGCTGCACACTACTAGTTACAGGCCTTCTTTTGGACTCTACTCCTGAATAAACCAATCTCTGACATCTCTCCATCAACCACCTTTCCATTCATCTCGCCAATCCTATATATCCACCCCAGTGTGCTGCAGTTTACTGATTAGAATTCCATGCGGTTCCTGTCAAAGGCCTTTGCAAAGTCCAGCAGTATCACTGTAAACCCATTACCTTTATCCAAGTCAGCTGTCATCACTGTATTTATAATAATTAACAAAGTTTAAGCAATTAAAAAATTAATTGAAAGAAAGATTAAAAGAAATAGGTATTGTTATCATTATGTTGTTGTTCCCACTTTGCCAAGATATATCAACCTGGTGTATGTGACATAGTGCACAGCACTAGAGCTTTTACATAACCTGGATAACAGTTTGGCAATAGAGACAGAGGAGATATCAGCATGTATGTTAAAGGAATGTGCAGCTGAATTGATTAGGCCTCTGACTTGTTTATAAAAGTTGAATGTTAGCTGAGGAAAGATCCCACAGAAATGGAAAGAATGTATGATAATCTCATTGCACAAGGGTGGTGCAAAGAGTGATGTGTCTAATTACTGAATTATCAGTATCTCAGGAATGGTGATGAAGATATTAGAGAAATTGGTAAGAACTTGCAGACAAAAAGGGGTGGACAAACAAGCTATACTTTGCAAGGAACACCATGGATTTACCGATGGGAGGTAATGTCTGAGTAATTTGCTCATATTATATAATAATGTTACAGCCAAGTTGGATAAAGGTAATGGATACACAATGATACTGTTGGACTTTGCTTCAATAGTATATCACATGAAAGGTTGTTTCATAAACTGGAGATTAGGGATTGGAATATAAACTACTGGCTTAGATTAGTTGGTGACTGACACACAGATATCAGAAAGTGATATATGCAGGATGTGAATCAGCCAGATTAAGGTGACGACCAGTGGTGTGTCCCAAGGATCAGTCCTTGAACCACTGTTGTTTAATCTGTATATTAATGATATTGGGAAGGGCTTCACAGGAGATCCTCAGTTGTTTGCTGATGATGCAAAGATAGGCAGGGCAATCAGAGATGCTACTGATATGCAGCATTTTGCAAGCAATTTGAATAAGCTGGAAGTGTGAGCAAATGATGATGACTGTCAATTCAATGTTCCTTCCTAGTTTATGCTTATGTGTAGACCCACACTTTACTGCACAGGTGTTTGAAATATCTAATCTAACAGATAAGCTTAGGTGTTGACGGTTATTCATGACTTATTTTTCACGGTATTAACAACACCACACAATTTTATCAAATAGATGTTTTATATTAACTGCTTGGTTGGATCATCTGAGCAGTTAATAAAGCATCTGTTTGATAAAATTGTGTGGTGTTGTTAATACCGTGAAACATAAGTCATTTTTGAAATATCTGATAGAATAGGTTGGTTAATCCTTATTCCCAAAGTGTCCTATATCTGTATATTTCATGTGCCACATTACCTGTTTACCTGTTTCAAGAGACGAAAAAAACCTAAGTTTCCAGGAGAAAAAAACCTTTCACCTCTGTATGAGACTGACTAACACTCACCATTTGATTAAACGTACCTAATAAAGTAACTGTAATTAGTTTACGGAATTAACAACGCATATAAAGTATATTAATTAAAGGTAACTTTAATGAATAACTTCTATATTTCGGCAATGTCACATTGCCATCTTCAGGAACATAAAGATATGGTATGTGCACTCAGGAACTAACACAAAGCAAATGAGGAAGAAAGCAAGAAACTAATATTGTTATTCATTAAAGTTACCTTTAATTAATATACTTTATATGCGTTAATTCCGTAAACTAATTACCAGTTATGTCTAACCAACGTATAAGTCTTGCTACTAGTACCTAATAAAGGTTCCTCACATCATAGATGGGATTCAGACCTAGGTCTTTCCAACCATAGGACTCGTCTAAACCAGTCCTTCCCAAACTTATGGATGCCAAGGGTCCTTTTGGAAAAATTTAAATATTTCACTGCCCCCATCGAAAAAAAATCATAATATAGACATATATTATTATAATATTTATTGTATTTATATTCAATACAATTTGTATTCAAGATTTTGCGTTTGTAAGCTTTTTTGCACTTATCAATATCTTTGAAATGAAACATATGAATAAGCATATATTTACTAATAATTTTTCTTCCTGCGTATTTCGGCAGTTAATGAATATTAGTAAATATTCATTAAGTGTCAAAATACGCAGGAAGAAAAATTTGTGAACCAACACCAACGTGTGATGTTTTTCCATTAAAATATAAAAAAAGAACAAAAAAAGAAATAATAAAAATTAAATACGTTTATTTTAAGATAAAAAAATATCTACTTAGTCTTAATACATTTTAAATTTGTTTTTCATTATTTCATGGCCCCCCTCAACAAAACTAACCCCCCCCCCAAAGGTGGATGCAGCCCATAGTTTGGGAAGCGCTGGTCTAAACCATCTAAGCTACAGAGGCTCTCAGTTCAATGTTCATAATTGTTAAGTTGTGCACTTTGGTGTGATGAGCTATTCAACAGCATATTATATTGGTAGAATTGTGCTTGGAATAACTGACAAAGCTAGAGACCTTGAAGCTACAGTGGATAGAAAGTTGAAGTTGAAGGGCACATAGAAAACATTGCAAATATGAGTCAGAGGATAATTCCAGTTTTGAAACAAACCTTGGTGTGTAAGGATATGGAAGTCGTTTTGCCTCTTTACAAAGTTTTGATATGACTGCACCTTGGTTGCTATGCACAGATTTGGTCTCCTGGGTTCCAAAAGGGATAAAGAGGCTGTGGAAAGGTTGTAAAGAAGTTACAAAGAAGATTATTTCACGATTATTGAATGTAGATTATGATAGATTGAGAGTATGTGGACTGGAGACATGAGAAAGTGGAGTGATGTGATAGAAATCTATGAACTTTTGAGAGGGTGTTAAATAGTTGATAAAATTTTTCCATCAACTATTGGAAAGGACAAGGGGCATCTGTGGAAGTTGAGTTTGTGTGCTGTTAAGAAAGGAGTGATATTTCTCTCATGGAACCATGAGTGAGTGGAACAGTTTGAATGAGTTGAAGAGAAAGTAAGAGACAATGTGGGTGATTTATGGCCTCCCTCATCGTTTCCTTGACTCCCTGGGGGGGGGGTCTAATAATAATCTTGGTGCGTGTCTGTTCACAGGGGTAGCAAAGCTCCTGAATCATATATAATGCTTTAAAAGAATGCATACCTCTCTGTTAGTTGTTAGTTATGTATATATATTGGTTGATAATAAAAAGGAAATACAATAAAAATTAATATAAGAAAGTTAGAACAGTCCCCACTTGATTTAAGAAAATTCTCGTGTGGACAGGAATATCACAAAAGATATGTTATTTTTGTACACACCCTCATATGTTATTACAAGATTTGTCAGTGATCAGATATGTTATGTTATGATATTTGACTGATTCTGACCTGTAAACACTCATATGCTCGTACATGATTTTTCAATTATCAGACATGTTATATGTATATGGCTAATTCTAGCTAGCTTTAAATATCAAGGAAGATTCAAATGTGAGAGAGAGAGACTAAGAGTTTATAAGGCAGAACACTGGAATAAGATGATAACATTTATTTTAATTGACAACATGATGTTTCATCCTAATTACAGAGGATTTCTTCAGGTGTAAAAGGTGACAACTGTTATGCAGTTATAGAAGAGATGGATGTTATTTTAAAATAACATCAGTCCATATCCATAAAATAACTTTCCCTCTTTGGAGGCATCTGTAGCTAAAATCAATAAACGGAATGAGACCAAATTTTATATTGAGACTTTTGAAGGCATGGGGAGATGAGGTCTGCAAAAAAAAAATTTAGTACCAAAAATCGTCAATAGGGGAAATTTTGGCACTGCCGGAGCCGAAAACAAGCCGATAATTACATTAACGGCAGATAAAATGGAATAATAACATTTCGACAGTGTAGGCGACAGCCACATCACTCATTCCAGTTGGATATGTGGTGCATTACAATGATAATAATAATAATTAAACTAAAACAACTTGGGAGAGAGAGAGAGACAGAAATTAATGTAGTGATTGAACTCACAGGAAATAATGTTTTATTCATCAGAATCTGGGTCCCCTGGACCACATACATGATTTTCAATGTGCTGACCTTGTGTACATCAAATTGCATCCAGTGTGCGACATGCTCTACAGCTGAGCATAAGGAGTCGGATTGGATGTTCATAACAGCTTGTTTTATGTTCTCATTCAAGACATGCAAGTTGGGAATGCCACCAACATTCACAACGGATTTCAAATACCTCCCACAGACAAAAGTCACATGGAGTAATGTCCAGGGATCGAGGCGGCCATGCTGTCGGAAAGAACTGACTGATAACCCTCTTGTTACTGAAATGCTGGCATAAAAGGCGCTGTACTGAATTCAGCTCACATCACCCCAAAAATAAGCCCCATCACCCCACAATATTCTCCAAGGCCAGTCATTGTTGACCTCCATTCAGACAAGAAATGTCAACACGAAGGTCATGTCCTTATCATAATCTGCGGTAGTTAGTGCTTGCACATGACTGAACTTATACGGATAGAAGTGAAGCATTTTCATAAGATTTGCCACACTGTTCCATAAGCCATATCAAGTTTGCGAGCTATGACACGAGCGCTTGGACCAGTACTGGTCCCTGTGTCGTCGAACACCGCAGTAGCAACGTCTGTTAACGTATCTTCTTGCACTGCTTTCCGTCCTCTGCCAGGTCTAACTCCTAGTGATCCAGTTTCTTCACACTTCTTAATCATAGCTCTCAGTGCTACAGCTGACATAGGATCTGTATGCAGGTTATGAAACCTTCTAAATTCCCGAAGGGCTGCTACGGCATTGCACTGTTTAAGGTAAAACAACTTAACAAGTAAAGCACGCTGAGGCAAGGTAGGATGCATATTGAGCACAATTCGTCAGTCATTCGAATAACTGCCTCCAATCCCTTTTTAAGTGGCATTGGTGGCGCTGCTGTCATGTACGCACAGTAAAATTTGCATAATCCTTTTTATTTGCGTTTACTGCAAATATTTGACTGCTTTTGGCTCTGCCAGTGCCAAAGCTTCCCCTATCAGTCACTTTTGGTACTAAATCTTTGTTTTGCGGAATTCATCTCCCCATGCCTTCAAAAGTCTCAGTATAAAATGTGGTTTCATTCTGTGTTAGTTTTAGCTACAGATACCTCCAAAGAAAGAAAGTTAATTTATGACCACCCTGTATATTAAACTTTATGTATTCATATGAGTTTTGTAGTAACTTGAAAAGTGTGCCATTATTTTCATGCCAGTTAGTTGTGTGTAATTCATTATATTGTGATTTTGAAAATGAACTATTTTTAAGGAATGAAGACGGCAGTAGGAAAATGAATTGAATTTGATTTAATGACCCAATATTTTGTGACAAATGATAACTAAGATTGGGTTTAATAGGTTCTAATATAGATGGTTAAAGCTACTAGTTTCATCACATATGCTTGTGGCTTCTTCTGGGTTAGAAAGAACAAAAAAAATATAACAATAAGCGGCACACATTAACCATAACATAACTAAAACTGAACATGTAGGAACTGGAGACACAAAATTAAAAAAAAATTTGGTTTTAGTTATGTAATGGTTCATTTGTACTGCTTATTGTATATTTTTTGTTCTTCCTAATGCATAAGAAGACGTTTGGCTAAACTAGTAGGTTTAACTATCTATATTACAACTTATTAAATCCAGTGTAATTATCATTTGTCACATTCGTTTTTTTGCTTGGAAAAAACTACAATATTCATCATGACCCAATATTTTGCTTTTGTCATAGAGACATTTATTGGAGATCCAATTTCTGATATCTGTCTGACAGAGACAAAATAATGGAGTTATTAAACCAACATTTAATGCATTCCTATTGCTGTCTTCTTACATTAAACCAAAAAAAATGAACTTCAACCACAATGTAAATATACAATTAGAGGATGGAATAGCTATGTAAATATGCAGTATTAATAAATATCACTAATGCAAAGTTAGTAATATTGTAATTTTTTCAGTATTTTCACATTTTTTTATTGCCAAAATGTGATATTATAACAGATTGCTTTTGTTAGAATAATGCAGGTATGGAACATCTGTGATAGCGTTATAGCACATATGAATATCTAAGCAGAGCTACCAATTCATTTTCAGGTATGTTTTCATTTTACTTTTTTCTTTTCTTTGGTTTATTGTTATTGCTTTGTCATACCTTACTTTCATTTGCTTTTTAATAGTTAGTGGATTCTCCTCTTTGTAAGTCTGAAATCCTCTATAACAAGTATGATTTATATTTTGATATATATAATAAATTTAGTTTAATCCTTTATCCAAGTGTGAGCAAACAAAGTTTGCACCTGAAAGTACCTTACTACCTTACCTGGTGTTGGACTGGGGTAAGGTAGCACAACACCGGGCAACTAGTTGCAAAGGTGGAGCAAGCTTACAGCACTCCTATCTGAGATAGGAGTAATGTAAGCTACGTTACATAACTAAAGGAGAAAATTTTTTTTGCGCCACACTTTATCCAAGTGTGGCGCAAACTTTGTTTGCTCACACTTGGATAAAGGATTAAACTAAATTTATTATAGTCTAACCAAGTGAAAAATAAACTTTCAACATCTTTGATATATATATATATATATATATATATATATATATATATATATATATATATATGAACTTTTGATACAATAAACTAATCCCAAGCCAATGTAAATTTTCTACACTTCTCTTAAACAAAGCTTTTTCTGTACACAATTTTGAAGACACCGGGTTTCTATGTAATACTTCAAAAAATTTCTTCACTTAAACAAAAAAGGGAGATGTAGTATAATAATAACTTTGATTAATAGATGATGTATTATTGAAATTTCTTTATAAAAAAGAATTGTATTCAAATATTTTCATAATACATACTTCTGCTGGTTGGCCATCATTGACATCTGACATATAACTAGTTGAAAAGTTTTTTATGAAATTACATTTTTTTTTTTTATGTATATTAAGATATAAAAAAGATATTGTGATAGAGGCAATGATTTTGAGAGCTAAAAGATAAGTTGTTTTTGAAAATAATTGGTGATATTTGATTCACTTTTACTGGATTACTATTTTTATGACTATTTACTTATTTTTTTATAAAAGTTTATTTGCTTGTTTGTTTAGTGCTTAGACCTATTATTTTTATTATGCATATATTATTTGTTATTGGCATTGATGTGAAATAACTTAACAACTGCAGGTGATTTCAATATGTGAGATTTTATTTGCTACAGCCTTTGCAAAATATATTTGCTTCATGGGGTAAGATTTGTGATAAGAGTGAAACTAGCGAGCATGTATGTTGGAAGTGTCTTGAGAGCAAGAGCCAGGCATGTGGAGAGTTTAACAATGAAAGGTTATGAAATGAGTGCGTGAATGTTAGCAAGATTGTTGCAAGTAAAGTGGTGGAAGAGATTGAGGGCACATCCAGTACAGAAGATAGCAAGAATGAAAGGGTGGAAAATGTAAATAATGACCAGATGGTAATGAGAGATAGTGCACTTATTTGGGGTCTTCACATGATAAAACACGAGATAGGATGTTTGGAGAAATGCTTGCCAAGTGGTATTGACAGAGAAGTAAAAGAAGACAGAGTATGAAATAGTAAAAGATGGAGAATAGGATAGAGTTTTGTGTTGAGACCAAGATGAGAGGAATACTTGATGAAATTATATTTCCTGAAGTAAAGAGTAAGAATTTTAGTAATGCTGTAAGGTTGTAGTAAGAAAGAAAATGAAAGAGTGATTATTTTGCAGGTGACAAGTGAGCAGTATATGAGAAGATATGAAAAAGTTGCAGTAAAAACAAATAAGAAGGTTCAGAGAGTAAAGATTTCTGTTGTCATGATGTGATAGAGGCAAGTTGAGAAGAAAGATTGCAAATGAATCAATGCATAGGTTGTGCAAGAGGATTGGTGTGGAGCTCATGAATGCAAGAAGTTTCACTGAATTTGGAGTTAGGTTTCTTGAAAAGTATAGTTCAGTGAGTATTTAAAAGTTTAGTCAGGGAAACTAGAATAATTGGGAGGGGGATGCAAGCAAGTATCAGTGTAGGTATCCTAGAATGAATGATTGGGAGAATGCTGAGATTGTGTTTGTGTTCTGAACTTGAGTGTGGGATAATCATCACAAAGTGTAAGGGAAGTTGTGGGATGAAAGAGGGAGTGCTGCAGTTTGTATATACTAATATCAGAAGTATTTGGAATAAGGGAAAAGAACTTTTGGTCAAGATGAAAACTAATGTTAATCTTGGCCAGAAGTTATAGAAATTTAATGAGATTTGGTTTACTGGTATGATAGGATTTAATAATATTAATAGAATGCAAGGGTTATAACATTTTCAGAGAGGACAGAGGGAACATAATGTGGGTGAGTTTTGTTAATGATAACAGAAGCATTGAAGCCGATAAAGGAGCATGTCAGGAGAATAGGGATGTAACATTTAAGGCTATTCAGTATGGGGATAGAAGTCAACAAGAAGAACAGAAATATATTGTTGGTTTCTACTATATGCTGGGGTGAGGTACAAGGGATAGCATGCACTGGAAAATTAGCACAGTGAGCGCAGTAATTATTATGTGAGCTTTTCTTTTAGTGTTGCACAGTGATCAGTATTCATTTTAGAAATTATGGACTTTACAACCGTGTTATAAAAAAAATCTTAATTTCCCGACGTTTAGATCTTCATATTAAAATCATCATCTGGAGCATATACAAATATACAGGACAAGCTGAGTTACATTACATACAGTAAGCTAGAGAAACAATGATTACATCGCAGGCTATTCTACTGGCATGATCTCTAGTGAAAAAAAAAAATTATTTAGAAACTATATCAAGCTAAATTCTATTTATGATAACATGAGTAAACATTCTTTCTTATAGATAGTTTTCTTTCAGTAACAATGATGTCCTATTTTTAGCATTACAATTGTTATTTTTGATTTTGGATCCTGGATTATCTGTAGTCCTAATGTATACAGGGTGTCCCAAAATTCATGCAAGAAGTAATTTTGATAGAAAACACAGGTTTTTAATTCAAAATTGTAATTTCTTATTGATTCATAAAGTATACAGTATAGGGTTATGCATGGAATAGCATATCGGGTAAATGGCCTCCACGGCTTTGCTGGCACATACGCACTCTTTTGTCAAAATTTTCCATGACCGTTTTGCATAAATGTGGCTGAATTTTGTTGATACAGTGCTCAATTTCCTCCTTCAAGGCGTGGGTGGTCATGGGCTTGTTGGCATAAACCTTAGACTTCAAAAAACCCCAAAGGAAAAAAGTTCAATGGCATTAAGTCACATGATCTGGGCGGCCAATTCTGATCACCAAAACGGGAAATTACACGACCAGGAAATGACTCATGCAGTAATTGAATTGTTTCTCGGGCTGTATGGCATGTGGCACCGTCTTGTTGAAACCACATGTCGTCCACATCCATATCTTGCAATTTAGGAACAAAAAACTGGATTATCATGTCGCGATAGCGAGCACCATTAACTGTTATTGCCTTACCAGCCGCATTTTCGAAGAAGAATGGACCGATGATGCCTCCAGCCCAAAATCCGCACCAAACAATGACACGTTGTGGATGCATTTGTTTCTCAACAATCACTTGTGGATTTTCTGAACCCCAAATGCAACAATTTTGTCGATTAACGAAGCCATCAAGATGAAAATGAGCCTCATCGCTGAAGATGATTTTGTTCGAAAAATAAGCATCCACTTGTTGTTGTTCCATAATCCATTCAACGAACTCTCTTCGCTGTGTGTGGTCAGTAGGCTTCAGTTCTTGAGTCAGTTGAACTTTGTAAGCATAAAGATGCAAATCTTTCGTGAGAATGCGCTCTCTACCGCACAAATGGCGCTAAATTTAAATCTTGCGTGAATTTTCGGACACCCTGTAGTTCCTCTTAGAGAGGAAGGTTAAATAGGTCAAATATGTGCCTTTCATATGTTTGAGATTTTTTATGACAGTCTAAAAATCTCAAACATATGGAAGGCACATATTCGACCTACGGAACCTTCCTCTCTAAGAGGAACTATAAACAGGACTATAGGTAATCCAAGTCCT
Organism: Typopeltis vanoorti; assembly: GCF_054136105.1. NCBI lineage: Eukaryota > Metazoa > Arthropoda > Arachnida > Uropygi > Thelyphonidae > Typopeltis > Typopeltis vanoorti. The sequence goes on along the minus strand of NC_143555.1, from coordinate 68,658,195 downwards.
AAATCAAAAATAACAATTGTAATGCTAAAAATAGGACATCATTGTTACTGAAAGAAAACTATCTATAAGAAAGAATCTTTACTCATGTTATCATAAATAGAATTTAGCTTGATGTAGTTTCTAAATAATTTTTTTTTTTTTTTCACTAGAGGTCATGCCAGCTGCGATCTAATCATTGTTTCTCTAGCTTACTGTATGTAATGTAACTCAGCTTGTCCTGTATATTTGTATATGCTCCAGATGATGATCTCAATATGAACAAAACGTTCGGGAAATTAAGAGTTTTTTTATAATACAGTTGTAAAGTCCGTAATTTCTAAAACAAATTATTATGTGAGCATTCAACTAGGGCAATAGATTGAAGGAAAAACTATTACAGAGAGGGAAGGAAATTGAATTTATAGCTGCAGAGATAACTCAGACAACATGCAGTGGAGGGCACCCAAGTTTTGAGAGAGTGCTGGATGAGGTGATAGTGCTAGAGAATCTGGCAGTAACCAAAGTAAGCACACTGCCTTTGCTTAGAGAAAGTGGTTTTGACCTTGGAGATTACCAGACATACAGAATTTTTAGTAAAAAAAGTATATGTGGAATTACAAAGCAGATGATTATGACAAACTGGATGAACCAGCTTAGATCACTGCAGTGGCATAAGAATTTGGAGGGAAATATGTCAAGGAGTATTTGAAGAAAACAGAGTCAAGAGAGTTAGATAGATGAGCAGTATCATTATACAAGAGTTGCAGGAAAAAATTGTAGAGGTATATAAAGAGAAAGGCAATCATCAAGAAGGCCAATGCTAATTATGAGAGGAAGCTAGCTGATAATTTTAAAGAAAATCCAAAGAGTTCTTTCACTATGTAGCAAGTGAAAGAAGGAATGACTGTGGAAGAATAACTTTAGTAAGTGCTGATGGTAGGAAGGTAATGGAAATAAACTAAATGTTTAAGTTACCTAAGTGATCATTTTGCAATGATGTACCATCCAATTGAAGATATTGCAGTGCCAGATGTGACAATGACTGAAACAAGAACAGAGGTATATAAATCGGAAGTGCTTATGATACTACAAACCTTAATGCAAATACAACTATGGGATATCAGCCTGTGTGTTATTAGAATGAGCAAGGGAATTGACAGATCTTCTGACCAAGCTGTTTAATTTAAGCCTCATTTCTGGGAATGTACCTTTGAAGTAGAAGGAAGTCAAAATAATTTGATTGCATAAAGGAAGCTCCAAGACAACGGTAGCAAATTATATGCCAATCAGAATCTCAGGAGAAGTAATTTAGATATTGGAGAAGTTTGTAAAAAGCAGAATTTAGGAATGGTGGACATGAATATGATACTTTATAGAGGGTAACATGTTTTTGTGAAGGGTAGCTTTTGCCTTAGCAATTTGCTTTTTTTTTATAATAAAGTGACAGTTCAAATTGAATAAAGAAGATGGCTATTCAGTGATACCGCTGGACATTTCAAAGGCATTTGGCAGGATTCTACATGGAACTCTGTTGCATAAATTGGAGCAAATGGGGATGGATTAGAGGGTGGCTGATGGACAGATATCAGAGTGGTTTATAGAGGAGTTGAGGCCAGGAGAAGGCAGGTGGTTAGTGGTGTGCCACAGGGCTCAGTGGTTTGTACATCAGTGATTTAGGAAATGATTTAAGGGAAAATATTTAGTTGTTTACCAATCAAGGTAAATAATTAATGAGCATGATATAAATGTCCCATAGGATGAATTAAGACTGGCAGTATGGACAAAGATTAACGGCTGCCAAGTGCAAAGTTATACAATTTGGGATTAAGCGATCACATACCGTGTATGTACTACGTTGATGGAACCACAAGAAATAAGTGATGCTAAGGATTTGGGGTGATTGTGGACAAGGAGTTGAAGTTTAGAGGGCTTATTATAAAAGTGGCTAGAATAGCACATCGGAATACTTAATTATTGAAGAAATATTCACAAACAAGTTTAGAGAGGTTATTTCCCCTTTACAAGACTGTAATAAAGTCACATTTTTGCAAGCGCATGCAAATCTGGTCACCTGGATTTTATGGGAATGAGGGATTGGTGCAGATGACCAACTAAGATTGTGGCAAATCTATGGAATTGTGCTCCCTGTAAGGATAGATTGAAGGTCTTTTAACTACAAATGCTAATGATAGGCACCAAAGACTTTTTCAGTGCACCATCCTTCAAGCAAAAATCTAGTCCTATCCTGGTAATTGTATGAGAAGGTTGTTAGCAAGGATAGGACTAGATTTTTGCTTGGAAGATGGTGAGTGGGTTGCCAGTGGTGGTTGTGAGTGCTTCATCAGTGAAAAGAAAAGAGAGATGAGAAAACATGTTTTTAAAGGGATTTTATAGAATTGACAATGAAGACTTTTTTCTTTTCCCCAGTATGTTGCAGGTAAGAACAAGGAAGGAGCCAGCTCTCGAAATTGTATAAGAATGTAGTTAGTAAGGATAAGACTAGATTTTTAGATTTTTTGGAGGGTGGTGAGAGAGTGTTTACCAGAGACGGTTGTGAGTTCTTCATCAGTGAATGAGTTGAGATGAATGAGATGTATAATAAGTGTTGTCTGAATAACAGTTATTGTAGACCACCTGTGATGAGTATTTGACTCCATGGGAAAAGAAATAATAATGACTAATGTTGATGCAGCATGCATTCCCAGATTTAGTATATGGAGCATATTGGGGGGGCGGGTGCAAAATATCTCAATATTGAGATGTTTTGAGCCATTGATTTGTGATTTACATTAGAAAGCTCTGTATTCTTACTCATAAATTTGATTTATTCAGTTTGCAGATTCATATCTTGTTGATTAATTTTGATGGTATATATTAGAACACAGAATGATAAATAAATAACTATTTATTGATTTATTGCTGATATTTCGCTGCTGTTTTAACCAGCTTCTTCAGAGCACAAAACATAGTTTGTCACAGTGTGCAAGACTACAACAACACAAAGACTAAAGTCCTAATTAGGCACCCTCTATGTTAAAAAAGAAAAAAAAACACAGAGAGAGAGAAAGCAGGTACTAGTTATGTCTTAAAATGACTATCTCCCAAATCTTAGGCAAATTTATACAGCCATATTTGTTCAGATTCAGAGTATGTTTCAAGGCTTCTGTTGCTTCTAAGAACAATCTCTTTGACTTGTAAAAGCTTCTGTGCAGTACTTTTATTTTCTTCCAGTTGATCCTGTGTGTGCAAGGTTATCCAAAGCATGGTCTGCTAGGTCCGACTTGCCATAGCGATAGTGCCGGATGTATTTTTTATGTTCACCGATGCAGATGTCCGCAGTTCTTCCTGTTTGACTGTAGTAAGTTTGATCACACAAGCAGGGTACTTCATAAACTCCTGGATGTGATAAAGGAGAGATGCTCTTTGGGTGAATGGATGAGAGTTGCTAATTTAACACGCGGTCTGAATACAGTGCATAGTTGATGTTTATTGAGAACTCTAGATATCTTTTTTGATGTGCCTTTGGATGGTGACTGTTTTGTTGTAGTTCTCCATGGTGGATAATTGGAAGGGTTTCTTGGGAGCATTTAGTATTTTGTCTATCTTATGGGGATTATAGTCATTGGCTAAGAAGTGTGGTGTAAGTGAGCCAGTTCAGCAGCAAGAGCATTTTCATTTACACCACACTTCTTAGCCAGTGACTATAATCCCTATAAGATAGACAAAATACTAAACCACAAAGTGAGAACAATCTGTGGGTTAACGTTTTTATGATACCATACTGTTAAGAAGGGTGATGGTGCGATTGTTTGTGTAAATATCTCCCTGTATGTGTGGATTTTCTGAAAACTGAGAATGATAAGGAACTATCTGGAAGACATGTGATTAGTGTATCCAGGAAGGGCAGACAGTTATTAGCTTCCAGTTCCATTGTAAAGTGGATTTTTGGTTGTTGGCTATTTAGATGCACTAAGAATGCATCCAATTTGCCTGGGCCATATGGCCAAATAGCAAGCATATTGTCAACATAGCGTAGCCAGAGCATTAGCTGACTCAAACTTACTACGATCAAACAGGAAGAACTGTGGACATCTGCATCAGTGAACATAAAAAAATACATCTGGCACTATCACTGTGGCAAGTTGGGCATAGCAGACTATGCTTTGGATACTCCTGCACACAGGATCAACTGGAAGAAAATAAAAGTACTGCACAGAAGCTTTTACAAGTCAGAGAGACTTAGAAGTAACAGAAGCCTTGAAAGATACTCTGAATCTGAACAAATATGGCTGAATAAATTTACCTAAGATTTGGGAGACAGTCATTTTAAGACATAACTAGTACCTGCTTTCTCTCTCTCTGTTTTTTTTATTTTTATATTTTTTTAACATAGAGGATGCCTAATTAAGACATTAGTCTTTGTATTGTTGTTGTTGTAGTCTCGTGTACTGTGACAAACTGTGTTTTGTGCTCTGAAGACGCTTATAACGCCATTCTGACACCACCGAAATATCAGCAATAAGTCGATAAATAATTATTTACTTATCATTCAGTGTTCTAATATATACCTTCAAAATTAATCAACATGTACGGCTTATGACGAACACATAAGCCTTTCTACACATTTGAGGTTCATATCTTGTTAAAGAGTGTCAATAAGCGTTTTTATTTTATTCAGTGAGTAATAATTTGTCTTACATGCTTTATAGCAAAATATTTGAAATTGCTATTTTTTTTTCACCCTAAGTTTGTGTGTATATATATACACACACACACACTCGGGTCTCTTTTTATGCGGATTTGAAGTTATGCGGTACATAACTTCAAGATACAAGACCTTTCGACACTTCGGCGCATGTCAACAGAAGGAGAATCCATTCCGATAATAAGGTAATCCAGCTTTTCCCAAACTTTTTTTATGGCGGAACACTTCACAAATCCTGAAATTTTCACGGAACGCCTTGGTTATTTAGTAATGTATTAATTAATAATTAATTGTTAATTTAGCTGATTTTTTATTATTAATTAATAATTGACCATTAATAATTAATTAAACAAACCATTAAATTAATTTGTGCTGATTTTCATTGACATATCCCATTCTGATCACCAAAAATGTATAATGTTAAAAGTACTTGCGAGTGAATGCAGACTTTTTCTCCTCCTTTTGTACATCCTGGAGATCGCTTTGTAGGCTGGAGGTGGATGAATCACTATCTGTTGCATCACAAACACCTTCAAAAAGAGATTTCTTAACACTAAAATTAAACAAAGTCCCTTGTTTAATTTTGGTGTTAAGATTTTAATATGAATAAATCTCTTATTCATATTAAAATTAAATCTGTAGGCCTATAACTTTTAAAAAATCATGGCACTACAGTTTCAAAACAAGCACTTTCACCCTACAATACGAACTTGTGAAGAAAGTATTCAGAAAAACCTGTCCTCCTCACTGCAAATATAATTTGAGAAGGTCTTGAACTGTGCAATAAATTGGAAAATCATTTTATTGTTAATGACACGAATTCTGAACGAGCCTTTAAATTCCAATGTGAGCTGAAAAACTGTATGTCTGGATATCACGAGCTCTATAAAAAATGAGTGAAATAATCATCGCAAAGTTTAATCCCTGATTACATTGTCAGAAGGAAAAAATCGGCACAGAACGAGGGTGAAGCTAATTCTGTTTGTGAAGAACCATTGCCTTTATCATACAGATCTGATGCACTGACTATCTCTTCTTTTGATGGAAGTGATTTTGCACCATTTCACAAATGTTGCAGATAATTCTGATGACAAAATGCAAAAAAAAAAATAATAAAATAAAAAAAAAAAAAAAATTGCTACTTTTCAATAAAATTAAATGAATAAAGCTCTAAAGCAAACTTAGGCATTCTTATTTTCCTGAATTTTCACTGAGCCTCCATAGCTCAATCAGTATAGACGAAGCTCTTTGGTCAGAAAGACAGGTTCGATTCCCATCAGTGATATGAGGAACCTTTATTTTTGGTATCTTTCAACTAAAGGTGAGTTAGCCTGTCTCATACAGAGATAGGGATTTTTCCCCACCCGGAAACTCTGGTTTTTTTGTCCCCCAGAACAGGCAAACCAGCCCATGAACACACGCATCTATAGACATCTAGGACATGCTTGAAGGCATAGGACTAACCACCTTATCCTCGAGATGCGGTCACGGTTAAATGAATAGAAATCCTCGACACTGCAAGTTAAAAGAGGAGGGAAGGAATAATAAGAATTTTATTTCTATAAGTAGAGCTGAGATTTACATCTCCAGTTTTGATATCTTGTTTAATGCCATTTTCCTTTGTAATTTCTCCGTATAGATGATGAATGACAATGGAGATATTGTGTGCACTCTTTTCTCACACCTGATTTAACATCAAACCATCTTCTTGTACCTCCTTCGATTCTAACTGCTGACTTACAACTCTAAGTAGCAATAGCATTCAACACCAGACATGAAGGTAATCTTCTTGATTGGAAGTCAAGGAGTTTATCTTTTTAGTATTTGAGTACAGTTATGTGGGCAAACTTCAAATTTTCATGTGCACATTTTCATGTTCCAACATGAAAATGTGCACAATTTCACATGGGTAAAATACACAAGAAATAAGAAATACCTCATTGTCATTGGTGAGAGTGATATCTTTATGCTGTTCAGAATACAAGAGTGCACAACAGATTTGAAATAGAAGGTTACCATTGCTTAATTTTAAGTCTGATAAAACTGAATATCACATTGAACAGAACAGTGTGTAAGAAAGTATTTAAAAAAAAAGTAAAGCGACCAGCTTTTAGAGGTAAACTGTAGACAAAGCTATTCAAACGTTATTGAAAAAAGAATGAAACAGTTCAAAAACAAGAACCAAACCTTGGAGTCTCAGTGGAAACATTGATTGTTCAGTTAGGGAGGCATGTGCTGAAGTTGTCTGCAAGGATAGGAAAATAAGAATGCCATGGTGGACACAAGAAGTTAAAGAAGCAGTTGCAGAAAAGAAGAAGAAAGCATACTGAGTGTTTGTTGACAGAAAAGCTGTAAAAGAATACAGAGAAAAATGTAAGAGAACCAAGCTCTGTGTAAAAGTACCTAAAAAATCTTTATTCATACCAAAGTCATAGGAAGACTTTGGTATGAATAAAGATCTACTGAAGCTGTTTGCAAAGACAGAAAAAATAAGAACCTGTGGTAAACACAAGAAATTAAAGAATCATTCCTGGAAAAGATGAAAGCATACTGGATATTAGCAAAATGTCAGCAGATGCCCTAAAAGAATACAGAGAAAAATGAAAGAGAGGCTAAGTGAGAAGAGTTTAGTAAGAATACAGAAGGTAAATACTAGGAAGGTGGCAAAATGTTCTGAAGGCTATTGAAAAAGCTTAGAAATGGAGGAAAGAGTACTGAAAGGAATCAAAGAAGATAAAGGTGACATGAAAACTGAAGCTAAGATATCCTAGATGTCTGGAGTAGTTACTAAGTTGCTTTAACTGTTAAATGGAAAAGCAGTTTTATTTAGCAGTCTTCAAACAGACAGAATAATAGAAATTTTCAGGAGGAATGCAGACAGGAGTACATATCAATACTTGAGATAGAAAACACATCAAAATCTTGAAATGTTGGAAAGGCAGCTGGAGTAGATGATATTCGATCAGAAATGCTCAAATGTGCAGATGTAAAAGTTTTGCAGTGGCTACACTGCAGAATTCTAAGGGACCTCATCAGAAAGTTGAATTCTTGATGACTGGAGTCGAGTTCTTGTACTTCCCATCTATAAAAAAGGGGGAATAAAGCAAAATGTGAGAATTACAGAGGAATATCTCTACCAAGTGTTCCCAATAAAGTTGTATGCTATCATACACAAAAAGAAGCAGAGTAAAAAAGTAGTGGTTGGCAGGATCACATTTTAACTTCACAACAAGTAGTTGAGAAATCAAGGAATATAACAAGGATCTGTACTTAAGTTTTGCAGATCTGGGGATCAGAGAAAAGGTTTTCAAAATACTATAGGAATATGGAGTAAATGGAACATTATACAGATCATTGTGTCATCTACATTTAAATTGTAAATCAGCAGTTAGAATTGAAGGAAATATAGGTGGACGATTTGATATAAAATCAGGTATCAGACAAGGATGCACATTATCTCCACTCTTATTAATCATCTATATGGATCACATGAAAGAAAGTGGCATTAAACCTAACATCAGAATTGGTGATGTACTCCTAAACACATCCAGTGCAAGTCTCTAGGATTCTTTAACTCAATTGAATAATATATATAATAAATTTTGCATGAAAATCAGAAATAAAAAGACCAAAAACCTGTGAAAATAAAAAGAACAGAAAATTTCAGCTGTATTCTCATTGGAGAAACTATAGAACAAATAAAATATTTTGGCTATTTAGGTACAATTTTTAGTGAAGATGGCAAATCAAATTTCGAAATAGATAAGCTGGGTTGGTATGGTGTGAGCCAGTCAAATAAATTTATATGAAATAAGAGAGAAATTATCCAGAATGCTAAACTAGCAGTATACAAGACAGTGTTCAAACCAGTTTTAAGTTGTGGATCTGAGAATTGGGTTAGAAATGAAGTACAGGTATCCCTTGTTTAACGTGGGATTTGATTAACACAGCAAAATTAATTGTGACAATTCCTTTATATATATGTGGCAAGAGTTTTAATTAATGCACCTTTAAATTTACCATGCTAAAACATACAAGCCTTGATGAGTGCTTCCTGGCCAAGAGAAAGAAAGTCGTGAGCATACTGATGTCATTCCTCCCATTAAGCATTAAGAATGGGTGTATTACAAGCTCCAGTTGTTCTGCTGTATTTACAAATTACGTTCTTCGTAAATTTTACAGCCCATTAATCATGTCGAAGAATAAGAACAATCCCACAACTGGGTCATTATGTGAAAAAAAAAAAAAGAGGAGGAAAGTAATTATCTTAGATACAAAACTTGATATAATTAAAAGATTTAAACGTGGTGAAAGTAAAAGTAAGATTGCAGGCGAATTTGGTTTTAATGAGTCTACAATATGGACTGTTTTATTTTATCCAAAGCTGAGTATTGTGAGCAAGGTAAAGTTGCATCTACTTCTGCAAGTATGCAATGCACGTGCAGCCAAAGTGTTACAAGGGTTGAAATGGAAGATCTGTTGATTATTTGGCTGGAAGACTGCAATCAAAAGATAATTCCAATTAGTGCAATTAATATCACGGCCAAATCTCTAAGCCTCTTTTCAAGACTTAAAGAGACTAAACAAAGAAGACAATTCAAAATTCACAGCTAGCAAAGGCCTAGCTTGAAAATTTTAAATCTAGGTCTGGACTAAAGAATGTGAAAATAACAGGTCAAGCTGCAAGTGCTGATGAGGATGCTGTAACTACATTTCCTGTTGAGCTACAGAAAATTATTACGATTACTGCCACATTTTCAATGTAAAGCATTTCATGTATACTAATGCCAGGAGTATTAGGAACAAGAAGGAAGAATTTTTGGCCTTGGTTGGCTCTTCTTGGCCACAGGTTATTGGCATTAGTGAAACATGGCTGACGAAAGATGATATAGTTAGTGGGATAGAATGTGTTTAGGACGGACAGAGAGAATAAAATGGGGGGAGGAGTGTTATTGATGATAGCTGATGAACTGCAGCCAAGGAGAATTGAAGTTGTATTGCAGGGCAGTGAAAAGAGTTCATTTGAGGCTATTTGGTGTGAGATTGAGACTGGCAGAACAAAATATACAGTTAGGTGCTGCTATAGTCCAGGTGATGGAATAGATGGCGGAGATAGTATGCATAAACAAATTGATGAAATGAGTGGAAGGAGGGTAATTATTATGGGGGATTTCAACTATGATCACATTGATTGGAAGGAGGAGAGGATACATGTGAGGAAGGAACTGGATTTTATTCAATTTTTAAGGGATAACTATCTGAGATAGCATGTAATTGAAAATACTAGGGGTTTGAGAGTGCTTGACCTAGTAATAGCATCTGAGAATTTGACTGTAATGAATATGACCATGTTGCCACCTATTGGAGAGAGTGATCATAAGGTCTTGACCTGGGAGGTGGCTAAAGGTGTGGAATTTTTGATTAAGACAGGGTATATGTGGAATTACCGTGCTGGCAAGTATGACGAGCTTAGGAGATTGCTTGGATCAGTGGCATGGCATGTACAACTGCAAGGGCTGGATGTCGATAAAGTATGGGAAGTGGTCAAGGAGCATTTACAAGAGGTTATGGCTGATTGTATACCTACGGTCCGAATACTAAAACAAGTAGGGGTTAAAAGGGTGAATAACACCATTAAGCTTGAGCTGCAAAAAAAGAAACAACTGTGGAGGGAATTTAAAGAGAAAGGTGACCTGCAGGCACACGAACGGTATAAAGTGCAGGCCAGAAGGGTAACGAGTGTGGTAAGAAAAGCAAAAGCGGATTATGAAAGGAAAATATTTTTCACTTGGTTAGACTATAATAAATTTTGTGTAATCCTTTATCCAAGTGTGAGCAAACTGGGGTAAGGTGTTGTACCACCTTACCCCAGTCCTGAAGATACTTTCAGGCACAAACTTTGTTTGTTCACACTTGGATAAAGGATTAAACTAAATTTATTATAGTCTAACCAAGTGAAAAATAAACTTTCAAATCTTTGTCTAAATCCAGAATAATTTAATAAAATGGAGGCACACCGTTTGGCAACTCCTATAGGTAGAGATGACCTTGCTAATGCTTCTGCATGGTATCTCCATGGGCCTGGCTCCCACTGAAGAGACCTCAATGAAGGTCGAAACTAGTATGGGTAATAGCCCTTCCCTTAATGCATAACATTATACATATCTGCAAGGAGATGTTTTGCATTATGGGAGATACTGAGATAGGAGATACTTTCAGGCGCAAACTTTGTTTGCTCACACTTGGATAAAGGATTAAACTGAATTTATTATATGAAAGGAAACTAGCTATGCAAGCTAAAGAGAATCCTAAACAGTTCTTTCAATATGCTGCAAGCAAAAAAAAAAAAAAAAACTGTACATGGCAGAATGATTTTAAGGAATGCTGACGGTAAGGAGGTCACTGAATCAGTCGATATAGTGGAATTATTGAGTGAGCACTTTGCAAGAGTATATCATCCAGGTGGTGACATTGAAAGAATGAAGGAACCATTAGTTTATACGGGAATTGTGATAAATGAAGTGGATTTGAATAGTCTATTACAGAACCCTAATTGTGAATACATCTGCGGGATTGGATGGTATAATGGCACAGGTCTTACGTGAAGCGGCTGAAGAATTATCAATGCCCTTGACCATGTTGTTTAATCTGAGTCTCGGGTCTGTTTAGTCCCGAAGGTGTGGAAAGAGGGGAAAATAGTTCCACTGCATAAAGGAGGATCCAAGACTACTGTTGCAAATTACCGACTGATCAGCATATCAGGAGTCGTTGTCAAGGTCTTGGAGAAAGTAGTCAAGGGAAAAATACAGAAATGAATTGATGAAAATGAGATACTGTATGGGGGACACCATGTCTTTGTGAAAGGTAGATTATGCCTCAGTAACTTGCTCAAGTTTTATTACACAGTGACGGCTGAACTGAATAAGGGTAATGGGTTTACATTGATACTGCTGGCCCTGGCTAAGGCCTTTAACATGATACCACATGGAATTCTAATCCATAAACTGCAACATATGGGAATGGATATTGGATTGGTGATATGGATAGGTGGGTGGTTGATGGAGAGATATTAGAGAGTATTTTATTCAGGAGTAGAGTCCGAAGGACGGCCTGTGACTAGTGGTGTGCCGCAGGGTTGTGTTCTTGGACCACTGCTGTTCAGTTCATTAACAATATAGGGAAGGATCTAAGAGGAACAGTTCATTTGTTTGCTGATGATTCACTATTTCCCTACCCAACATGCAAAGTTGGGTAGGGCAATGGTGAATGCAGAAGATGTCAAAATCTTGCAGGATAATTTGGATAGATTGGAGTTCTGTGCTAAGGAGAATGGATGTCAATTTAATGTGACAAAATGTAAGGTATGCATTTTGGGGTGAAAAGATTAGCAGCAGTATGCCACATTGGTGGAACTGTACTCCAGGAGATTGATGAGGCTAGGGACTTCGTAGTGTTGGTGGACAGGGAGATGAAGTTTAGGGGGGCACATTGCAAAAGTGGCTAAATCAACTCATCAACTCACTTGGTTGTTGAAAAATATTTTGATAAGCAAGTTATTGTTCCCCTGTACCGAACCTTGATAAGACCTCATCTCGACTACTGTGCCCAGATTTGGTCACCTAGGTTTCTTCTTGATGTAGAGAAGGTGGAGAGGATCCAGAGGCAAGTGACCAAGATGATAGTATGTCTATGGAATGAACTTTATGAGAACAGGTTGTAGATTTGTGGGTTGCAGAAATTAGTTGATAGGCGGAAAAGGGGAGATATGATTGAGACATTCAAATTGCTGAAGGGTTTCTATAGGATTAATTCAGAGGATATTTTTGAGATCAGGACTGGCGGTGGGAGAACTAGGGGACATCTATGAAAGCTGGGCAAGGGTGTTAGAGCTGGGTTCTTTACTTTTAGAGTGGCAAATGAGCGGAATAAGCTGCCAGAGTCTGTTGTGGGTGCTATGACAGTGAATGAGTTCAAGGCAAGGTATGATAGATACTGTGAGAGAGTGCTGAATAGTTGTGTGGACATGATGTTTAGGGCCTCCCTCGATGAGTCTGAGGACTCCCTGGAGTTGCCCGTAATAATAATAAATGAAACTGGCTTCTATTGGAAAAAAATGCCATCTAGAACTTTTATATCAAAAAAAGAAGCAGCACAGCCTAGCTATAAAGTTTCAAAAGATTGCTTAATTGTTATGCTTGGAGGGAACGCTAATGGAGATTTTAAATTGAAGCTGCTGCTGCTTGTCTGTCGAACTGAGAACCCAAGGACTTTAAAAGGATGTAATAACTCTTTAGCTGTGGGTGGGCAAATCAGAAGACTTGGGTTATTCAAAGTCTATTCGAAGATTGGTTTAAGTCTTATTTTTGTCCAGCAGTTAAATCTTATTGCAAGAGAAATAATTTAGCTTTCAAAGCTCTTTTGCTTTTAGATAATGCAACTGGTCATCCAGAGAATGTGAAAGTTTTATTTTTTCCACCAAATACATCATTGCTACAACCCATGGACATGGGCTTCATTGCAACTTTCAAAGCCTATTTTCTGAAAAGAGACATTCTCAAAGGCAATATAGGAGAAAATACAATTATGCTCTAAGAATTTTGGAAAACTTTAAACCTTAAACACATAATTGAAAACATTAATGACTCATGGGAGCAAGCGTCTTCTAGCTGCATGAGAGCTATTTGGAAAAACCTTTTGCCAGAATGCATTAATGAATGACTTAGGTGGTTTTCAAAATCCTATGAACAACGTGGTTGAAGAAATCGTTGCAATTGGTGAAGACCTTGGTGTTGATGCAGAAGATGTTAAACAATTATTGGATGCAAATTCAAAAGATTTCAGTGACAATGATCTTCTTGAAATTGAACAATGCACATATGAAGACAACAAACAAATGGAATGTGAAGATGAGGTTCCAATGGAGATAACAATCAAAGAACTGGATGGAATATTTTGCAGTTTAGAATCACTTAAGCTTAAGTAATGGATATGGATCCAGATCTTAATCAAAGAATGCTTGTTTGCCGAGGTCTGGAGAGTCATTTTGCTTTGTTATGATAGAATTATCATTTTGTTATCATTGAATTTATGCTGATAAGAAAAAAATAAACTGTTCAAACAACTCTTGATAACTTTTTTGATAAAGAATTGCAGTAACTAATGTAAGTACAAGCATTTATTAAACATTTACTTTGTATTCATTTTTTATCTTTCCTAAAAGAGTACCATATAAAACAAATTATTAATACAATAATCGATCATGAATGAATTATAATTTTTACCATTGATTATTATATCTGATTAATGCGATTTTGATATACTCGGCAACATCAAGGGATACCTGTACTCAATGAAAGACAAGACACTATAGATTTGAGAGTTCTGAAAAAAAATTAGTGGCCTGAACAGGTGGCATCAGTGGCAGAATCATATTAAAAAATAAGACATTAGGAAGGAATTTGACATTGTTAGCATTCAAGAATATATGAGTAGGGCTAATCTAAGGTGGAGTGGTCACTTAAACAGAAAGGAGAGCAAAGGTTAGCAAAATAGATGTTTGATGCCAAGATCAGGACCGCATTTACCATGAGGCGCAAGCTGGGGACCACATTTTAAAACCTTACTCCTCACAAAGAACAATAAAAAACAGCGTAGTTATAGTTGCAAAATAAAATACTTATTTTTAAATATTAAATTCATAATATAAAAACCAGAGGCTGCTGAAAAATTTGTGAGGCTTCCATTTTAAATACGTTGTTCTTTCCTTAGAATATAAAACTAACAGGAACTCCTGTATTCCATAAAATTCATGTATGTAAGCATACCATTTCTTTGCTATACGTATATACACACATGTCCAGCAAACCTGGATAATATTCTATCCATCTGTTGAAAGAAAGAACATGGATAAAAAGTGCAGTTTGACCGTCATGTCCATTAGAAGGGGCAATAATCCTTCACACTGAATAACGTGTAGTGAAAGAAGAAGAAAGAAAGCTGAAAAGAACACTTAACTAGATTACCTGACATACGTAGTAGCTGTGTTCAGTTGCCTATAGCAAGAAATGCAGTTGCTTGGTAACCGGAATCTAAGTTATATCAGACTAAATACCTATCAGTTATATTCATTTTTTGCTGCTTGTTTTTATCGTATAATTATAGTTTTTAATGCCAGTGCAAAAAAAAAAAAAAGAAATCCTTTCATACTTTCTTCTCTTCATATTGTATCACTTTGGAAGAACAATGTCACTATCAATTTTTTTGCTAATTATTTTAATCGCCAATACATTTTAAAATTCTCCCAGAACTTGATTAAAGATAATTATTTTTGTCAAACAATTATTTTATAAATTCATGAAAATCCTACTCTAAAAATGAATACAGCTTCCATCTGTTCCAAATTAAGTTTTCTTTTTTATTCATAATCTTAGTTCGAAGGGTAGTTCACAGATTGCGCGAAGGTTCACACTTTTAAATTTTGCTTTATAGAGAATCATACGTAAATCTTGAATCATATCATTTAATGCATAATTTTTATAACGTAATCTGTAAGTTTTTGCATTTCGACTCTCTTGGATTCCCCCTAATCATTCACTACAAATCGAAATAAACCGCAGTTATGAAGTCAACTGTTATGTAAATATTTTCGGCAATATTATGCGGCAGTTTTGAATAGCGATATTTTCCCTACAGTTTATCTTTTGAAATATGTGTAGGTGCATGCGTCAATGAAATTTTATTTCCAAAATTTTCATAACAGAATTAATTCATCTTTAATAGCTAACTCCCCCCCTCACAAAATTATCACCACACGCACTCGCACAAAATACTTCTAGATAACATGTACACTTTCTTTTTGTTTGAATTCGTTATTTTTCCAAAGTAATTGCACTGTTGCAGTTTTAAGCATAAGACAAAGGTGAAGAGTCTCTGAAAAAATACCATTGGATATAAATTTTTGATAAAAAGACTCACAATCAGAAACCCCCAAGTAATGCAGTTTAACATCATTTGTTCATAAAAAAAAAAAAAAAAATCGTTCCTAAAATTGAAATGTGCAACCCATATAATCTTATTTTGCAAGGAAAGAAAGCAAAATGTCATATTTATTTCAATAAATGTTATTTTAAATATATTAATATTTGACATAATATTTCCAATGCAAACAAACATTTTGATTATTTATTTTTGCGCATGTGAAATTCATTTTTATTTTGGGAAGAGACATAATAAATAAATTGTGCAGCAAAAAAGGGTGAAATATTGTAGGACAGTAAAGGAAATTCCAAGTAATACAGCGCACATAAAGACAATAATCCGTTAACGTGGGGGGGGGGTGATTGCATTTTAATAGATAGAATGTTGATGAAGTTTCATCAGCATTCTAGCTTTTTATTAAATCAAAGGGATTTTGAGTATATTTGCGAACAGATATATTCAACATAACTTAGCCAGTTTTGTTGCAAAAAGTGCTGCATTTGAAGAAATATTAGCAACATAATAATAAAATAGCAAAATTCATAATGCTTCAGCATAACTTGATAATACCAAAACAAGATGAGATACACATGTAGAAATTATTATTATTAGAGTCCTTTTAATTATGAAACCGCGCGGTTAGCCTAGTGGCTTTGCGCTTCGCAACCATATGCCTGGGGAAGGAGTGTCCCAGGTTCGATTCCCGTTGTAGACGTGAGGAATTTGAGGATCTTCCTCAGGCATAGCCAAGTTAGCCGGTCTCGGGCGTGGTCAGTAGGGTTTTTTCCGACAGTTTATCTGGCGTTTTTCATCCCGCAAACAGGCAAACCGTCCCCATGAACATACGCCTCTACAGTCAAAAATATATCCCCCCCAGCGGCAGACCAGGCGACGGGTCGGTTGGGAGTAGTACTAACAAGAAGTCGCATCTAAACTAACACGCGGACCCTGCATGGGAAGCGGGAATAACGCATAGTAGAAGAAGAAGAGTCCTTTTAATTATGAACTCTATAAAGATATATTTAATAAATTGGTTGTATTTTTGTATTTTTATTTAAAAAAACTAGTTTCATTTTGTCACAGATGGTTTTCACTTCTGGACTACCTGGACTTTTAGACTATTTTTCTTATCAATATTACTAAATTCCAATCTCCTTCTCTGGAAATTTTCTCGTAGTAAATGTTTGACTTGCGTGGACCAACCACTTAGTGACTTAGCAGTTTTAACCAGAGATCAAATATATGATCAGTTTAATCCATAACGTTCTTAAGAATACTTCACCCTGCGATTTCCCAGAATCCTGTTAGGAAAAAAACAGATCGCCAAGTATTGACCTTGCGATCATTTTGAGACACATTCCTGAGACAACAGAGGTTGTTTTTTTTTGTGTGCTGTTGCTATTTATATTAATTAGTGGGTAAGAGCAGTTTCTATATCACATAAACAGAGCGTTTGATTTTCAAGTTTATTATTATTTATAAATTAAATTGATTTCTCGGTTCATTTTTTTGTGCATCAAGATTCTAGTTATTTTAGGGTAAAATGTCGAGTAAAAAAGTGGATGTTAGCGAGCATAACAAGTTATCGTTACTATTGATTGCCTCTACGTTTTAATTAAAGCTGGAATTATTGCTTATTACTGCAACTTAAAAGAAATGAAAGCTGGAGTTGAATAAATCTTAATAATTGTGCGATAAAGTTGGAACTGAATTAATCCCATATATATATATATATGCTTTTTTTTTGTGAATCCTAGGCCTCCAGTAAGGAAGGTGGTCTCGCACTGGGCGACAAAATTTACCTTTCACATAAGTTGGGTGGTTGGAAAGCAGATAAGTTAATCATTCTGTCAACCAGGGAGGCATACCATGCATGTTACTGTAAACTGAAACGTTTTATATTTATATTTAAATCCATGTAATTCCATAAATATGACGATTTTTGCTACAATTTTCATTACTGTAAATTCGAAATTTTTGTTTTTAGTGAGAATATCTGAACTTTACAAGGTGAAGTTCCTATTTTTACCTTGATTAGCAAGCTTAATTTGATTGCATTTAAATTCTTTTTTTTAAAAAAAAAACTTATCGCTATACTAAATTATTACCATATCTTTTAATATTTTTTCGGTATTTATTCAGAACTTTTGTAGCAACTATGATGCTTGAAAAGCTTGTCAAACAAAATCAACATTCAAGACTACAGTTGAAATTTTTCACAAAGATTTTAATTACATCTTTCTTTAAATTAATTAAGATTCAATTACATGGAATATTTAAAAGTGTAAATAATATATATAGAATTACAATAAGAGATTTTAAATTATTTAGAAAATTTAATATTAAATATAAAGTATCATAGAAGTTGCATAATTATTTATAATTCATCGATATAAGTTAGTCATTTATTCATATAAAATGATTTACAACGTTGCTGGTTTAATATTACCAAGATTTTTTAATATTAATATTTATTGTATGCATGTGAAATTCGTTTTTATTTTTGGGAAGAGACACAAATAAATTGCACCAAAAAGGGTCAAATATCGTAGAATACAGTAAAGGAAATTCCAAATAACTGTAATTAAACTGATAGTTTAGTTACTGTTATTTGGCTAGTATTTGTAAAGCAGTATACTGTATACAAGTGTATATACCTAATTATATGGTTAAAGTAGTTGTTGCAGTCGGGAATAATATATTTTTCAATTAATTTATTATTCTTATTTTATCTGTTTTACAATCGTTTTATGTTAGATTGTAAAATAGAAGTTTTACAATCTAACGATGAGATTATATTACATGGGAAAGAAAATTTCATTGTTAATACTTTTAATGTCATTTGTGATAAACTAATTTTGGAAATTAAAGAAAGAGCAAAGAGCTATTTAGACAGATATGTTTAGCAATTTTTTGAAGAAAGATATAGATCAAGACTAATTATTATTATTATTAAACAAGACCTCATGGAGTCAAAGACTCATCTAGGAGGTCCTTTTATCTCACACACATCTCATCATACCGGGTCTTAAACACATTCAAACTCCTTGCAGACACCACACTCTCAGGCAAGGCATTCCAATCATTCACAACTCTGCACGAAAAAAACCTGCCTCTCACTCCCCTACTCACACCCTCTTTATACAGTTTCCAGGGATGACCTCTGGTTCTCCCCTGATCTCCCACTATTCTCTGTAGAACTTCTCCACCATTGATCCTATAACAACCCCTTACCAACTTGTAGGTCTCTATCATATCTCCCCTCTTCCTTCTCACCACTAGACTCTGCAAATTACATATTTTCAATCTTTCCTCATACTCGTCATTCCAGAGGTCAGAAACTACCTTAGTCAGTCGCCTATGGACCCTTTCCAACATCTCTTCATCCTTCTGAAAACCAGGTGACCAAATCTGGGCACAATAGTCCATGTGTGGCCTAATCAAAGCCTTATACAATGGAACAAGAATCTCCCTACTTCTACACGTCAGTGTCCTCCTCATCATTCCCAGAAGTCTTTGTGTTGTCTTCACAATTTTGACGATGTGTCCCCTAAATTTTAGATCCTTATCCACTATCACTCCCAGATCTCTTATTTCCTCTACTTCCAACAATATATTCTCACCAAGCATAAATTCTGCATCCCATCTTTGTTTTCCAAATTTTAAAACCTTACATTTTGCAACATTGAACTCACATCCCCATTTGCTTGCCCAATCACTCAATTTATTCAAGTCTTCTTGCAAGGCCACAACATCTTCACTACTCTTTATGGTTCGTCCCAACTTTGCATCATCTGCAAACAACTGAATATCTCCATCCAAATCTTCGCCAATATCATTAATATACAAGTTAAATAGTAATTGCCCTAAAACAGATCCCTGAGGCACTCCACTAGTGACTTTCCTTTTCCTGGATATTGCACCCCCATACACAACTTGTTGATACCTATCAGATAGCCAGTCTCCAATCCAATGCAGTAATCTAATATCCAACCCCATCTGCTCTAGTTTGACTGTCAACTTATCATGAGGCACTCTATCAAAAGCTTTTGCGAAATCCAAGTATATTACTGTGTATCCTTCTCCTCTGTCCAAGGAAGCAGTCACTTTATTGTAATAAGTAAGTAGATTACTAAAACACGACCTCCCTTTAGCAAATCCATGCTGTCCATCAAAGATTATACCATTGTTGTCAACCCAACTCTGGATCCTAGTTCTCACAAGCTTCTCCAACAACTTAACCACAACACCTGACACACAGATAGGCCTATAGTTTGATGCTTGAATTCGATCACCTCCTTTATGAAGTGGCACAATCTTGCCCTCCTTCCACTCTTTAGGGACTTGACCAAGTGCAAGACTTGTATTAAAAAAATATGTCAAGGCAGGTGTCAACTCTCTGGCACATTCCTTCAGAATACGCGGTGATATATTATCAAGTCCCACAGCCTTATTTGCATCTAGTTTACTCAACTCCCCAAACACCTCTTGCTCACTTACAGTCAGTCTCTCCTCCCCATCATCAACTGCTCTTAATCTCTCCATGAAGTCACATTCACAAAATTGAAAGATCTTTATGAACTGCTCATTAAGTATCTCCACCACACATTCTGCAATAGCTGTCTTTATACCATTTCCTCCAATCAGTGTCATCCTTCCATAATCATTCTTTCTTTTGCTGGCTACATATCGAAAGAACTCCCTAGGATTCTTTTTAGCTTCATTAGCTAACTGCTCTTCATACCTCTCTTTAGCTACTCTCACCAACCAAGTCACCCTCTTTGCCTGGTCTTTGTAGACCTCATGAAATTGGTTACTTCCACTTCTCTTATGCTGCCTCCACAATGCCCTTTTTCTCTGTATCACATGCTTAATCTCTTTATTCATCCATCTCACACCTACCTTATTTAACCTTCTCACCCGTGGTATGCATTTAGACATTGCATCCACTAAATATTTTTTGAAAATCCCCCAAGCTGCATTGATCTCTTTTCCAGCTAACTCCTCATTCCATGCTACACCTGCAAGCTGTCTCCTGAGCTCTTCATAATCACCCCCCTTGTAGTTCCACATATACCCTTTTTTCACAGGGGTCCTTGCACTGCTGGCAACCACCCAAGTAATCACCTCATGGTCACTTTCACCAATTGGTGGATGATTTGATACCTCATTGATAATTACATCCTCCGATGAGATGACCAAATCCAAGACCCTTAATCCTCTTGTGCCCTCTGTTACATACTGTCTGAGGTAGTTATCCCTCAAAAACTCAAGAAACTCATTTTCTTTACTTCCAGTTGCTATCTCTTCATTCCAGTCTATATTGCCATAATTAAAATCACCCATAATGGTCACCCTTTTCTTATTTGCTTGGCTTATTTGACTATACATTTCACTATCACCACCATCCACATTACCAGGTCTATAACAACATCCCACCAAGTATTTGATTCTATTCACCTCTATCTCACACCATAATATTAACAAAATTTTACAAACTTTTCGGACTGATATTGACTCAGAAAAATTTATTGATGAAGTTAAGCAATTTTTAATAACGATTAAGGAAGAAAATTCTTCAATTAAAAATATGTACAAATTTATAAACGATGGGTTAAGGTCTACTTTTCCAAATGTAGAAACAACTTTAAAAATATTTTTGACGATGCCTATTTCAAATGCAAGTGCTGAACGCTCATTATTAGTATTGAAATGAATAAAAAATTATTTAAGAAGTAACTTGCACCAAAATAAAACAAGTGACCTATTGTTATTATGCATTGAATCAGGTGTAATGAACTCGATTAATTATGATGACATTATAGATATATTTGCTGAAACCAAAGCCAGAAAAAGCTTTTAGTTATTATTTTTTATTTAAATTTGAACAAATTTATTTTTATAATTTTTTAAAATGCAAATATATGTATACCAATGTTGTATTGTGTTATTAAAATGAGTTATTATGGAAATGTTGACTTTTATTTTCAATAAACTAAAAAAATGCTTATTTTTGAGGCCTCATAATGATGTTGCGCAACGGGCCTCCAAAAGTATAAATGCGGCCCTGGCCAAGATAGTAGGAAAAGGATCCAGAGGAAGACCAAGATCTAGGTGGGTTGATTCAGTCAGAAGTGCCTTAGAAGAACAAAATATTAGACAACAGTATTGACAAGTAATAGACTAATTTGGAGGAAAATTGTTGATAGGTGATTAATAATAATGTAAACTTTAATCATGTAGTGCTGTTATAGTAACCTGTACACAGCTTGAGGATATACATCAGGAAATTGGTGTTGATGATGATAAAACAAATTGAAGTAGAAATATGAATACAGATCTCTCTCTTTTAAAAGGCATGTTAGCATCGTCTCTTTTTCTAGTGTTTACTATATGTTTGTAAGTAGTTTTTTATTTGTGGAATTCAAATAGAACCAACATCTGTTATTCTTGGATGTGCTCTGGCAACACTATTCATTCACTCTACAAAAAGACTTATCCAGGTTAATAGATATTATGTATTGAATCCTAGTAGAGAGAAAGGTGAGAATATTTAACAAGATTTACTTCTGAATGATATTTATCAGTTGAGCCCACATAGCATACTTGGTATTGATACTCTTTGTTGGGAAAATCATGGTTTGAATGCCATCTAACTGCAAATAATCTCTGTAAGAACTTCAGATTATTATTATTATCTGTAACATTAGATTATTAATGTTTTGTCTATTTCAGAAATATTGATTTCAAGCTCCTTTCAGTTATAGGTGATTTGAGCTTAGGGTTATCCCAGACAATGCAGTGTGTGTGGGGGGGGGGAACTCATTTAACTGTACAGAGATGGAATTAACTCTATTGGGGGGGGTCATTCATTTTTATTTGTAAAGACAAAATAGATATGACAGTATTTCTATAGCAGTTGTAAATTCAGTTTGTCACTAGGAATGAAATAGACAAGCATCTGTAACTGAATGATAAAATGCCCCCCCCCCCTTCTATATGGTAATACATCAAATTACACAAGTAAAGTAAGTGTTCCATGGTCATGTTAAAGTCCAAAGGTTTCCAATTTAAATTTGCATAACTTGAGAAATTATATTTCCAAGAAAAATGGAAAGAGAAACAAAGAAGATGCAAATTTGGTTTAGTTTCGTAAAAGAAAGATTTGTTTGACCTGTAAACCTAGTAAAAAGTGAATGTATGTTGTAATTGATAATAACATAAAATTTCAAAAATTTAATTGAAGAAGAAAGTAGTAAAAATAGTAAACAAGATTGAAACTGTAAATTAAACTAGCATCAAACTGTCAGATTCTTCATCTTTACTAGATGTTTCATATGAAGATTTTGAAGCAAAGCGTTCCATTACTCCATTGCTTCTTCCTTGCTATCTCCACTTCTGAGCCTGGTTCCCACTGACGAGACCTCAATAAAGGTCAAAACCAGTCTGGGTAGTGGCCCTTCCCTTAATGCATAACATTATACATATCTGCAAGAAGATGTGTTTTGCATTATGGGAGATACTGAGATACGAGTGATGGTAGCTTGTCCACCTTTGCTACGAGTTGCCTGGTGTTGTACTACCTTAGCTCAGTCCTGAAGATATTTTCAGGTGCTTACTTTGGTTGCTCACACTTGGATAAAGGATTGAACTAAATTTATTATAATTTCTCCTTATAAACTTCTTCATAACATCTATTTGCATCTTTCATTATCTTTTGTACCTATTTCTTTATTTGTATCTTTTCAGTAAAATATAACAAGTAACTGGCCAAATGTTTGAAAGGCATGGTCATTCCACTGATAGTCAAAGATTTTGTTGTATCTCCTCTTTGTTTTGCCTAGTGCTAATAATACAATTAAATTTTCAATGATTCTTGACAATGGTTTCTACCAATTCTTCAATATTTTCTTCATCAGAACTGGTTTTACCAATCCAAAATTTTTACCTATTGTATTATCTGTTAAATTGTTTGCTAGTGTAATGGTGAATCCTTCATTGCTTTAAGCCAAAGATTAATATTAATTTTTTTAAAAAGTTCTTTGCCATTTTCTGAGTATCCTGTTCTCTTATCATTTCTTTAATATTCTTTAAATATAATCAAGGAAGGAATGATACTGTTATTATTCCTTGGTACATAGCCTGGATTAGTGATGCACTTTTAGTGGCAAGAATAACACTTTTAATGTTCTTATTAATAATTCGGAAAGTCTGCAGATGTCCCAGTGTATTGTGAAGTAAAATTTTAAAAGAAATTTTTTATCTCACAATTTCTCTCCACTTCAGAATAAGTAGATTAGTAAAATAGTCTACAAAGTACTTGTAATATAACTTTTTTTTTTATTTTTTAATTGACCTTCAATGGAGGACAAGGCTGCTTTGAGAAAACCTTTTAATGCTTTAGGTTTTTCAAAACTGGTTAACCGTTAATTATTTTACCTTGATAGTCACCAGCAGCATTATATCCAAACAAAAGAGTGTGTCTGCTGTTAGCTAGTTAAAAACTGGGAGATTTTTTTTTATGAAAACAAATGTTTAGGTGGGTATGAATTTCCAAAATGGATCACTTTCATCTGAATTAAATGCTTGCCGTGCTTCATAATTTGGTCATTAGTTATGTCTTCAGCAGTAGTGTTTTCGGTATTGAGATCACATTATGATATAAAGAAAGAGTTTAATAAACATAAGCAGTTAAAATCCAACAAGTTTTAACCAAAACTTACATCATCAGGGCTACTGGTACAAAAAAGTTTTACACAACAGAAGCTTATTAACAATTAATTAATTATACATATTAGGTATTTTAATAACTTCAACTGCTATACATATTGATAAAACAGAATACAAAAAGTAAAACACATAAAGTAAATTCATTACTGTATGTGTGTTTGAGCATTGCTAGTTGTTGCTATCACGCCCTGTGATATCACGTGTATATCCTAGGTCTGTGGCAGTTAAATTTTTGATGAAAGCAGATAATGCTCAATGTAAAATTAAGGCTTGATTTTTATTGCATTGTTTAGGGATCCTAAGCATTTCCAAGACTTCTTTAAACTTTCTCAAACAGTTACGATCAATATATGACGTTTTTGTTTGTTGCCAAATAAACAGAACCTTGCGCTTAATGGTTATGAACCCAAGATGATCAAAAAAATTCTTAATACATCTCCTGCAACTCCCTTACTTAAACAAGATTTCAAGAATGCAATCACGCTGCCTTATATCAACAATGTCACAGACAAAGTGGCTGCATTGCTCCACAAGTGCAATTTAAAAGTGGTTTTTTTTTACCTTGACAAAAAATCTCAAGATTCTTATATCCACCAAAACCTCCACATCATCCCCATGAAAATAACCAGGCATTTATGAGATTCATTGCTTTTGCAGCATTTGATATATAGGCCAGGGAATGTTGGGAGAGATCTGCATGTCTGAACAAATAAAAGATGTCAAAAAGAAGAAGAGAGCATAAATCAGAAATGGCATTCCTCAATTACTACAGGCCATCAAGTACTTTGGCAACAAACATAAATATCGTATGTTGATCATAACTGTTTTACAAGAAAGTTTAAAGAAGCCTCATGAATGCATTGGATCTCTACACAATGCAATAAAAATCAAGGCTTAATTTTACATCAGTATGGTCTGCTTTCATCAAAAATTTAACCCCTCATGCATGAATTTTTATATTCATTTATAAAAAATTATAATGGCATGATACAGTACCGTTTGATCTTACAGTATTACCATGAATTCATTAATTTTGTTAAATTTATGTCCTGTATATGTAAAAAATGATGTTCTCATCTGAGAACATCATGCACTAACACCAACAGACTACAGACATATTTCTATGGAAATGACTTAGACTGAGGAATTTATTTTCATTGAAAGACATAAGTATGACAAAACAGATTATAAACAATTTATTTTGCTGAAACATGCATGAATGATCAAAATTTGGATTACTTAGTCCATACAAAAAAGTAAAACAATTAGAATTTGCAGTAGAGCTATGTAAATCAAGAAGAACAGTCTTATTCTCTTTGCCTCATTTTGTATGGAAAGACTGAAGACATTCCAGACAGTTTGGAACCTCAAGTCTACCACAGATGTATGTTGTTTTACTCTTGCAGTGTACATCTCTGCAGCGATTGGCATTAGCACCTACCTTTACAGCATGCATGCAGATTAGTCTGTTTCACAATTTCATCCATCAATTCATCTGTAAACAGCTGTAAAAAATAATCTACAGGAATCTCTCCTTGAATATTTATTTGGTATTTTCCTCTAAACTGTGGTTCAGCACCAGCAAAGGGATTATCTTTTTCACTTAACCACACTAGTTGTCTCTGCAATGGTATATGACCAGCAACAGCTGTATTGTGCACACTAGCTGGACTTTGAATGTTGTGAGTCTGACCAACAAGGGAAGGACACTGAACATCACTGTCTTCACTTGAACTGTCACTCTCTGTAGAATCATTTTGTGGTTGCTGGTATGTAGGATCATCATCAGAATCACTCAGCTCCAAACCATCTTCTGATTCCTCCAACAGTTTTTCAATCTCCTCTTCAGTAAGTCTCTTGTGGTAATAGGCCTTTTTTATGCCTGGCTTTTGGTTATCCATCTGTAAAAGAGATATAATGCCAATTAACACACTTGTTATTCATTTATGTTTGCAAAAATAAAATTATAAAAATATTGTACAAGAACTTTCTAACCTTAAACTATTTGTCACATAGATTACCTTACAAACATATTGTCCTCATGTGGGGACAGGTTGTTTTCAAGCTTGTTTTATGAATATGGTAATAAACATGAACAAATTAAACATTCATACTTCATTTACAAGGTATAACAATATATCAAACCATACTAACCTTTCCAGAAGACTCATAAAATCAACAAAACAGCAGCATTTCACTTCTTCCTTGATACCCATGCACTGCAGAGAGAGATTGGTATTCCTGTAACTCTGTTGAAACTCCTGCCACCTGGTGTGGTTTCTAAGAACACTGGTCTCCCCAGATGATGACTACATGCATGCAGTAGCACTAAATTATGAATGAATAATTATTATGAGAGAAAATATGTGTCCTCATATGAGGCCCTTATATATGAGGCTGTTAAATGCCAAGGACCTAGGATATAACACGTGATACCACAGAACATGATAGCAACAACTATCAATGTTCCAATATGCATACGGTAATGAATTTACCATTTGTATTCTGATTTATCAATTATGTATAGCAGTTGTGAAGTTATCAAAACATCTAATATGTGTAATTAATTGTTAATAGATTTTTGTTGTGTAAAGCTTATCTGTACCAATACTCCTGATGATGTAAGTCTTACGACTTACAAAACTTGTCAGTTTTAATTGCTTATTTTTATTAAACTCTTTATTTACATCATAATGTAGTCTCAATACCAAAAATTTTCCACAGACCTGCAGTATTTATTTGTAACAAAGAAAGGGCTCTGCAAACAACACTAGGAGATAGAAGAAAAAAAAACTTTGAATGATGTAATCACAAGAAAGATATTTATTTAACCAAATATTTTGGTCTGGAAATAGCAGACCATCGTCAGTGGTATTACAAGAACAGTTTAAAAAATACAAGCTAGAATACTAACAATAGATCGTTAAAATTAGAACACGTTGCGTGATGTTATATCACTAAGTATGAAACGGAATATTTTGAAGTAGAAACATGATTGAATTTGCTATTAAAAAAAAAAAAAAAAAAATTAATGAGTAATCTTGATTAGACTTTCTCAGGTTTTTGATATAGATATACAGTCATTACAATTCAGGTTGGGGCAATGGAGCAAGGCCTCCACACTTTCCTTGAACAAACGTTCGAACTTATAACGGGATCTATGTAAGAGGCGAGTCCTGGACCAAAGGATGCTGTGGTCAGTTTCAATCCCGTGTTGAGCCAATCCAGACTTTTCAGGTTTGTTGTGAAGAATGGATGATTGATGTTCTTGGATTCTTTTTTCAAGAGAACGTCCAGTTTGTCCAGAATAAGAGAGATCACAGTTGCACGGAATTTGATAAACTCCAGGAAGAGATAAAGTTGAGCGTTTGTCTTTAGGAGAAGGAAAATGAGAAGACAATTTGTTAATAGGTGAATACGTAGTTGTTAAATCATATTTCTTTAAAATTCTTGCGATAGGTTCTGAAATACCGGAGATATAAGGAATAGGCACTCGACGTATTGAAACTTTGTTGTTTTGTGGAGGATTATAAGAATTGAGAAGACATTGAGTACTTTTTTCAGAAAAGCCATTGAGTTTCATGTGTTGTTGGATAGTAGAAAGTTCTTTCTGTAGATAATCAAAAGTAGAACAATTAGTTTGGCTCTTCTGATGAGGCATTTTATAATTCCTGTTTTTTGACATGGATGATGGGCTGATTCTTTAAGAATATAACGACCTGTGAATGTTGGTTTCCTGTATACTGTAGTTGTAAGAATATTTGAAGGTGATCGGATGAGGAGAACGTCTAAAATAGATAACTGGTTGTTTTCTTCTTCCATAGTAAACTTTATGCGATGATGCAAGGAATTAATACTGTTTAAAAAGGAAGGTAAAGCGTTTTTGCTGTGAGGCCAAATAGTAAATATGTCATCTATATATCTTACCCAAAAAAGATGGTTGAGGGAAAATAGATGCGAAGAGGACTTTTTCTAAATGTTCTAAATAACAGTTGGCTAAAGCCGGAGAAAGAGGACTTCCCATGGCCGTTCCTTCTACTTGGCTATAAAATTTGTTTTGACATACGAATATCCAGAATGTATTACGAAATCGAATAGTTTTATAATATCTTGAGGAAAGATGTCAGCAAGTAATTTTAAAGTTTCCTTGCGAGGTACATTGGTATATAAAGATTCTATATCAAAACTAACCATAAGATCTGTAGGTTGTAATGAGACATTTTTTAATTTTTCTAAGAAATCTGAGGAGTTTTTTAAAAAAAGAATTAGAGTTGCCAATGTAAGATTTCAATAATTTAGCTAGATATTTGGCTATACGGTAAGTAGGAGAATCAATACAATCTACTATTGGACGAAGAGGATAGTCAATCTTATGGATTTTTGGAAGGCCATAAAATCTAGGAGGTCTTGCAAAATGAGTTTTAAGTTTTTCAATTGTGTCTTTATCCAAACTGATGACTTCATCAAGGAGAGAATTTAATTTCTTTAGTTGTCTGTTGGTTGGATTATAATCAATTTCTTGATATGTGGAGCGATCTCAAAGCAAAAGAGAAAGTTTTCTTCTGTAATATGCTGAGTCCATAACTACTGTTGCTTTTCCCTTGTCAGCTTTAGTGATAATGAGGTGATTATTTTTTCTCAAGCACTGTAAAGATTTCATTTCAGAAGGAGATATGTTGGAAGGAGGAAGTTTAGCCTTAAGTAGAGATGAAGCGACTTCTAGGCGAAGAGCATTAGCTTTATCACTGGTTAGATGATTAAGATTCCTTTCAATATTTACTAGGAAATCTAGATATGGTATTTTATTTGGAACAATAGAAAAATCATGTCCTTTTGACAGGATGAGGGTTTCGCTTTTAGTCAAAGGACGTCCGGATATATTTACAATCCAATTATCTGGGGTTATGAATGGCTTGGATTGTCCTAGACGAAAGAGCTTCATATTTACAGTATAAGATGTTGACTTAGTTTATTATAAGAATGTATTACGAAATCGAATAGTTTTATAATATCTTGAGGAAAGATGTCAGCAAGTAATTTTAAAGTTTCCTTGCGAGGTACATTGGTATATAAAGATTCTATATCAAAACTAACCATAAGATCTGTAGGTTGTAATGAGACATTTTTTAATTTTTCTAAGAAATCTGAGGAGTTTTTTAAAAAAAGAATTAGAGTTGCCAATGTAAGATTTCAATAATTTAGCTAGATATTTGGCTATACGGTAAGTAGGAGAATCAATACAATCTACTATTGGACGAAGAGGATAGTCAATCTTATGGATTTTTGGAAGGCCATAAAATCTAGGAGGTCTTGCAAAATGAGTTTTAAGTTTTTCAATTGTGTCTTTATCCAAACTGATGACTTCATCAAGGAGAGAATTTAATTTCTTTAGTTGTCTGTTGGTTGGGATTATAATCAATTTCTTGATATGTGGAGCGATCTCAAAAGCAAAAGAGAAAGTTTTCTTCTGTAATATGCTGAGTCCATAACTACTGTTGCTTTTCCCTTGTCAGCTTTAGTGATAATGAGGTGATTATTTTTTCTCAAGCACTGTAAAGATTTCATTTCAGAAGGAGATATGTTGGAAGGAGGAAGTTTAGCCTTAAGTAGAGATGAAGCGACTTCTAGGCGAAGAGCATTAGCTTTATCACTGGTTAGATGATTAAGATTCCTTTCAATATTTACTAGGAAATCTAGATATGGTATTTTATTTGGAACAATAGAAAAATCATGTCCTTTTGACAGGATGAGGGTTTCGCTTTTAGTCAAAGGACGTCCGGATATATTTACAATCCAATTATCTGGGGTTATGAATGGCTTGGATTGTCTAGACGAAAGAGCTTCATATTTACAGTTAAGATGTTGACTTAGTTTATTATAAGCACATTGAGTAGAACATTTAGAACTATGTGAGAAAGATGTGGATCCAAATTTGTGGATATATAGGTGCACAAATCAGAAATCTGATGACTGAATAGCAAGGTCACGTTTAGCAGCTTTAAGTTGATTACGGATTAGAGATAAACTAGTGTTCCGGTAAATATTATGAGCTCCACGAGATTTTATTGTTTCTTTAATCTTAGCGAAATTGGGAATAATCTTGTTGTCGCAGCACTTTTTTAAGAAATTAATCTTTGCTCGTAACCTACCTTGTATAACTGAAAGTTTTCCTAATTTACCAGTTATTTTGGTAGCATTTTCCCCATGAAGGATAAGAATTTGTTGTTTCAAGGATACTTGCGACATAAGACTGAATGATATAATCACGTAATCACAAGAAAGATATTTATTTAACCAAATATTTTGGTCTGGAAATAGCAGACCATCGTCAGTGGTATTACAAGAACAGTTTAAACAATACAAGCTAGAATACTAACAATAGATCGTTAAAATTAGAACACGTTGCGTGATGTTATATCACTAAGTATGAAACGTAGAAATCGGATGACTGTGAATAGCAAGATCCCGTTTAGCAGCTTTAAGTTGATTATGGATTAGAGATAAACTAGTGTTTATCTCTGATCAGCCCAAACAGGAATTATAAAATGCCTCATCAGAAGAGCCAAAACTAATTGTTCTACTTTTGATTATCTACAGAAAGAACTTTCTACTATCCAACAACACATGAAACTCAATGGCTTTTCTGAAAAAAGTACTCAACGTCTTCTCAATTCATATAATCCTCCACAAAACAAAGTTTCAATACGTCGAATGTCTATTCCTTATATCTCCGGTATTTCAGAACCTATCGCAAGAATTTTAAAGAAATATGATTTAACAACTACGTATTCACCTATTAACAAATTGTCTTCTCATTTTCCTTCTCCTAAAGACAAACGCTCAACTTTATCTCTTCCTGGAGTTTATCAAATTCCGTGCAACTGTGATCTCTCTTATTTTGGACAAACTGGACGTTCTCTTGAAAAAAGAATCCAAGAACATCAATCATCCATTCTTCACAACAAACCTGAAAAGTCTGGATTGTCTCAACACGGGATTGAAACTGACCACAGCATCCTTTGGTCCAGGACTCACCTCTTACATAGATCTCGTTATAGGTTCGAATGTTTGTTCAAGGAAAGCGTGGAGGCCTTGTTCCATTGCCCCAACCTGAATCGTAATGACTGTATATCTATATCAAAAATCTGAGAAAGTCTAATCAAGATTACTCATTAATTTTTTTTTTTTTTTTAATAGCAAATTCAATCATGTTTCTACTTCAAAATATTCCGTTTCATACTTAGTGATATAACATCACGCAACGTGTTCTAATTTTAACGATCTATTGTTAGTATTCTAGCTTGTATTTTTTAAACTGTTCTTGTAATACCACTGACGATGGTCTGCTATTTCCAGACCGAAATATTTGGTTAAATAAATATCTTTCTTGTGATTACGTGATTATATCATTCAGTCTTATGTCGCAAGTATCCTTGAAACAACAACAAAAAAAAACTTTGTTTCTATTTAAATAGGAAACAAATAATAAGACTGTTTCAGAGGACAGCAATTGAATGAAGGAATGAAACAGGAGGAAGAGAAATTTGTCCTGTGAAGTTAGTTGAACTGTTAAGGGGTGTTGGGTGGCTACTGCATGCATTCATTGGCAGAATTATTGATACTGTTTCTGATACAGTTGCCATAGAAGTATAGAAGCTGTATCAGAAACTAAACATCTCTGTGAAAGCAAGTGGAGTGAATTGATAAGAGATGGGTCATTAATCAACCTGATTGCTTTATTTTATATTGAGTCAACTATTTTTCAGGAGCTCTTAGAGATATACCACCTCAGGTTAAGTAATTCTTTGAGTAAAAGAGGAATCCTAATTGTTTGGATGCCAAGGAAGCGCCAGTCATAATGTTTTTGAGAGGATTGATCTTAGAATAATCCCAAGAAGCAAAAATCTCATCTTGTATAGAGATTTGTAGGAAATAAGACGCAAGTGCCTTTTGGCACTTGCGTCTTATTTCCTACATTGAAAAAAGCAGTTAAATAGAAGTTTTTTTTTTAAAAAAATAGTTAAATTGTATAAGTTGAACACATAAATTGTACAATTTTTTGGAACATTCTACAAAAGCTGAAATATATATGTAAATATATATATTTCATAAGATGTTTTGATAATTGTCATTTTTTAATTTTATTTTGAATAATTGGATACTACAGTGGAAAACAAGGAGGAAGAACAGTAAGTGAGCAGGAGATATATGAGGAATTGAATAAACTTGATGTAAATAAGCCTGTAGGACTTGGTGCTATATTACCATGTGATAAGGGAAGGTTCCAGGGAGTTCAGAACAGCTTTTAAATATAAATTAAAGATACCAAGAAATTATATACTTGGTTTAATCCTTTATCTAAGTGTAAGCAAACAAGTTTACACCTGAACTATTTTCAGGACTGGTGCAACTCATATTAAGAAGCTAATGACTTCACATCACTTGCCTTAGTATCCCATAATGCCAAACACATCTCCTTGCAAACATGTACAATGCTATGCATTATGGGAAAGGTCACTACCCAGACTGGTTTCGACCTTTATTGAGGTCTCATCAGTGGGAGCCTGACCCAGAGGTGATACTAAGGTCAAAGTAATGCAGGTCATCTTTTCATATACGAAGAGACAAAAGGTGTGACACCTTATTATTAAAATACTCTGGATTAGAGAAAGTTATTGGAAGTTCTTCCACTTGGTTATACTATAAATTAAAGGTACTAAGAAGATTTAATCCTTTATCCAAGTATAAGCAAACAAGTTTGCACCTCAACTATTTTCAGGACTGGTGCAACTCATATAAAGAAGCTAATGTCTTCACATTACTTGCCTTAGTATCTGAAGTCAATGATGTGAAGTCATTAACTTCTTTATACAAGTTGCCACCATTCTGAAAATAGTTCAGTCACAAACTTGTTTGCTTACACTTGGATAAAGGATTAAACCAAGTATATAATTTCTTGGTATTATTAATTATTAAAAAAGCATAACCAAGTGGAAAAACTTCCAACAGCTTTTACATATCTTTTTACATGAGCACTGGGCCAAGTTCCAAAGGAGTGGAAAAAGGATAAAATTATTCTGATTCATATGGGAGGTGATAAGACTAGGGCTTTGAATTAGAGGCCATTGTGTGTATCTGGAGTTGTGTTTAAAGTGTTAGAGAGGTTAGTTTGGAGCAAGATTCAGAATTCGGTGGCCAGCATGGGTTTGTTAAAGGAAGATCGTGTTTAGCAATCTTCTTGCTTATTATAATAAAGCGACAAATGCATTGGATAGGGATGATTCATACACTGTGGCATATTTAGATTTTGCAAAGGCCTTTGATAAATTGCCACATGTTACAAGTTGGTAATTAAATTGGAATGGATGGGACTAAACAGTATATTAGTTTGCTGGGTTAGAGATTGGCTGATTAATAGGTGTCAGCGAGTGGTCTATGGAAGAGCAATATTCCAGAAGGGGAGAGTTACTAGTGGTGTACTCCAAGGGTGTGTTTTGGGTCCATTACTGTTTAATTTGTATGACAATGATATTGGGAGAGGTCTGAATGGTGATATGCAGCCATTTACAGGTGATGCAAAGGTAGGGAAGAGCTATCAGGAGCAGTGAGGATTCTGTAGCTTTGCAAGAGAACTTGAATACACTGGCTGAATGGGCAAATGAGTGAAGATGTCAGTTCAAGGTGTAAGGTTTTTGAAATTTAGGAAGCAGAGATGGATGTAGAGTACTCAATCAGTGGAAGAGGTAGAGGAGATGAGAGATTTGGGAGTGATTGTGGACAAACATCTGAAATTTTGGGGACATATTGCTAAAATTGTGAGGACAGCACAACAGATAATGGGAATGATGCAGAGGACACTGACTTGTAAAAGTAAGGATGTTATGGTTCCTTTATTGTATAAAGGCTCTGATCAGGTAACACATATGGATTACTGTGCACAGATTTGGTCACCTGGTTTTCAAAAACATGAAGATGTATTGGAAAAGGTCCAGAGATGATTGATTAAGGTGGTTTCCGATCTCTGGAATGTTGAGTTTGAAGACAGATTGAGAAAATGCAATTACCAGAAATTGCTGGATAGAAGGAGAGGGGGATATGATCGAGACATATAAGCTGTTGAGAGGTTATTATCAGATTAACGTCAGAGAGGTTGTGCATAGAATGGGTGAAGATGGAGAGAGAACAACAGGTCATCCCTGGAACTGTATAAAGGGAATGAGTAGTGAGTGATTGGAATGCATTGCCCGAAAGTGTGGTGAGCATGGAGACAGTGAACATATTTACAGTGCAGTATGATAAACTGTGCGTGTGTAACAGTGGGACCTCCCACGATGATTCTTTTGACTCCATGGATGTTTTAATAATAATTCTGCTTTTAATTTGTTAAACATATATACATATATATATACAGGGTGTTCGGGATAAATTTGACATATTTATAATTAATTATATTTTTCCGTAAGTTACATGTATTAACACACACTTCTCTTCATTTAAAAGTTTGGACCCTTCTTCATTCATATACAAGATGTCAGAAAGGATGGATAGCTGGAACCCACCTGAATCATGGAAGAGAATAACTTGTATCATGATGATTCGTGCCCGCCATCAAAATAAGGATATTACGACTGCTGCCCAATGCTCCCTGAATACAGTAAAAACAATCAGGCATGAACTAGAGACTTGCAATGGTGACTACGAGGATGTAGCAAGAAGAAAGATCCCTAGCAGACGATCTGATTGCGTTCGTACAGCAGAATTCCTCGCAAATCTGCAGGAACAGGTGTTGAAGAACCCTGGCATTGGAATTCGGGCTTTGTTCGTGGAGTTGCTAACTGTAGTCAAGCCCTGGATAACAAGGGTAGCCAATGGTAGGCCGTATGTATGTATGGCAGCAGGATTCGGCCCCTTGCCACACCTCTGGGAAAAGTCAAAAATGGTTGTCTGAAAATTTCTACGACTTCACCAGTCCAAATGTTTGGCCTCCAAACTCCCCAGACCTTAACCCCATGGATTATTTTGTATGGGGCGCAGTTGAAAAAGACACCAATCGCACTTCCAGTAATACAAAAGCCCAGTTAATGGATAAAATTAAAACAGTTTTTGCGGCCCTTCCCAGGGAGACTGTAGCATCAGCTTGTTCAAGGTTCCGAAGCAGAATTGAAGCTGTGATCGATGCTAATGGTGGTTATTTTGAGTAAATCTTGTTGATAGTATTGTAATTAACTCTGCCTGTAATGTTTTTTTGTCAATTCATTAAATTTAATAGATACAAAGATTTTCTTTTTCCTTACGAAACTGTCAAATTTATCCCGAACACCCTGTATATATTTTTTTTTTTTGGCAATTTAAGCTAAAAAAGTAGTACATTCAGTAAGAATCAATTATAACCTTTTTGTTGCTAGCAAATCACTTTTTTTTTTTTTTTTACATATGCTAGCAAAAACTTGAGTACCTGACTTATTGTTATTAGCTTCAAGCTATTGCTATTCCAAATTTTTCTTTTTTCTTATTTTTTACTATAATAATTACCTGTTACAATTGCCTAATAAAGTAGTTGATATGATCTGTGGACATAGCTCATTCTTTGAATGCAATTATACTAGTTTCTTTTAATTGTTAAATTCATTCTTCAACTTTCTTACCTCCCACACATACAAAAAAAATTCATATCTTTTTGTCATCTTTATAAAATCTTATTTCACAAAATATGGTGTTCTCTTTTTATCTTGTTCTGAATGATCCTGCTTCACTTCCTTAAGTCAGCATAAGTCTTTCCAGAGTTTTGTAATTTTCATTTGTGTGGGTTTTTGAATAGAATTTTTAATTTATTATTAAATCCTTAATTTGTTTATTATTCCCATTGCTCTTTTGTAATTTCCTGTTTTTACTGATATTATATGAAAGATGATTGTCAAAATATCCCAGTAATTCAAATTATTCAGTTTTGCTATTAGATATACAAATTTTACAATGAATACTCTTTTTGAAAAGCTATCAATTTGGTCTTGTCTATAGACATTTCCATGTTATGTTTTGTTTTTCTCTTTCAAATCACCTTCTCTGAAATAAAGTGTGTACTATAGTAGTTTGTCTTTTGAATTAAATAACAATACCTCACCATCTGTACAAAATAATGAATATGGTTATTATTTTTATGGCTATTATGTCTGCTTTTGTCTAGGAGTGCCCCTTTTGTAATGTCATTGGCTTTTTACTCAAGAATTCTTAGGGCATTGCAGATGTATTTTAGAGACAAATATATGTAGCATAATAGAAGAAAATTCACACATACCTTTTCTTGGATGTTGTTCTTTCTATGTTGTTCATACTTCTGCTGTTATGGTGTTGAAAGGGGAATGGGGAGGGTCTTAGGCAATGTGGGAGAATTAATTTGAAAAAACCCAGTTTTTTTTATATAAATATATACATATATTATTTTTAAAGGTGGGTGGGGCACTTTTTTTGTAGGGTGGGAAAAAAATGAAAACGAGAGCAGAAAATAGAAACTGGTTTTTAGAGGAAGCAGGAGGGTTTATGGGAGAAGGGGGACCAGGGAGAGGGTTGACGGGGTGCGAGCCATTTTGACTGTGTGGGTCGTCGTCTGAACTCATGGAGGAAGTGGATGCTATGTCATATCGACTTGGAGTTTCTGCCTTTGAAGTGCTTGTGTTATCGCCTATTGGTTGGAGTTGTGACCTAATTTTTATGTTGTGGAGCTTCCAACACTCGGAGATTATGTAGGGTCAGGTGGACGTTGATCGAGTCTCGTCACATTTTATGGCTATTGTTTCCGATATTCTCAGCATTGTTTCATTGTTTTGTCTGTCTATTATGATGGCCTTGTCAATTTGCAGGGTATGTTTCTGTTCAAGGGCGTGAACTGCTATTTCTGTTTTCCCTGTATTTTGTATTCTATTTTTCCTTTTTATGTTGCATTTTTTAGTGTTTAAATGTTCTGGAATAAGAATGTTACAGTCACGGAAGTGTTCTTGTAGTCTTGCCCATAAAGATGTGATGGTAGAACCTGTGTAGACGATATCACAATCTTTTTGACATGGAAATTTGTAGACTACGTTGTGGTGTTCTAATATTTCTTTGTGTGTGTGTGTGAGATTTAGTGGGTTTTAGAAGATTTGCCAATTTTTGGTTTGTGGTGAATACCAGTTTGTAGTCAGTATGTTTGGGAAAAAAAAAAAAAACAGTTTGACTACAAACTGGTATTCACTACAAACCAAAAATTGGCAAATCTTCTAAAACCCACTAAATCTCACGCACACACACGAAGAAATATTAGAACACCACAACATAGTCTACAAATTTCCATGTCAAAAAAACTGTGATATCACCTACACAGGTTCTACCATCAGGTCTTTATGGGCAAGACTACAAGAACACTTCCGTGACTGTAACATCCCTATTCCAGAACATTTAAACACTAAAAAAAAACACAACATCAAAAAGAAAATTAGAATACAAAGTACAGGGAAAACAGAAATAGCAGTTCACGCCCTTGAGCAGAAACATACCCCGTTAATCGACAAGGCCATCATAATAGACAGAGAAGACAATGAAACAATGCTTAGGATATCGGAAACAATAGCCATTAAATGGGACGAGAACTCAATCAACATCCACTGACCCTACATAATCTCCAAGTGTTGGAAGCTCCACAACATAAAAATTAGGTCGCAACTCCGACCAATAGGCGATAACACAAGCATTTCAAAGGCAGAAACACCAAACCAACATGACATAGCATCCACTTCCTCCATGAGTTCAGGCGACAACCCACACAGTTGAAATGGCTCGCACCCCATCAACCTTCTCCCAGCCCCCCCTCTCCCATAAACCCTTTCCCCTCCTCTAAAAAACAGTTTTCATTTTCAGCCCCCTTTTTCATCTTTTTTTTCCCATCCTACAAAATAAGCGACCCGCCCACCCTTAAAAATAATATGTGTAATTATATAAAAAAAACCCGCGTTATTTCAAATTAATTCTCCCACATTGCCTAAGCCCCTCCACTCCCCTTTCAACACCATAACAGCAGAGTATGCACACCGCAGAAAAAGACAGGAAACAGTATCCAAGAAAAGGCATGTGTGAATTTTCTATTATGCTACATATATTTGTTTCTAAAATACATCTTCAATGCCTTAAGAATTCTTGAGTAAAAAAGCCAATGACATTAAAAAAAGAGCACTCCTAAACAAAAGCAGGCATAATAGCTGTAAAAATAATAGTTTTTAAGAGGGGATTACATGTGAGTTTTCCCAGAAATAATACCTATAATGAATATGGTTTGGGATTGCTTATACTTCCATATCTTCTGAATTTCAGTTTTCTTTATCAAAATTCATATGTTTAATACTATTGGATGATAAAGATATATGAAAAACAATAATAGAGTTTGTTATTGGTTGGTACTGGAAGATACTAGTCCTGAAGTAATCCTTGAAGGATAAGCACATATGAGGAAACTTATTCCAGAAAAGAATAATTGATGAAGAAGAAAAGCAGGTTCAGTGGTTGCAATGATGGTTGGCATTTCAGCACAGCAGTAAACATGGAAGTACCTACAGAAAAGACACAGAGCTGAAACATTATGTCTGTGAGATGATGGTTGAAGTGACCTAGTGTAGAAGGGATCATTTGTCAGCTGAACTGATTTTCTCTGGACATAATAAAGAATTTTTAGGGATGTTTTACATGCACTACCCCAAATGTAACCAGGATTCTAAAGCCAAGCAGATTTGGAATTTCTACAGTTAGTAGCTGGATGAGTGAAAAGTAGCATCTTCAGCAGATTAGAGTGTTTAGTTTGTTTTTTAGAAGTTATTGATGCATTATGTTTATGCTATGAAAAGCGGGAGGTAAACATCATTCCAAGGAGATAGAGATTTGATCTTGTCTAGTTATTTGTGTATTACTGAGGATAACTGTTTTTGATGTAGCATGAGTTTGGAGCCATCTGGTATGAGGTAGAGTCTAACAAGATCTAATACACAGTGGAGTGATGTTATAGATATAGTAGATCATTTGGTAGTGATGAAAAAATGTATTACCAAATAAAGATGAATAGGTGAGAAATGAGTAATCATAATGGAAGAACTTTAGTTATCCGAACATTGATTAGGTAGCCACGAAATCTCATGAGAAGAATGAAACTGAATTTATAGAGCTATTGCGATGCAACTTCCTCAAGCAGCATGTGACAAAGGAACGAAGTCAAAGAGTTTTAGATCTGATTATCGTTTCAGAGAAGTTTTAGTTAAGATGTAACTATTCTGCCTCTGGTTGGTGACAGTGATCATGTAGTACTCACTTATGAAGTGGCCTAAATTTATGAACCATTCATGTAACCATTCAGAAAAGGTTACATGCTGAACTACAAAGCAGGAAATTATGACCACTTGAGGAGTATGCTGGGTTCTGTCACATGGTATTAGTTGTTGGATGGGAAGGATATCGACAGTGCATGGGGAGTGTTTAAAAAAATACTTAAATAATGCAATATCAGAATGTATCCCTAGAATTTCAAGAATAAATATGGTGGGTGTGAAATGAAGGTTTAATCTAATTAAGCAAGATATTTGTAAGAAAAAAAAGATGATATGGAAGGAATACTGTGCGCATAAGGATGATGTCAATTATGAAAATTATAAGCAGCAGGCCAGAAGAGGAAAGCTAAGGAAACTGTAGGAAAGCTAAGTCTGAGTATGAAAAAAAGAAAGAAAAAAAAAAAAACTGGCTCTGCAAGCTAAAGGCAGCCCAAAGATAATTCTGTTTTTATGCTGCAAGTAAAAGAAAGAATGAATATGTAAGAACAACTCTACTGAAAGCAGATGGTGTGTGGATGACTGATGCAGGGAAAAGATTATTCAACTAATGAGTGGCCATTTTGCTAAAAGCTATCAACCAGGTGTATGCAACATTGAGCTCGCTGCTATGAGGAGAGGTGCTAGAGCAATTGCACGAACTGAATAAGAATTTGGTAGTAGGGACTAATGGATATCAGCATGAATACCAAGAGAGTGTTCAACTGAACTTGATATTCCTTTGACCGGCTATACAATTTGAATCTCAGAACAGGAAAGATTCCAAGGAGTGGATGGTAATCCCATTGCACATAGGTTGTGCAAAGACTGATGTATCCAATTATCAAGCTATCAGTATCTCTGGAGTGGTGGTGAAGATTTGGATAAGTTGGTCAGGGCTTCCATACAAAATGGGCTGACAGAGAAACTATACTTTGCAATGAACAGCATGACTTTACTAAGGGAGCCCTCTGTATTCTGTCAAAAGCCAACTTAAGCTTTTGTTGACTGTTGCATAAATTGGAGAATAATGGATTGGATTATAAATTATTGCCATGGATAAGAGGATGGCTGAATGACATATCAAAAATGGTATATTGGAATGTGAGTCTGCAAGATTTAAGGTAACCAGTGGTTTGCCACAAGGATCGGCATTTGGTCCATTGTTATTCAGTCTGTTCATTAATGACATTGAGAAGGATTTCACATGTAACATTCAGCTAGTTGCTGATGATGATGCAAAGATAGGTGGGGTAATCGGAAGTGTTGCTAATATGAAGTACTTGTAGAATGTTTTGAATAGGCTGAATTGTGGGCATGCAAAAATGGATGTCAGTTCAATGTTAATAAATGTAAAATCATGCACTTTGGTTTGTGTGTCATATTATATTGGTGAGAAGAAACTGATCAGGTTAGGGGTCTTGGAGTTTCAGTAAACAGGAAGTTGAAATACAAGGGCTACATAGCAGAGATTGCAAATACAACTCAGAGAATAATTACAATGCTGAAACGAATCCTGATATGTAAAGATAAAAAAGTTGTTTTTGCCTCTTTACAAGGCTTTGATAAGACCTCACTTGAACTA
The DNA here is from genome assembly GCF_054136105.1 of Typopeltis vanoorti. NCBI lineage: Eukaryota > Metazoa > Arthropoda > Arachnida > Uropygi > Thelyphonidae > Typopeltis > Typopeltis vanoorti. The sequence goes on along the minus strand of NC_143555.1, from coordinate 68,616,902 downwards.
TTGCATGGTCTGGTCTCCATGGTGATTCCACTGTAGCGAGAGTGCAAAGGAGAGTGTTAAAAATTATAAATAAAAAAAAAAAGATAAAAATAATTGTAGAATACTGGACAGATTAAGAATTTGTAGACTGCAGACACTAGCCAACAGGAGAAAGAGGGGTGATATGGTTGAGACTAACAAACTTGTGAAACGGTCATACAGGATTTCAGTAGATTGAATTTTTCATTTTATGGAAGGTGAACAAAGGATATGAGGGCTAGATTTTTCATAGAGTGGTGTGTGATTTGAATGCATTGGATTGGAATGGAATGGATGATTAGATGTAGTGTATCAAAAGAAGGCAGTTTGCAAAGCCATTCTCAATGCCAAACACAAAAGTCCTGGAAATGTAGTCTGTCAATACCTTTAGTAGTATGCACTACTAAAGGTGTTGACAGCACCTGTAGTAGTGTGATTGAATTCAAGAACAGGTATGATAGCTGGTGTGGCAGTCCACGTTGCATTGATATTTAGTTAGTCCTCCCTTTGCTGCCATAATAGCTTCAATCTTCTGGGAAGTCTTTCCACTAGATTTTGATATGTTGCTGTGGTAATTTCATTCTTCCAGAAGAGCATGAGGCCAGTCACTGATGTCAGGTGATTTGGTCTAGCTCGCAATCAATATTCCAATTCATCCCACAGGTGTTGAATGGGATTGAGATCAGGGGCTCTGTGCAGACTAGTCAAGTTCTTCAGCATCCATCTCATCAAACCATTCCTGCATAGACCTCGATTATTGGGAGCAAGAAATTTACTATAGGAATTTCCCTTGGAATAGCATTATCACTGAAACTTTGGCTAGGATTGTTTTGATAGCTTCATGAGGGAGTTGCAGTGATGAGAGTTGACTGTATTTATTTCATGTTTTATATACTGTATTTTAGACATAATAGTTCTTTTGTATATAGTACTCATTCTCAGTGGTGGCTCGTGACTTGAAATCATGGGGGTGCTGCAACTTTTGAAATATACATACACACTATAAGTACAGTGTATACGTGTTTGGATAAAATATCAAAATTATGGTAAAAATTTAAAAAAAATTAAACATGAAAAAATATTGTTTATTATCAATAAAATTATACGGTTTGGTATAATTCAAAATTATTTAAAAATAAAATATATTCTTGTTTTGTTTCATGAAAAAATATTGTTTATTATCGATAAAATTATACAGTTTAGTATAATTCAAAATTACTTAAAAATAAAATCCATTATCATAACCCCAATAATGTTCTAAAATAAAAACTATAACAAATCTTATGTCTTTAATGGTGCAAACTGCATATAAACAACAGTGGAACTGCGCGACGGACAGTGCTGCATTGCATGCGTATCAGTATGGCACTGTGGTAAACACAGTGCTGCTAACGTCCTTTGCCCTCCTAAGTGCTACAAGATGGATTTTTATTATTTTTTATACAAAATAAGAGAATTGTATAGGATTGTTGATGATAAAATTAAATATTACAAGCAAATATAAATAAACTAATAAATATATTGATGTATTGAGAAAAATTGAGGGTGCTGCAGTTCTGCAGTGCCTATGCACGAGCCATCCCTGCTCATTCTACATACATATTTGATATATAATTTAAATATTTCAGTACTCTATACTTAATTCCCAGTAACACTGATAGTAGCGATACTTACTATCTTGGTTTGACATTAGCAGCATCTTACTCTCTCTCTCTCTCGCTTTTGTTAGATTTAAGTACTACTTTGTTTTTAGTTGTATTTAAATGTGTAAACATGTTAGGTTCATTTAAATGATGTGTGTGTGTGTGTGTGTGTGTGTGTGTGTGTGTGTGTGTGTGTGTGTGTGTGTGTGTGTGTGTGTGTGTGTGTGAATGCAGAGGAATATATACTTCTATATATTCCTCTACATTCAAACATTCTTTTTCTCTGGATTGGTGGAATTTAGTATTTGTTATCATATAAATTGTCAGTTTTCATTTCAGTCAGGCTATTTTCAGAGCGAAAGTTAGTCGATTGGTAGAGCCTCTGCTACTAATCACTCGCAAAAACTTAAGCAATTTTGAGCATGGTTAGTAGTTGGAAGGGATCAATCATTCGATGCTGTTGGCACACTCTCCCTCGATGAGTCTTTGGACTCCCTGGAGGTGTCACATAATAATAACATCCTTGCCTGATCAATTGCCAATTTGACGAAACATTTCTGAGATGATACAGATAATTTTGCTTTGATTACATGGAATTTTATAATATATGGTATTTAAGATATCCAGAATTTGTTCCAACCAACTCTATTTTGCTTTTTATCAAAATATTTTTAGCTGTAAAATTAGGGAAAACAAATTTATGTCAACAATATACATGTTAGAAAAGACTCAGTTCATTTACATTGCTAATGAGCAATGTCACTATACAAAAAAATCTTATTATGAAATGCACCTTTCTAATCATTATTTTTGATCTATTTTGCTATTTAAAAATACCATGGAAATGTAGAGGACATCTTTCTCTAAAGTCTTTTTAGGGAAATACAAGGCAACATCACATTTGTTACATTCTTATCTTAAATTATTATTATTATCCTAAAACCCCATGGAGTCAAAAACTCATCTAGGAGATCCTTGGTGATACACATTCAAATTCGCTGCAGACACCACACTCTCAGACAATACATTCCAATCATTCACAACTCTCCATACAAAAAAATTGCTTCTCCACTCTCTTGTTCGCATCCTCCTTATACAGCTTCCAGAGATGACCTCTTGTTCCACCATTTTGTGAAAACTCTCCTCAACATTAATCCTATAACAACCTCTTACCAATTTGTATGTCTCTGTCATGTCACTCTTCCTGTCCACTAGACTGTAAATTGCATCTTCTCAACCTTTCTTCATATTCCAGAGATCAAAAACTACCTTAGTCAATTGCCTCTGGACCTTTTACAACATCTTTTCACTTCTTGAAAACCAGATGACCAAATCTGTGCACAGTAGTCCATATGTGGCCTTATACAATGGAACTACAATCTCTGCACTTCTACAAGTCAATGTCTTTCACAACATTGTCAGAATTCATTGTGTTGTCCTCACAATTTTGGCAATATATCCTCTAAATTTTATATCCTTATCCATCAACACCCCAAGATCTCTTATTTCCTTCACTTTCAACAATATATCCCCACCAAGAGTAAATTCTACATCCCATGTTTTCCAAATTTTCAAGCCTTACATTCTGCAACATTGAACTGATACCCCCACTCCAATGCCCATTCACTCAGCCTATTCAAGTCTTCTTGTAAGGCCACAACATCTGCCCTACTCCTTATAATTCCTCCCAACTTTGCATCATCTGCAAAAAACTGAATATCCTCATTCAAGTCTTTCCCAATATCATTAGTATACAGGTTAAATAGCAATGGCCCCTGAAGCACACCACCAGTGACCTTCCTCTTCCGTGATATTACTCTTCCATGCACAACTTGCTGACATCTATCAGATAGTCAATCTCCATTCCAGTACATTAGTCTAACGTGCTCTAGTTTGACAATCAACTTATCATGTGTTAGCTATCAAAAGCATTTGAAAAATCTAAGTATACAGTTGGCCCTTGAACAACATAGAGGTTAAGGCCACCAACCCCCCCCTTTTCCGTGCAATCGAAAATCTGCGTATAACTTTTGTCTCTTCAAAAACTTAACTACTAATAGCTTACTGTTGACCAGAAACCTTACCGATAACATAAACAGTCGATTAACACACATTTTGTATGTTATATGTATTATATACTGTATTCTTACAATAAAGTAAGGTAGAGAAAAGAAAATCATAAGAAAGAGAAAATACATTTACAATACTGTACTGTGTGTATTGATAAGTTTACGTCATATGTTTACAAGATGAATCATCTGTCTGTCAGTACCTACATCAGTACCATCTTATGTTATACAAACACTGTAGATGTTATACGTATTACTAACACTAGACATCAAAGATGTTGGAAGTTAATTTTGCACTTGGTTAGACTATAATAAATTTAGTTTAATCCTTTATCCAAGTGTAAGCAAACAAAGTTTTGCACCTGAAAATATCTTCAGGACTGAGGTAAGGTAGTGCAACACCAGGCAACTCCAAGCAAAGGTGGACTAAGCTCTCATCACTTCTTGTCTCAGTATCTCCCATAATGTAAAGCACATCTCCTTGCAGACATGTATACTGCTATGCATTAAGGGAAGAGCCACTACCCAGACCAGTTTCAACCTTTATTGAGGTCTCATCAGTGGGAGGCAAACCCAAACGCAGAGATACAAAGGCATAAGCAATAGGAGAGGTCATATTTACCTATACGAGTTGCCAACCGGTGTACTACTCTGGATTTAGAGGAAGATGTTGGAAGTTTATTTTGCACTTGGTTAGACTACAATAAATTTAGTTTAATCCTTTATCCAAGTGTAAGCAAACAAAATTTTGCACCTGAAAATATCTTCAGGACTGAGGTAAGGTAGTGCAACACCAGGCAACTCCGAGCAAAGGTGGACCAAGCTCTCATCACTTCTTGTCTCAGTATCTCCCATAATGTAAAGCACATCTCCTTGCAGACATGTATACTGCTATGCATTAAGGGAAGAGGCCACTACCCAAACCGGTTTCAACCTTTATTGAGGTCTCATCAGCGGGAGGCAGATCCAAATAGGTATGACCTCTCCTATTGCTTCTGCCTTAGTATCTCCACGTTTGAGTCTGCCTCCCACTGATGAGACCTCAATAAAGGTTGAAACCGGTCTGGGTAGTTCCCCTTCCCTTAATGCATAGCAGTATACATGTCTGCAAGGAGATGTTTTGCATTATGGGAGATACTGAGACAAGGAGTGATGAGGGCTTGGTCCACCTTTGCTCGGAGTTACCTGGTGTTGCACTACCTTACCTCAGTCCTGAAGATATTTTCAGGTGCAAACTTTGTTTGCTTACACTTGTATAAAGGATTAAACTAAATTTATACTATTTATTTATATATATATTTATATATTTATAAATTTAGACATCAAAAATGTGAAAAAGAAATTCATATTTATTTATAAGTATAACGATTCATGCATTGATAACAAAAAAGCAGCAATATGATTGCTTTATGGTAGCCTAGCCTATACACTAATGAATCGTTATAAAATTTTTATTTTATGCTAATTAATTCAGTTTAACTAATTAATTAACAATTAATTTCATGCAGTTATGATTTAATACTGCATCTTTACGTTTGTTTACATTTTTCTTAACTGCAAATGGCACCATTTATGGTCTGTCAGTGTTTGTGTGTGTACGTTTTGATAAATTTTAACTCTTTATAATAGATTTGTATATATTTTATCCATTCATGGCATACTTAACTTTTTCTTAATTTTTTCGATATTTCAAGGCTACATGGTTTGTCTGCAAGTTTTTTAAATTGTTGCAAATCTCTAAAAAATTGTTCCAATATATTTATTCAAAAAAAAAAAAAACATAATATAAGTGGACCCGCTTATATTATGGTTTTTACTTAGTTCAAACTCATGATGTTCAAGGGTCATCTGTACTACTGTGTATCCAATCCAATTCTTGATCTTGGTTCTCATTATCCTCTCCAACACTTTAACCACAATACCTGACACTCAAATTAGCCTGTAATTTATGCTTGATTTCTGTCACCTCCCTTAGGAAGTGATGCAACCTTTCCTTCATTCTTCTCCTTTGGAACTTGACCCAATGTAAAACTTATATTAAACAAATATGCCAAGACAGATGTCAACTACCTGGCACATTCCTTCAAAATATGTGGTGATGTTTCATAAAGTCCCACAGCCTCATTAATAACAAGTTTACTCATTTCCCCATATATCTCTTGCTCACTCACAGTCAGTCTCCCCTCATCATCCGCTACTCTCAAACTCTACACGACCTCACATTCACATGGATGAAAGTCCTTTGTGAACTGTTCATTAAATATTTCAACTATATCCTCTGTACCATTTTCTCCAGTCAATGTAATCCAGGCATGGGTAACCTTTCCTAGTTCGGGGGCCAAATTATCATTCTGTCTCCGAGTCAAGGACCGGACCAAATTATTAAAAAAAATAGATTAATATTAAATGAATTCAAACAAGTTGCTACTTCATATTTCATTTATTTATAATATAATGTTTTGGTATAAAGCTCTACATAAATTTTATAATATAATGAACGACATAGCAATTTAATGTGAAGATTGGCCTTGTACTTGAACTACGAGACTATCAATATTGACATTAATAATACTTAAGGATAATCGCATAGAATTTTCAAGGTTTTCGTCCGTTATTCTTGTCCGAATTTTTGATTTATTGTATTTCATTCTCAAAAAATGTTCACACATATGTGCTGCCGAAAAGACAAATGATTTTTCTTGAAAAGGCGTGTAAATTTGTATATTTTTCTTCCACCAAATAAAATTTATAAAAATCCGTCAAAGCAATGTTGTTAATTTGTAATTTTAGCAATAAATCTGCCTGAAGCTCGATAAGTTCCATCTGTAAGTTTTCTGGCACATTATTTACATCAGCATCCATCGGACGACCAAACATAGCAAATGTGGAGTCTTTGTTTTGGAAGTCAGCAAACCTTGTATCAAATTGCTCTGTTACCTTCAGTTCACCTCCATAATAATTATAAGGGATATTTTTATGACTTGCTACAGTAGGACAATGATAACAATTTTTAGCTCTTATCTGACTTTCCAACAATCTTAGTTTATTACAAAAAGCTTTGACATGTCCATGCAGTTCATGAACCAATTGTCCTTGTTTTTGCAATTTAAGATTCAGTTTGTTTAGGTATCCAGTGACATCTACAAGGAATGCTAAATCACACACCCACTCATCATCTTTTACTTGGTTAATTGTGTTTCCTTTTATGTCCATAAAACCTGCAATGTCTTGTCTCAGATCATAAAATTGTTTTAACATATTACCTTTACTCAACCACCTCACTTCACAATAATAAGACACATCTTCATAATACGAAAATGAGTCTGCCAAATACTCCTTAAATTGATGATGATTAAGTGCATGTGACTTAATAAAGTTAATACTGGCTACTACAACTTCCATAACATTTGTGAATTTAATCAGTTTTGCACACAGATTTTGTTGGTGGATAATGCAGTGAAAATTTGTTAAATTTTCCGAATGGATCTATAGTTCTATTTCTCTTTCATGAACTATTCCAATAAATCTCTTCTGTGCACCCACCATTGCAGGGACTCCATCAGTGCATATGCCAGATTGTGAACTCCATTTAAGCCCAAATCTCTCGAAGACTGTGTTGACTGTTTCAAATATATCTTCACCGGTAGTTGTTCCTTTCAACTTGCAATACTAATTCTTCTGTGATGTTGAAATCCGCATCAACTCCTCGAATAAGTATTGCAAGTTGTGCTGTATCGGTGCTGTCATCCAAAGCAATTGAAAATGCTTCTAATCTAGCAATCTTCTCTTTTAAACTTTTCTTGATATCATCAGCCATAATTTCAATCAGACAACAGTATGTCTCGACAAACGAATATTCTCGAAGTCTTTTTTCTTTTCAGATAATATTATACTTGCAACATCCAGCAGACATTCTTTGATAAATTCTCCTTCACCAAATGACTTAGAATGCTTAGTGATTTTTTTGCTTACCAAAAAGCTGGCTTTGACAATGCTGTGGTGCTGCTGGGTATCCAAGTTCTTCTTCAACTTCTGTATTTCATCTTTTCGTAGTTATCCATCAATTTTTTGGTGATCCGCATGTCTCGAAGTAAAATGTCTCTTCAAGTTGTATTCTTTGTTGACGGATATGGATTCGTTGCACAGCAAACATACAGGCAAACTTTTATTCAGAATAAAATAATAATCCTCGGTTCGATTGTCTTGAAATTGATGATTCTTTGCATCTACTTTTTTTTTTTTTTTTTGCAATAACCCCCCACCGAACAGAACATAACATCATTGCAGGCACTGAACAAAGTACAACACCAACACAAGTACCGAACTGACACGTTGTAACACGTTCACACATGCCACTAGTCAAAGTGAGAAAGAGACCTTGGTGGAAGAAAACATGGTGTGTTTTGCGCAAGTCATATGATGTCAGCTTAATCTGAGATAGTAGAACACACCATGTTTTCTCCCATCATGAATCAGACAAACTTCGCTGAAATAGATTAGGGCTTGATCAAAAGAAGTAGAGGGCTGGATCTGACCTGCAGGCTGGGGGTTGCCCATATGTGATGTAATCCTACCATAATTATTCTGTTTTTTTTTTGCTGGCTACATGTCGAAAGAACTCCTTAGAATTTTTTTTTTTTTTTTCTATCTCCTTACCAACCAAGTTACCCTCCTTGCCAGTTCTTTGTATTCCTCATGAAATTGATTATTACTACTCATCTAATGTTGCCTACATAATGCCTTCTTTCTCTGTATTGTATGCTTAATCTCTTCATTCATTCATTTCACACCAAAAGCTTCAGTTTTAGATTGTCTGTTGTTTATATTAAATAACAGACACCTTAACACTGAAGCCTGGGTTACTCTGCTCTTTTTAACTGATCTATTATAATTCTGAACAACATCTGTACACTCAGTCTGTCTCGGTCTCTCTCCTTATCATCCACTGCTCTGAAACTCGACATGATGTCACATTCACAAGGACAAAAGACCTTGACGAACTGCTCATTAAGTGTCTCATCTATATATCCTCTGCATTAAATATCCCTGCCAAATATTTTAAAAATAATGTTAAGAAATATTTGTCTATGAAGAATAAAATGTTAGGAAATATTTCCTAACATTATTCTTTATAGACAAATATTTTTGGCAGTGATTCCCCCCCCCCCCACCACCACCCAGCCTTGTTGGCCAAGTTGTTGGTATATTCACTCTACTCTCCAGAAAACAGGTTGTGCGTTCAAATGCAACAATAGGCATGGATGTATATGATTGTGTAAGGTGGTGGCTGAATTTCATCACTTTGTGTGAGACCAATTCCCCACTTATTGGAGTGGCTTTAAAAAGTTCCATCCATGCTTTGTCTCTAGAGCAGGGTTTATGGCCATAAACCTTGCTCTGGAGACATTTGACCATAATTGCAAAAGTTGGTAAAATAGCTCAGAGGATTACTTAGATGCTGAAGAGCACATTGACAAGTAAAGATAGGGAGGTTATTATTCCTCTTTATAAGGCCATGATTCAGCCATATCTTGAACTGTGCAATGATTTGGTCACCTGGGTTTCTTTAGGACCAGAAAGTGGTTGAGACGACTGACCAAGATGGTGATTGGTCTGTGGATACTCCCTATGAAGATAGATTGAAGGTTTGTTGGTTACAGAGGTTAGTTGATAGGCAGAAAAGAGAGAGGACATGATAGAATTGTATAAGATATTAAAGGGGTTTTATAAAATTGATGCAAAGAAAATTTTTCAATGTATGACAAATAGTTAGAGAACTAAGGGCCATCTGTGGAAGTTGTGTAACAGTGTGGTTAAGTAGGGGTGTTTGGACCAGATTTTTTTGCATGGAGAGTGGTGAGTGGAATGGATTGCCAGAATTGGTTGTGAGTTCCCTGATGGTGAATGGATTCAAGGAGAAGTATGATACGATATGTGCATATGATGGTTGATTATTATACATTTCCACGGAGTCTCCAGACTCCATGGAAATGCAGTATAATAATATCTGAGCCCAGTAGTTCAGATGTCCTGTTATGAAAGCCTTGTAAAATGTAAAAATAATTTCTTTTTCAGTATTGCAATTATCCAATATGGCTTCAGTACCTTCAATCCAAAATGCAAACCTTACACTTAGCAACATTCAGCTGATACTCATTAACAGTGAGTTTGAATCCTCTCTATGCTGCAAAGAACATTTATTAGGGATTTTCAAATGAAGATGATATACTCTATCTCACACAAATCTGAATAGTTTTTATTTCTACATACAGGCAAAGCAGCAAGGACACATAGACAGACACACAATTTACAAACATAATATGCTGGCTTCATAGCCTTAGTTGCTTCATTCATAATCCCAAATAACCCCAGCAATAAATCATTACATTTATCTATAGAATCAGTAATCAGTACATTTATTCAAAGAATCTGCAAGAATTCTATGTCTGATGTGTGTCTTATCGCCTGATTCAGCTTTGTATCTAATTAGATATAATTGCATGCTTCCCTCAAGACCATCCTGAATGGGATTAATATATATGTTAGACAGAATCCAAGCACAGAATCCTCTGGTTCTCCCATTGGTGACTTTTATGTTCTTAGACTCAGCTCTTCCATAACCTAACCCTCTGATACCGCTCAGACAGCTACTCTGCAAGTCTGTTTTTTCATAACATCCAGAAGTATTATGTTATATTCATTCTCTCTCTCTCTCTCTCTCTCTCTCTCTCTCTCTCTCTGTCTAACTCTGCTGTCATGCTGTTGTGAAATGTGATCAGACTGCTAAAACTTGAATGTACTTCCTTTAACATACAGTATATATAGAATTAAAATGGTATCTACCTGCATCTGAATATGTATTTTCTGACCAGCTTTTCAGTAGCTTAATGAATACTCCAGAGATAAAGATTGCAGCTGCATTATTTCTAGGTCCACTCATATAATAGAATTATCTTGCCCTCCTTACACATATTAACAATTGTACTTTGTGGAACAACAATGTTAGAGGTCGCTAATTCCTTTGCACATTCCTGTCTCATCTAATCCCACTACCATGTTTCATTCAAGATTTTGCATTATCTTTAAAATTTGACTCATGTCTTATTTTTTTCATTTAGTTTTAATTGACTTTAGAAATGATTTGGGAACAAGAGAGGCTCTTTTCTGCTCTCAAATCTTATCCAAAAATGTATTGATCAAAACAAGGAAGTATTCATTTGCTTCATTGACTTTGAGAACGCATTTGATGAAGTCCAACATACTAAAATGATTGCGCTATTAAAGAGAATTGTATTAGATGGTAAAGACATCAGGATCATTCAAAACTTATATTGGAACCAAAAGGCATCTGTTCAAGTTGATGACATTATTACAGACCCCATTAACATCAAACGAGGAGTAAGGCAAGGATGTGTGCTGTCACCTCTTCTTTTTAACATATACTCAGAAGCCATATTTCAAAAAATCTTAAAAGGAAGAGAGGAAGGGATTAATGTAAATGGCAAAATCATCAGTAACATCTGATATGCTGATGATATGCTGATATGCTCTCATGGCTGACAATATTCAGGATCTTCAAAATCTTCTGGAACTAGTGAATGAAGAGAGTGAAAAAATTCGATTAAAAATAAATATCACCAAAACTAAATTCATGGTCACAAGCAAGAAACCAATTCTTAATTCATCAATTTCTTTAAATGGGAAATGAATAGAAAGAGTGACAAAGTTTAAATATCTCGGATGCTAGTTAAATGAAGAATGCAATCCAAAAATGGGAATAAAAGTTAGAATTGAAATGGCAAGAAAAAATTTTCTCCTGATGAAATTAACACTGTAACCACAACTTAAACTCAGAGCTTAGAGTATGCATGGTTAAATGCTATGTATGGTCTATACTGCTGTATGGTGCAGAAACTTGGACCTTGAAGACAACATCAATAAAAAAACTTGAAGCCTTTGAGATGTGGTTATACATATGAATGTTAAAAATCCCATGGACAGCAAAAACGTCCAATCAGGAAGTACTGGAACAAATGGGGAAATCACGTGAACTTTTAGATACCATAAAAAGAAGGAAAACTGCATATCTTGGTCACCTACTTCGTAATGAAAAATATAAAATAGTTCATTTGCTTATAAAGGGGAAGATAAATGGAAGAAGAGGACAAGGAAGATGAAGAAAATTTTGGCTGGCAGGCATCAGACAGTGGACTGGCATGAGCTCTCAGGGACTGTTTAGAGTGGCTGAGGATTGCTCAAAATTTGGCAAGGTGGTCGCTGACCTCCGATAGGAGATGGCACTCAAAGAAGAAGTTTTCCACCTCAGTTTCTGGAGAACTAATATATCCATCTGAAATGTATTTATTTACCAAACTGATTACTTAATAACTCAGATATTTCCTGTGTATTCAGCACTTTCTTGCCATTAGTATTCATTAAGATTATTCTCCTGTGATCATTCTTCGTTTTACTCATCACATAGCAAAATAAATTGCTCAGATTTCCGTTTATCTCTCCTCATCTACTTTGATTTCATAATATGATTTTGCCTCCACCCATCACTCTTCTGACCTGTTTTGTATATCCTCTGATGTGCATAGTTTTCATATTTCTCCCAGTACTGGTTCTATAACATTTTCTTTTTGTGTAGCTCTTGCTTTATTTTTGTTAATCCATTTACTTCCCTGTGATTTATTATCCTAACTCTGGTGATGTATTTGGTTATAGCTCCCTTCGGACACCTGTTGATTACTGCCCATACATTACTGATCACTCTGCATGCAGTTTTCTCATACAGTGCCATAGCTATCTTTTTAGTTTATTATGATCATATGCCATATAAAGGGTGTTCCAAAATTCACGCAAGATTTAAATTTAGCGCCATTTGTGCGGTAAAGTGTTGCCAACAAGAAAAAAAAGACAGCGTGACAGCTGACAGTTCAGGATTATTAAAAATGGAGCGCTACACGAAAGAACAAAGCATTTTCATTGTTGAGCAATATTTTAAAAATAATGAAGGTTTGCCAGCTACAGTTCGCAATTTTCGTACAAAATATGGTCAGAATAGTGATTTAACTTCATCAACTGTGAAAAGATTAATTAAAAAATTCAAGGAAACTGGATCAATTAGTGATCTTATACACTCTGGCCGTCCTTCAACAAGTTGTTCAACAGAAAACATCGAAGCAGTTCGTGAGAGTGTTGCTGAGAGTCCAGGAACATCAATTCAGCACCATGGTCTTGAATTGGGCATTTCGAGAAGCTCTCTACAGCGTATTCTCACGAAAGATTTGCATCTTTATGCTTACAAAGTTGAATTGACTTAAGAACTGAAGCCTACTGACCACACACAGCGAAGAGAGTTCGTTGAATGGATTATGGAACAACAACAAGTGGATGCTTATTTTTCAAACAAAATCATCTTCAGCGATGAGGCTCATTTTCATCTTGATGGCTTCGTTAATGGACAAAATTGTTGCATTTGGGGTTCAGAAAATCCACGAGTGATTGTTGAGAAACAAATGCATCCACAACGTGTCATTGTTTGGTGCGGATTTTGGGCTGGAGGCATCATCGGTCCATTCTTCTTCGAAAATGCGGCTGGTAAGGCAATAACAGTTAATGGTGCTCGCTATCGCGACATGATAATCCAGTTTTTTGTGCGTAAATTGCAAGATATGGATGTGGGCGACATGTGGTTTCAACAAGACGGTGCCACATGCCATACAACCCGAGAAACAATTCAATTACTGCATGAGTCATTTCCTGGTTGTGTAATTTCCTGTTTTGGTGATCAGAATTGGCTGTCCAGATCATGTGACTTAACGCCGTTGGACTTTTTTCTTTGGGATTTTTTTGAAGTCTAAGGTTTATGCCAACAAGCCCACGCCTTGAAGGAGGAAATTGAGCACTGTATCAACGAAACTCAGCCACATTTATGCAAAACTGTCATGGAAAATTTTGACAAAAGAGTGCATATGTGCCAGCAAAGCCGTGGAGTCCATTTACCCGATATGCATAGCCCTATACTGTATACTTTATGAATCAATAAGAAATTACAATTTTTAATTAAAAATCTGTGTTTTCTATCAAAATTACTTCTTGCGTGAATTTTAGGACACCCTGTAGTTCCACATATACACACTTTTAAACAAAAACTCACATGATCCACCACCCATGATAAAACTTCCTGACTAATCACTTTCACCAATTAGAGGCATAACTACTACCTCATTTATCTAATAGATAAGCTTAGGTGTTGACAGTTATTCATGACTTATTTTTAATGGTATTAACAACACCAAACACACTATTTTATAAAAAGATGTTTTATTAACTTGCTATGATTAGTATGGTAGCATTAATCTGTCAAAAATTTGGGAGACTTATCCTATGAGCAACTCCCACATAGCTGTCTTTTTTTTCCCCCTATGACATTAGAGGGTGCTAAATTAGGACTTTAGATCTTTTGTCCATTACAATATACATGTTGTGTTGTGCTCTGATGATGCTGATTTGCTGAATTCAGCAAAAAATAAGCAAGTTAATAAAACATTTTGTTATAAAATAGTGCATTTGGTGGTGTTCATACTATTAAAAATAAGTCGTGAATACTACTTCATTTACAGACTGATTCTCAGATTTCATTATGAAATCTAGTATTCTTGCACTGGACTCCCTTCTTTCAATAATATGTTGCTTATGGAAATTTTTCCTCAGTAACTATAAATTATCTTCTCTACTTATACATATTCCTCCCTTCAATTATATTCCCATAGTTGAAATCACTCATAATGATAGCCTTTCATGTATTCATAAGGTTAATCTATCTGTCAAAGTTCACAGGCCTCTTCAATTGACTCTAGTTTTATAATAGGATAATAGCACCCAGCTGTGTGCTGTAAGCCACAGTATTTTTCCTCTTGAATAACTCTGCTTTTTGTCTCCCTCCCCCTGCTATAAACTGACCTGAGAACATAGAGCAAATTTAGGCAAGAATATACAGATACGTGCTGAGTGCCCTTGGGATCAGCTTTCCTAGTCCATAATCACCAGTATATTCTGTCCTGAGTGGTCAATGTCTCTAACTTGGACAGTTTAGAGAGTTTTTTAATATATATATATATATATATTTTTTTTTATAAGGGGCATCCATGTTAAATGATGTCTAGCATGTCCTCCTTTTATTTCATACACATTTCCATCACCTTCTGCATTATTTGGTCCAGGACATCACATGACATGTCAAAACTTTCTAAGCCAATGCTCAATTATTTTATCAGCAATAGATCTAACTTTGAAGCTCCCACAGATGTGTTCATGATGTACTTTGCCCAGCATGTAGCTTTTGTTCTTGTTGTTTCTTAAAGGCCAACATTTCACACTATATATAATGGCAGGTTGTACTGGTATCCTTCTGTTGCACAATATTCCAGGTAGTGCTCACCATTTTATCCAGCTGGTGTTCATGCAGTATTCAATGTCTATGCCACCGATGTTCAATCCGTTGTGAGGATTGAGCCCATGTACTTGGA
The DNA here is from genome assembly GCF_054136105.1 of Typopeltis vanoorti. NCBI lineage: Eukaryota > Metazoa > Arthropoda > Arachnida > Uropygi > Thelyphonidae > Typopeltis > Typopeltis vanoorti. The sequence continues at coordinate 68,601,638 of NC_143555.1, read as the reverse complement.
GCTGTCAGCCTTCTTGAGTGGGGTATCTTGAGATATATGATGTTATTGTTAGAGCCATTTGAAAAATCACAGCACATGTACTCAGTCCTTCTGTGTGCTAATTTGCAAGCCCCCAGTTAACAGAGCCGACCTTCACTTATTTAGCATCAACTGTAAATCTTCTAGGTTATCACACATTAGGACAATGTTGTCAGTGTATAAAATATTCCATGGGGCAGGTCGTTAAATGTCTGCTGTTAGATAGTCCATGACCAAGTTACACAGAAGTGAGCTTAGCTGATCCTTGATGTACTCCCACTTTGATTTCTAATTCTTGTTGGTTCCTGCTGGGCCTCTCACTTTAGTTATGATATTCTGGTGCATGTGGTTCCTATAGTCTGGAACTTTCTGTGATCTCAGTGCTTTCCATATTAATTTCTGTGGAACCCAATAAAAGGCCTTTTTTGAGGCCAATAAATACTAGGTTCGGTGTGTTTTTTGTTATCTTTGTGTATTTCTAGTAAATTTCTGCCATACATTCTATGGCATCAATTGAGAATTTTCCTGAGACAAACTCACACTGATTTTCATTTTTTTTTAAATCTCCTGAAACTTCTGATACGCTCTCCCCTCCCATTTTTGAATGCATGAGATAAGTTTTCTGGTTCTGTAATTTTCACAGTTACATATCTCCTTTATTTTTATAGAACAGTATCAACTTTTTCTCCATTTCTCTGGCATTCTCTCTGCTGGGAACTTGCTGAAAAGATTTGTCATGAAGGTTACACCTACCACACCCCACCTTTTGTACAATTCATCTGGGATATCATCAGTACCCGTGGCTTTGTTGCTTGCCATTTTGTCAGTTGCTCTCTTTACTTCTAATTCTGTAAACTCTGGCACAGGACTGTCTGCTGTTGGTAAGTTGGGCAAAACTTCACTAGGGTGTGTTTTATTTAGCAAGTGATGGTAATATTCCTTTCTCCTCTGTCTTATATCCTTGTTCATTCTTTATGTATTTGTCTTTTGAACTATAATGTCCTTGTTTTGCAGTCTTGAAAATTTCCTTATCGTTTTTTGAAATTACGAGTTGTACATAAAAATCATCTATGGTACTAGCATTTTGCTTGAACTATGGTTCTTCTTGCATCCTTCTTTACTGCATGATATGCAGTGTAGTCTTCTTTGGTTTTAGTTCTTTGCCATTGTTTGAAAAGAAATTTCTTATTACAAAGCTTGTCATTTGCTTCTTCCTTCCACCATCTGGTTTCATTATTGTGCCTAAATGATGTTCAGTATTGTTGGAAGTCATCCCATACTTTATTCGCCAAGCCTCGAAGTTTCTCTATCTCGATGTATAATCCACAAGATCTTCACATAAGTTCATGCCTCCTGCTGGTCAAGTTTATGCCATTGGATTTTAAAGATCTTTTCTCTACGACCCACTGGCTTCAGCTTTGTCAACAACAAACAGCCTGTGTTGTGTAGTAAGCAGTTCTCTTGGTATTACCTTGAATTCTTTGAATGCCATGAGGGACAGGCAATCTGCATGATATAATCGATTTGAGTAAATACATTGTTACTTTTATATGTAATGAGATGTTTTGTAGGTTTCATGAAGGTAGTAATAATTGGTAAATCACATATTCACACAAAGCACAATATGTGTCAACATGTGGGTTTGAAGACCCATAATCTACTATGAACTTGGTAAGTTTTACTTGTCCCTTCTACATGGCTGTTGAAATCATCATCAATTTCCTGATATGTACCCCCCCCCCCCCAAGAGGTGTTTCAGGTTTCTATGACAGCACCACATGATTAAGTTTACGTTATTATTAATCTCCCATCAACACTTTTCCTCCAAATCAATCTATTACTTGTGAGTACTCCAATATTGTTATGTCTAACATTTTGTGCTTCTAAGGCACTTCTGACTGAATCAATTCACCTAGACCTTGGTGGATTGACTTGGTCAGATCTCTTTCCTTCCATCTTGGCATCAAACACCTGTTTTGCAAACCTTTCTTCACCCATTCTATTATGTGGCCATACCACCTTAGATTAGCTCTGCTGACACATTCTTGAATGCTAATAATGTCAAGTTCCTTTCCTAATATCTTCATTTTTAATATGATTCTGCTATTGATGTCATTGGTTCACTTTCCTAATTTTTCTCACAACCCTCATCTGTGGTCCATAACTTGAAACTGGTTTAAACAATATATCTTGTATACTGCTAGTATGGTGTTTTACCTAATTTCTCTCTTCTTCATATGAATTTATTGCTGGCTACCCACCATACCAGCTTTGCTTATTCTGTTGTCTATTTCCAGATTTAACCTGCCATCATCACTTAACTGTGCCTAAATAGCTGAAATATTTTACTTGTTCTATAGGATCTCCATTCCGAATGCAGCTAAAGTTTTCCTTCCTATTTTCATAGTTTTTGGTCTTTTTTTTTTGCTGATTTTCATGCCAAATTTGTTACAGCTGTTATTCAGTTTAGTTAGTGAATTCCGGAGATGGAGACTTGCACTAGATGTGTTTAAGAGTACATAATCTGCATAAAGCAAAGAGCTAAGTTTAACATCCCCAATTTTAATATCAGGCTTGATGCCACTTTCTTTCATAATGTGATCATTATGAAAGAAACGTGACTGTTGAAATCACCACCTATATATTTTATTTCATTTGCTGATATATACTGCAGGCAATCATCAAGATCATTCCAGAATGACTACTTTTCTAGGCCACTAGTTTGTAGAGCATAATCAGAGATTAATGTTCATGCATGGCTGCTTGTTGAGTGCTAATTTAACAGCAGTTATGTGATCACTAATTTGAGTAATTTCCATAGTACGCTCCTGAAGTTCGCTTTCGATCACCACACTGAATCCCTTAGTTTGCTACCTTGCCATGGTAGATGAGTTTGCATCCTTTTCCAATACTCCTTGATTTACACTCCTTCCATTTTTTCTCTTGAATACAACAGATGTTAATGTGTCTTCAATTTAAAACCACCTAATTCAGCACTGCATCTGGTTGGTGCCCACATTTCAGGTTGTTGCTATCTGCATTTTTATTATCTGTCAGTGGGCATCGTTGATCACTCTGTTACTTTGGGGGGAAGGGGGATGTCCTAGCACTTTTTTGCCTGTTTCACTTCACTTTTCATGACTAGGAGTTTTAGTAAATGGCTTTAGTTTGACAGCTGGTTGCCACCTGATGCCAAGGCAGTAAACCCTCCCCCCCACTCACTGGGAATTAAGGTTGCTGCCCTTGACTTGTGGATTCTTCCACCACCATCCTGCCTAATGCTGCCAACCCTAACATAAGAATGTCCTAGCAGCTCAGAAGAAGTTGAAACAAAAAAAATTTAAATAGAAAAGGTTTTCCCCTAGTCCTCAAATACTCTAATAGCATTATGGAAGGAACAGAAGAGAAGAGAAAACAAGAGTAAAAGAAGAGTAGTAAGTTAACAGGTAACATAACAGTCACATATTGCGTAAAGCATAGTCCAGCATCAGTACATTCCAATACTCACTACATTGAGCCCTTGAGGAAAGCATTCATAGAAAATATCGGAAGAAAAATGCACTCAGGGTTGCATATCTATATTAATATATAAAAAACCATCAGAAAATGTGGAAAGGTTGCTGGATTAGATAATATTTAACAAAGAATGTTTGATATAGAGGTATAAACTTTTATAGAAGCCACACATAATTCAGAAGGCCTGTTTAGAAGTTCAAATTCCAGACAATTGGAGTAATTTTATTATTACTCCAATAATATGGATAGGCATTATTAGTGTTCTAATAATGCCTATCCATAAAAACAAAGGGGGGGGAATAAAATAGTGTGAGTTTGTAAATACAAAGAGATTTTGCAAGTGAATCTTTCAGGTAACATTTATGAAAGCATACTCAAAGAGAGACTAGAAAAATTATGGAACAAAAACTTGAGAAAGAACAAACTAAGTTGAATCCAAATAGGAATTGTCTGGATGAGATTTTCACTTTTAAGACAATTAGGTGAGAAACTGGGAATATAACAAGAACCTCTATTTAAGTTTTGTACACCTGAAAAATACTACTGTTTTTATGGTACCTGTAGCTTAGCATACAAAGGAAAAGATGATATCAAAATCAGAGATGTTAATCTCAGCTCTTTACTTTATGCAGATCATGTTATACTCCTAAATAAATCTAGGACAAGTCTGCAGGATTCCCTGACAAAATTGAATAACTGCTGTAATAAATTTGGTATGAAAATCAGCATGACAATGAAAATAGGCAGAAACATTGAAAACATCAATTGTATCCTGAATGGAGAACCTATAGAACAAGGTAAAACATTTCAGCTATTCAGGCATAATTTTTAGTGAAGATGGCAAATTAAGTTTGGAAATAGACAGCGGAATTAGCATAGCTGGTATTTTCAGAATAAATTTTCGGTCAACTGAATAAATTTATATGGCATAACAGCAAGATTAGTCAAAACATTAAACTAGCTGTATACAAAACATTGTTCAAACCAATTTTAACTTATGGATCTGAGAGCTGGGTTAGAAATTAAACTCTTGATCAAAGACTGGAGGCCACAGATATCAGAGCCCTGAGAAAAATCAGGGGATCGAACAAATGGCATATAAAAACGAGGATATTAGGAAAGAGCTTGCATTGTTAGCAGAGCTAATCTCAGGTAGTATGGCACTTAAATAGAATGGGAGAGGAAAGATTAGCTAAACAAGTGTTCTTTGTTAGCTAATCAGGACAGGAAAAAAGACCCAGAGGAAGGTCTTTTACATAATATAGGTTGATTGATACAGTAAAAAGTGCCTTAGAAGACAGAAATATAAGATCTGATAATATTGGAATGTTGATAGATAACAGGCTTATCTGGAAAAAATTATTGATAGGAAGTTTATAATTATGTGACTTTTCCTGTAGTACTATCATAACTCCTGAGGGTATTTGTCAGGAATTTGATAATGATGATGACACATTTGTGCTATTTTCATTAAAGTTATTCACTGGGTCTAATGTGTTTTGCTCTTTTGTATGCTAAGCCACAGGTGCCATTAAAGGTTAGACTTAAGTATACACTATGTATTACTCTAAAAAAATGTCCTGTGTATATCATGTAATTGTAAGAAAAAAAAGTCTCTTGGCCCATTCTCATATTGTCTGGATGAGATTTTTACTTTAAGCCAAATAGGTGAGAAACTGGGAACAATACAAGAAATTCTATTTAAGTTTTGTACACTTTGAAAAGACAATATGAGGCTAAGAGACTTTTTCTTACAATTATATGATGTAAATAGGACATTATTTAGAGTAATATGTAGTGTATACTAAAGAACAAAACACGTTAGACACAGTCAATAACTTTAATGAAAATAGCAGAAATGTATCATATTGAAATTAACAGTACATCTGTTAATTTCAAAGATTAACAGATGTACTGGCAGCAGTCATTCTAGTACAGATTAAGCCAGTGTAAAAGGACTTCACAACTTTATGGGAAGCAATTTAAAACTGCTTCTATGGAGAAGGTGAGCCTAATTCCAAAGAATACTGGGTTTGGTGTCAACACTATGTTGTATGAGACCAGACTTTTGAAATTTAACATATATATTATTGATATTTTCTGGTGAACCACGCGGTTAGCCTAGTGGCTTTACGCTTCGCAACCATATGCTTGGGGAAGGAGTGTCCCAGGTTCAATTCCCGTTGTAGACGTGAGGAATTTGAGGATCTTCCTCAGGCATAGCCAAGTTAGCCGGTCTTGGGCGCGGTCAGTAGGGTTTTTTCCGCCAGTTTATCTGGCGTTTTTCATCCCGCAAACAGGCAAACCGGCCCGTGAACATACGTCTCTACAGTCCAAAATATATCACTCCCCAGCGGCAGACCAGGCGACGGGTCGGTTGGGAGTAGTACTAAAAAGAAGTCGCATCTAAAGTAACACGCGGACCCTGCATGGGAAGCGGGAATAACGCGTAGAAGAAGAAGATTATTGATATTTTCTGGGTCTTTCCAAAGTATGTTAGATTACATTCACACACTAGCTAGAGACTGAGGTGAAAGTTTATTTTTTGTAGATGGCAGAAGATCAGAAATTTTGTTAATAGGAAAATATGTGGGTGTGAGGTGAAACTTCAAGATTTTGTCTGTAGATCCAGAGACACCAGAAATATGTAAGATTGGCATTCTGCCCTCTACTAAAGTATCCTTGGGTGTAGAAACATAGGAACCAGTTATACATTAAATCTGATGAGTTGTAACCATTTGATTCCATTACAATTTTGAGAAATGAGAAGCTTCTACTGTAAGACTGAAGGAGAAGAGCAAATGTTATGTGCTCTATTAATTAATAATTTGACAAACCTGATTTTTTTTAGGATGATGAGCCCTTGGAATCAATCCTTAAATGTGTCATGTAATAACAATAATTATGTTTTGAATAAACCTTTGAGCTTTGACCAGTAAGTGGATTGCATTTTATGCTGTTTCATATATGCATTATGTTCCATTTTATAGTATAGAAGTATGGGGGGGGGGCATGTACTGCATTGATGGATCTGCACTACAGGAGATCGGGTTTTTCGTCCCTCAGAACAGGCAAACCAGCCTGTGAACAAACATGGATCTGCAGTCATAAAAAATACATACTTAACCAGTCCTAAGGGATGGTGGAGGAATGGAGGAACCCCATATGAATAAAAAAAATAAAACTTTAGGAGGTGGATGAGATTTGGTATTGGAAGTCATCAGTAGGAGACCTAGATTTGAGAAGGGACATTTCAGATGTTGTAGATTACACAATGCACTGTATTGTGTAATCTACAATAGGGATCAAAGTCATAAATAGAGATAAAGAGGTAGTTTTGCTGCCACTGTATAAAGCATCTGGTGAGCCACACATAGACTGCTGTGCAGATTTGTTTAACTGTTTTTTATTTTGGTATGGAAATTCACAGATACTAAGACAGTATCTGTCTGTCTGGAATCTGGATCATAGCTATGTTCAGACTGATGAAATCTAAATTAGAGATTAGTGGATAGGCAGAAAAAGAGGTGATACATTATTTGCATTTAATTTGGTGGACAGATTTTACTGTGTTAATACAGAAGGGATTATGCATAGAGAGGGGAGGGAAGAGAATGAGAGAGCACCTGTCGAATTAATCTGAAGGTGTGAAGAGCAGATTTTTTACATGGAGAGTTGTAAATAGAATGCTTTCTAGGCTTGTGTTGCAAATGCTAGGAATGTTGAATGAGTTTCAGATTCAGTATAATAGATATGTAGCTCTTGTTATAGTAGTCCTCAAATGATGAACTCGTTATTAACACCAGACCTCCATGTAGTCAAGACCCATCGTGCACACATCATCAAAACACACATGGCAATTTGTTTATAATAAAATAACATACAATCATTATCTTCATTCTGATCTCTTGAAATACGAGGGTGGTCTGAAAAGTTCTCAGCCTAACAATGAAAAAACAAATTTATAATTTCAAAATTATTTTTATTTTTCAACATAATCTCCCTTAAGACATTTATTCCAGCAATGCTCCAGTGCCAATCATCATTTGATTTGAAGAAAAAACTCTGACCAGCAAGGAAGAGTTTTAGTTTTGGGAAGAGATAGAAGTCAGAGGAAGCCAAATCTGGGAAATGGGGTGGATGTTCCAAGAATTCATAGTGCCAAGAATCCTTTAATTTTCCCATTGCCAAAACACCTTTGTGGGAAGGTGCATTGTCCTGATGAAAGATGATTTTTTTGCCCCTGCAGACTGGGTCTTTTCTCACGAATTTTTTCATCTAGTCTGGTTAAAAGATCAGAATAATATTCCCTGGTTATTGTTTTACCCTTTTCAAGATAATTAATAAACAAAATGCCTTTAGCATCTCAAAACACAGATGCCGTGACCTTTCCTGCTGATGGAACCAACTTTGTGTTCTTCTTTGGTGCTGAACAACCAGCTTCTCTCCATTGTTTTGACTGCTGTTTGGATTCTGGTGTGTAATGGTGAATCCAAGTCTCATTCATATTCATAAATCAATGCACAAAATCAATTTTATTCTTGTTAAAATGCTCCAAGTACTATTCAGAGATTTTCATGCGAGTGCGTTTTTGATCTGCTGTGAGCGAGCGTGGGCACCCATCTTGCACAAAGCTTTTTAATTTGCAATTCTTCGTGCAAAATATATCCTACACATTCTTTTGAAATACCTATAGTCTCAGCAATTTCACGCACTTTGACTCGCCGGTCATGCAAGTACCATATCGTGCACTTGATCAATGATTTCTTGTGTTGTTACACTTTTTGGATGTCCTTTTACATGGATCATCTTCAAGGCTGGTATGGCCATGTTTAAACTCGGCAGCTAATTTCTTAATTGTCAAAAATGAAGGAGGGATGCCCATAAACTTTTATGAACTTCAAATGCATTTCTTTTGGCGTTAAATCTTCTTTTACAAAGAATTTTTATAACCGCACGATACTCAATTTTATCCATTTCAAGGGATACAGGCAATACTTTTGCTTCTGATAGCTGTATAAAAAAAAAACTACTTGATAGAATGACTTGCAATTTCACATGGATGCTTATGACAGATGTACCAACTTAGGGGAAAAAAATCATGCCAATGTGTTGCCATCTATGGTCGAGGCCGAGAACTTTTCAGACCACCCACGTATATTCTCAGAAGATTGATGTGATTTTTAACAGCTGAACACAGTACCATTTCATCACCTCTTTTCTGTTAATAATTTTCTTCCTAATTGTTTTCTTATTTGTTAGAGTTCTGATTTGATCCACATATCTTCTGTCTTCAAATGACTATCCTAAAGGGGAGGCTGGAATCTATCCAAAATATGTTAATAATTCTGTGAATCGGTTTCCCCCCCCCCCCACACACAATATTTAAATTTGAATATTTTGGGGATTTTTTTTATTATGTTCTGTTTAAATGACCAGACCATTTTACAGTAGTTCTCTTTATTCATTCTTCAGTATTAATAATATTGTTGCTTTTTTATGTCTTAGTTTTCTAGTATAGGTTTGTATGTTACTCTCCCAAGTTTCATTAGCTCTCTCACTTATTGTTAGCCTTGGATCAACTGTCTTCTTTCTGATTCCACACTCTCAGAACATTTTATCCTGCAAGGGTTTTGAAATTCTGCATTAACAAGTATCCCCTTCCTTCTTAACCTTTTACATCTCATGTAATAATACTAGTAGTGTTTGATATTCTGAATTAATAATTTCTTCCTTATTCCATATAAAGTTATTTAATTGATCCTTCTCCTGCCATCTTTTCTACATTTCTATTTGCTCTATCTAATCTCTTATTAAAAATTCTGCTTTAGTAACATGTTTATTGTTGTACAAAGCTATTATAAGGAGATGCATATATTTTGTTGTTCTGCTTCTTTTTTTTTTTTTTGTTCCTCTCCATAATTTAGTTTTCTTATGGCTAATTTTCTACAATACAGCAATCCCTCAATGAATGCACCTAATGCGTTCTTTAAATCGGGCATATTAATCGAAAATGTACTAATCAAATATAATAACCTATGGGAAAAAGTATAATTCATTCCTGAAATTTCTTTTTTGACCCTTAATTATTATCATTATTTTTTTTTTTTTTTTTAAATAAAAGAATTGGGTATGTCTCAGCACCTAATTAAAGGAAAATCAGTAAAACATATTCAGAATATAAATTTATCATTATACTTCTTAACAAATAATTGAGCTAACATAGTCTGGCAGGCATTCTGTTTTCTTTTTTTCATACAACTGACAGTAATTTGCAGCCACCTCCTTATCTGCACTTGCAGCTTCACCTGTTATTTGAACATTATGTAGGCTATTTCTCTTTTGACATGTTCAAAACACCCAGCACTAGCATGGAATTCTTTTCCATCATTGATAGTCCTTTCTTTCAAGGTTGCAAAGAGACTTAATGCTTTTGATTTAACAAGGTCAGTGCTTGGCAGGGTCCATTTTTGGTTACAGTCTTTGATCCATGTAGAAAGAAGTCTGTCTAATCATTATAATAATTTGATTTTGAGTGGTCTGTATATAATGAAGAACTTGAAGCAGCCTTACCTTTCTCTTTATATTCAGTAGCTTTGCTTAAAATTGCTCTTATAGTTGATTGACCCATTTTGTGTTCTTGTCCTGTCTTTGCTCTGTGCTCACCTTATTCATTTTTCTTTATTATTTTAAGTTTTTCTTCTTGTGAGATTACTTTTTCAAAATCTTTTTCACATTTCCACTTTTTTGGCAGCATTTATGAATCAATAGATTCTGGACGACTATTTTTCTCTTTTGGATTAATTGATTGTATACAACAGAAAATGATGATGAATACTTTGACTTTGATATATGAGATTTTACCATAGAATTTTATTACAAGTAACAATAATCTTACATATTCCTGAAAATATTTTCTTCTTCATGGATGTAACTTGATGCTGATATTGTTTTTCTCTCTCTCTCTTTTTTAGACATATACTTGCATATAAATATTTAATTCAGTTTATTTGAAAAATATATGAATGGTGTGAAGTATGAAAACCGAATTATGACAGAGCAGAACACATTGTTGATGTTCTTGTTTCAAGACTTCCGATACGAAATCCTCAACATGACCTGCAGCTGTTGTGGTTAGACCTCTCAACTATTACAGATGAAATTCCAGGACACTGAATTTTTAAGTATTTATTGTCAAAATCTAAGTGCATACCAAAAATGGAAAGATTTTGGTAAGCAGAAATTGAAATGTTTTAATGAAATATATATAAATAAATAAATATATATATATATATATATACAGTAAAACCCCTTTTTTAGGGGGACTGATGGGAAAAAAGTGCAAATAGCAGGAAATGTAAAGAAAACATTTAAAAAAGGCTAAAAGATGACTTACTGCTAGTATGTGAGTCTACATAATAGATTACAAAATTTAATAACTGAAAATAAATGAATTTACAATGTACTTACATTTATCGATTTAAAAAAATCTTTAATTGTTGATTTGTTTTTGCTTTTCTTTCTTTTTTTTTTTTTTTTTTTTTTTTTTTTTTTTTGACTTAGCGCCAGATTGCTTTGCATTGAGTTCAATGCTTGACCTGTTTTTTTACTGTTGCGTTCAAAGTGGACAGGGAGAGTCCAAGATCTTATGCTAAATGCACACGTGTTCCGGCATGCCAATTTACACGTTGCAGAATTGCCATCTTTTCTTCTACCGAAATACTTTTCCATTCTTTTTTCTCCGTGTTACTAACATGGATAATCCACCGCTGCAACTTTCACACGCTAAATTATGTTGCAGAAATTCTGCAATATCAATTCGTACTGTGATTGAAAAGTCACGGTATCACTCATCACTACAGTACTGCTGCATGCGCACAAGTCACCATGATGGCAGAAACAAAACTACAGCCAAAAGCAATGCCACCTGAGAACAGAAATGCGCAGATTTCCGCTGAAATCTATTCGAAAATCGGTATTGCCACCGAGAAAAAAAACGCAAATCACAGGAAATAACATCCACATCAAGTTGTTAATGGTGGGAAAACAATACATCGTGAAAATAGGCCTTAAGAATGGGACCAACAAAAAATGACATAAATGGAGTAAAACATAAATTGTGGGAACGTAAAAACGGGGTTTTACTGTATATATACATATATATATATATATATATATTTTTTTTTTTAATAAATTCATAAATATTTATTCATTCATTGATATGTGCAATAATTGTTTTTATAGTGAATATCATTGTGATGAAATAACACACTGTGATAAACAACTGAAAAGTCCCATAGCAACAGTACTACCGTTGTTTTAGCTTAATATTACAAGCCATGTGAAGTTCCAAAAGTCAATGCAACTGCATTATCAAAGAACTTTGTTTGCATTCACAGTAGCAATGAAATCAGCTTACCAGACCTTATATAGAAATACAACCCACTTAACGTGTGCAGTCATTGTCTTGTGAAACCATTCAGTCATCATGCACCTGCTAATTTATGAGCATGAGCAGTGTTTTGGGTAGTACCACTGAAAGTGGTACTGCCCAAAGTGGTAATACCACTGAAAGAAAATTATACATTAAAGCATGATTAAATATCACACAAAACATTCGACTGATACTAGAATTAAGCTTCCTATCTTTTAACATTTAGTTTATAAAATCCATCTGATTTAGGTTGGAGCTCAACCTAATCATTAAACTGATTTAAGTTTTGAAAACAAAGTTCTAAACCAAATTTGGAGATCATACTCGGTATGATTTAAATAAAATTCACTTGAGTTTGGTTGAATTATAGGAAATGCTTAACCAAATTCTTAGGTTTCTTTAAGTCGTTATAAGAGAAAATTGATTACCACTTACTATGTTGATAACTATTTACTGTTTCATTAGGGGTGCTTAAGGGTCAAAGCTGTATAACTTAGAGGGGACCTCCACATAGCCTTTAAAGGAATGTGGAGAACCGACCAGTTCTACCTAGTGTCCAATCCTCATCATTCTGTTGGGTATCTCCCTGGATACTGAACAAACGAGGATGGGCTGGCAATTTGGGACTTAGCCGACCAAATTGTATTCTTATTGGCTTAAACCAATATAGAAAATGATGGTACAACATGACAAAATTTCATGCTGGCTGGGGCATCGCCCAGTTAAACAAGGCCCCCGTTGTTTTCGCCAGGGAACCAGGGTGAACAACGAAAAGTCAGCTACTGGAACAAATCTGAAAGCACACCCCAACTCAACATCACCGGAGTTAAAGATCGGTATTATCAACATAAGAAGCCTGAATCACAAAGAAATGGAGCTAGCTGAGGAATTAGATAAGTACCAGATCTGCACAATAGGGGTGACTGAAACAAAAAAGACAAAAACTGGTGAGATCTTTCTGAACAATAAATACAAAATGTTATATTCAGGAAATGACAATCAAGGAAAAGAAGGAGTAGCCGTGGTATTCAACACAAATTAAGAGGCTAATCTTCTTGAATGGCAGGCAGCTTCAAGTAGAGTGATGTGGACACATATCAGAATGGGGAATTGGACAATAAGACTTATTTACCTATGGTCCCACAGAAGGTTCTACTAAGGTAGAAGTGGAGGAATATTTTGATGCCTAAGAAAAAGCAACTGACAAAAAACTCTGACAAGGACCGGAAAAGTTGGTCCTTCTTGGGGATCTGAATAGCAGAGTAGGAAATGATTGTCAGACATACATAAATATTTTGGAAAAATTTGGAGAAAAGAGTAAATCTAATAATAATGGCAAATACCTATTGGATTTCTGCTCAGGACATGGACTGGCTATTACTAACACCATGTTCCAACATAAAAATGTGCACAAATTCACATGGAGAGAAGAGGCAAGGAATTAGAAAAGTCTCATTGACTATGTTATTGTTGATAGTGATGTTTTCTCTCTGGTGCAGGACATCAGAGCGTACAGAGGATTTGAAATTGGAAGCGATCACTATATTTAGTCTTGAGCAGGATAAAATTGAATTTCATATTGAAAAGAATAACATGTAAATAAGTTTTAAAGCGAATAAAAGTTGAGCAGCTCTCAGATGTGAACTGTAGACTAAAATACACAAAGATTATTGAAGAAAAAATGAAAGAGTTTGAGAACAGGAACCAAACCTTGGAAATTCAGTGGCAAACCTTGAAGAAAACCAGAGAGGCATGTGGTGAGGTTGTCTGTAAGGATAGAAAAATAAGAACTCCATGGTGGACACAGGAAGTTAGAGGCAGTGAAGGAAAAGAAGAAAGCATAGCAAAAGTTCCTGGCAAATAAGTCAGGTTGTGCTATTAGAGAATACAGAGACAAATGTAAGAAAGATGAACACTGTGTAAAACTAGCTAAACAAAAGTCATGGGAGGACTTTGGCAAGAATATAGAAAATAAATATCAAGAAAGTGGCAAAATATTCTGGAGGTTGTTGAAGAAGCTTAAGAATGGAGGAAAGAGTGCTGTAAAAGGATTTGGAGATGATAAAGGTGACATGAAAACAGGAGAAAAAGATATCCTTGAAGTATGTAGTAATTAGTTCGAAAAATTGCTAAATGAAACAAGCAGTGATAGCACAGTGGTAAAAAAAAACACTCAACGGGCATACAGTCAGGAATACATATCCATACTTGAAGTAGAAAAAGCCATGCAAATTTTCTACCATGAAGTAGAAAAAGAAATGTGGAAAGGCAGCAAGAGTAGATGATATTCGACCAGAAATGCTGAAGTATGGTGGTATAAAAGTCTTACAGTGGCTGCATTGCATAGTTCAGAAAGCCTGGACAGAGGGACGAATTCCCAATGATTGGAGTAGAGCTCTAATAGTACCCATATATAGAAAGGGAAATAAAACTGAATGTGAGAATTACAGAGGTATTTCCCTACTGAGTGTTCCTGGCAAGATTTATGCAAGTATACTTGAGAAACGGTTGAGAAGAATTGTGGAAGAAAAGCTTGGTGAAGAACAAGCTGGATTCAGGCCAAATAGAGGCTGTCAGGATCAGATCTTCACTTTACAACAAATAGTTCAGAAAGCATGGGAATATAACAAAGATCTGTATTTAAGTTTTGTTGATCTGGAAAAGGCATATGACAAAGTGCCAAGAGAGAGAGAGAGAGAGAGAAGCTATTCAATACGCTACAGTTATATGGTGTCAATGGGGCATTATATCAAGCAATACTTAGTCTGTATTTGAGTTGTAAGTCGGTAGTTAGAATTGAAGGAAGTACAAGAAGATGGTTTAATGTTAAATCTGGTGTGAGACAAGGATGTACATTATCCCCACTGTTATTCATTATCTATATGGATCACATTATGAAGGAAAGTAGTATTAAACATATCAGAATTGGAGATGCTAATGTCAGCCCTTTGCTTTATACGGACGATGTTATACTTCTAAATAAATCAGCTACAAGTTTACAAGATTCCCTAACTAAATTGGGTAACTGTTGTAATAGATATGGTATGAAGGTCAGCATGAAATTTTCATGAAAGAATGAAAATAGATAGAATTGTTAAAAATGTTGACTTTGTTGTGAACGCGGAACCTGTGGAACAAGTAAAACGTTTCAGCTACTTAGGCACAATTTTTAGTGAAGATGGTAAATTAAATATGGAAATAGACAACAGAATTAACAAAGCTGGTATGGTAGGAAGTCAATTGAATAAATTCATATTGAATAAGAAAGAAATTAGTCGGAACACTAAATTAGCTGTATAGAAGACAGTGTTTCAAACCAGCTTTAACTTATGGATCTGAGAGCTGGGTCAGAAGTAAAACACTTGACTAAAGACTAGAGACCGCTGATATGAGAGTCCTGAGAAAGATTAGAGGCATGAGCAGATGGAATCAATGGCAATATCATATTAAAAATGAGGATATTATGAAAGAACTTGACATTGTCGGAATCCAGGAATGCGTTAGCAGAGCTAATCTCAGGTGGTATGGTCACTTAAACAGAATGGGCGAGGAAAGATTAGCAAAACAAGTGTTCTCTGCCAGGTTGGCAGGAAAACAACCCAGAGGAAGACCAAAATATAGGTGGATTGATTCGGTACAATGTGCCTTAGACGATAGAAATAGAAGATCTGATAATGTTGGAATCTTGACATGTAAAAGACTGATTTGGAGGAAAATTGTGGATAGGAAGTTAGTAATGATGTAAATTTTTCATGTAGTACTATCATATCCTGTACACCCCTTTAGGATACATGTCAGGAATTTGATGATGATGACTGTTTCTTTAAAAATCCATGAGAATTTATTTGTAGCTTCTAGGTATGAGAGGGTGTGTCTGAAACCTGTTGTTGCTTTTAGTATGGAGATAATGAAGACAAAGCTCTGTATGTCAAATGAATTTCTAAGCTATCAAATTTGTTTTCGACTGTTCTTTTCATCCATAAATTTCAATAATTTTTGGATTCAGTGAAGGACGTGCTTTCCCTGTTTTTTGTTCGAATTCTGCTCATCGGTGATTGGTTATCTTACTTTCGCTAATATGACAGATCTACAGTTGTTTGTCGCAAACAACATCAAAATTACATTACATATTTGGTATCAGGAGTTTGAAAAACTGAATTGTAATACAGATTGCGAGGGAAACTATATTATGATGTGAGGAATGGTGAGAATCTGTATGAAAGAATGACTGTTATGTAACAGCATTAACGAGAAGAATGTGCATTATCAGGTATCAGGGAAATTATTAAGAGAAAAAAAAAACAATTTTGTGTTCATCTGGTTTGAGACTAAGTAAGGATCCATAAGTCAGCATTAGATAAGAATAAGGATCTGCAAGCTGTCCATCTGGGTCACACAGACTACAGAAGTGGCCAGGTCCCCAGAAATCCACTTGTCCACTTACCACAGGTGAGTAAACAGAAACAAACGGCAAGTGAATTCTTGGCCTTGTTCTAAATTAATTCAAAATATATTATTTGTTTGTATAATTTATGCTTAATAAAAACAAAAACAAAGCATCTCATTCACTGTCAAATTATTTGATTACAGTGGCTACCAGCAAATTCATTAGAGAAGTTTTACTTGAAATCTGAAATCTTTAATTTGAGCACTACATCATTCTCTTTTAAAGAATAACTGAAACAGTTGCAATTTTAGTGGCCGGTTTTCTCTAAAAGTCATAACATAAACCAATCATCTTCACTTTCTTTTCATCTTTTATCTCCTTTAAGGTTCAAAACTTTCTCTATGAAAGACATCATTTTTACATAGTAATTAAAAACTCAACATGCTCTATCCTCCCCACACTTGTTCTACTCTCATTGTCATACATAACATAACAATTGATTACTGATTACTTTTAAACATGCTTTATATATATATATATATATATATATATATATATATGAAAGACTTCATTAATAACCACTTTCTCAGGATTTCTGTAGTTGGATTGCCAACCTTCCGTCTGGACACGCACACACACTGTGTGTGATGGTGGATGGTTCCTTATCCTCTCACTATTCAATTAATGCTAGGATTCCACAAGGTTCTATCCTCTCACCAACCTTCTTCCTGTGATATATCAATGACCTACTTCAGTTGACTTTCAACCCAATACACACTTTTGCAAATGACAGCACATTGCACTCCCTTTCATTTGATAAACCTTACTCTATACAACTCGCCTCAACCTACAGAACATCAACCACTGCCCTCAAAATCAGAACTTCTGATTTTGAGGTTCTGTCCTATTTCCATAAAAAAGAACCATTTTTTCCCAGTATTCTTTTTGACGATGCCCAAATTTCCAGACAATTTGAAATTTCTCTTCTTGGAATTACACTGACATCAAACCTCTCTTGGCATAAACACATCACAACCATTGCATCCTCAGCGTCAAAAAAAAACTAGGATTTCTCTTATGATCAAGATGTTACTTCACCCCTGAACAGCTGTTAATATTATACAAATCACAAATCTGCCTAGCTATTGAATACTGCTCTCACATATGGGGGTGTGGCCCCTAAAAGCTCCCTCAAAATGCTTGACTCAATACAGAGGAGACCAGTTAGACTTATTAATGATCCATCTCTTACCAACTCCCCCACCCCCGACTTTCGCAAAGATGTTTGGTTTCCGTAATATGCGGAAACCAAAGCATATTCTACAAATATTTCCATGGGAAATTCTCATCTGAAATAACATCAATAATTCCCCCACTTAGTATTAAGCTCATTGGAATACATGCAGCTACTGCTCAACATCCCTTCACAGTGCACCTTGAAACAAACAGAACAAGTTTCTTTTCTTCTTCCTTCATTATAGGGTTCTATTCACTCCATGGTGATACACTTCCAGTTTCCAGTTTTCGTTAATGTCATGAAACTATAAAAACGAGCGGCCATTACATTTTATAGTTATGGTGGTATATTTGAAAACAGAAAATATGTAAGTTTTTCATATCATATATGCATCTAAATTAAATTACAGTTAATTTAGCAAAATGTATTTCCAATAAATACATTTTGAATCAAATCAATGCATTCATTTAGTTCAATATTAACCTTAAACACATATATATATAGTATACATGACATATGTAATTATTATTAATATTATTATTACGTGCTGTGTAGCTCAGTGGATGTGGCTTTTGCACACCATGGCGCTTGACCGCACGAAGGAAGACTTCTTGGTTTAGAATCTAGTCGGTGACTAGAAGAAATTCTTCTGAGCCTTTTTTCGACCGGTTCTCGAGTTAGTCAAACTCTGGCATGGACAAGCAGGTTTTTTTTACGTCTCATAAACTCAAGAAAATCGACTGTAGAACCCACGTTATTTCAGACATTAAATACGAGTGTTAGGGACTGCGAGATGGCGACACTTGTTGAGCCGTCTCTCTTCTTTGCGTACCGCGTAATTAGTGATAGCCTTGGACCAGCTATCTCTGATTGGGTACCAGTCGAGATTGAACTGCCCACTTAGTCTCCAAAAGTTAGATAGGGCTAAACAGCCTCGCCTACTCCCT
Organism: Typopeltis vanoorti; assembly: GCF_054136105.1. Classification (NCBI taxonomy): domain Eukaryota; kingdom Metazoa; phylum Arthropoda; class Arachnida; order Uropygi; family Thelyphonidae; genus Typopeltis; species Typopeltis vanoorti. Next base: position 68,583,099 of record NC_143555.1, on the reverse strand, counting down.
ATATACGGGAATAAAAAAAGGCGTTAGCTGATTTTTTTTTTTTTTTTCTCTGATACCTTTAAGGAGTCTGAGGACTCATTGTGGGAGGGAATACTACTCAATTACAACTCATCATCTCCTTACTATCTTTATATATTTTATTCTTCAAGCACCTTTACTCCTTAAGTGGGTGTGCAGTTGTAGTATAATATTGTCCTAAGCTTATTTTTACAACTCACAACATGAATTAGCTCATTATAATTAAATGCATGAAAATTTTACATAACTCAGATTATTTTTAATACTATTATTTCAAAAATACAAATATCTTGCAAAGTCATGTGAAAGACTAAATCATCTGACTGAGTGCATTTTGAAAAGTGAGTCTGGTGCCACAGCGAGTACCATGTACTTTCTTGTTTTCATGAAGTTTATTATGTTTCCTGTTTAATTGTTCTTCACGGATAATTTATATAAATTCACCCTTCATTATGAACAATAATTGAAAGAAAACATGAATTAAGTTATGACAAGCTGTGTTGTAGTGTACATTTTAATCCCACCTTAATGGAAAGCCTACTTCAGTATAATTACATGTAATATATAATGAGCGTTAAAGAATTGTTAATAATGTCAAACTTTTTTTTTTTTTTTTTTTTAACATCATCTATGACAATATTTATATAGAGTGCACTACTACTTGGGGTGAGTAAACTTTTTTCTGGCTATTAGATTTAAATTGTATTCCTGGAGCCTTGGAAGTGGGTATACAAAAAAAGCATGCAAATAACTTATTATTTTTGTACACAAATGCCAGGAGTATCAGAAACAAGAGGGGCAGATTTGATTGCCATGGTGAACACAATGGGGCCTTAGATATTAGTGAGACCTGGATATCAGATATGCTAACTGGTATCAAGTGTAAAGGGTACAGTTTTTTAGGAAGGCTTACCAGAATAGGAGATGGGGGAGGAAGTGCTGTTAATAATTATTGGATCACTTGAGTGAATTTAGGATAGAAAGTTCTGACTGCAATATTAGTAACAGTTGTCCATGTGATAGTGAGTTGGAAGCTATCTGGTATGAGAGAGTCTAACAAGATCAAATACATAGTAAGGTATTGTTACAGACCTATTGGATTGGTTGTCAGTGACAATGAAATACATTATCAAATAAGCATGATGGGTGCACAATGAATAATCATCATTGGAGACTTTAATTATCTGAACACTGATCGAGTAGCAATTAAACCTCATTGCTACAAAACTGAATTTATTGAGCTGTTGCAAGACAACTTCCTCAAGCAGCATATGACAGAAGAAACTCAAGATCAAAGAGTTTTAGATCCAATAATATCATCAGAGAGGATTTTAGTTAAAGACGTGACTGTTCTGCCTCCAGTTGTGACAGTAATCATGCTGTGTTTGACTTAGGAAGTGCTAAGTTTATAAATGTTCCATTCAGAAGAGGTTACATGCCAGATTTATGGATGTTCCATTCAAAAAAGGTTACATGCTTAACTGCAAAGCTTGAAATTTGAACCATTTGAGGAGTATACTACGTTCTGCTCCATGTTATCATCTAATAGGAGAGAGGGATGTTGGTAGTGCAGGAAACATTTAAAAAATACTTAATAAATGCAATATTGGAATGTGTCCCTACAGTTCAAAGAATAAATAGGGCAGGAGTGAAATGGATGTGTAATATTATTAAACAAGAGATTTTTAAGAAAAAGATGATGTGAAAGGAATACTGTGTACATAAGGATGATGTCAGTTATGAAAAGTATAAGGAACAGGCCAGAAGACATAACTATTGTATGGAAAGCTAAGTCTGAGTACAAAAAAGATACTGGTTCTGAAAGCTAAAGAAAACTCACAGCAATCCTGTTGTTATGCTGAAAGTCATCATCATCATCATCAAATTCCTGACATATACCCTCAAGGGGTGTACAGGATATGATAGTACTACATGAAAAATTTACATTATTACTAACTTCCTATCTACAATTTTCTTCCAAATCAGTCTGTTACTTGTCAAGACTCCAACATTATCAGATCTTGTATTTCTATCGTCTAAGGCACTTTGTACCGTATCAATCCACCTATATTTTGGTCTTCTTCTGGGTCGTTTTCCTGCCAACCTGGCAGAGAACACTTGTTTTGCTAATCTTTCCTCGCCCATTCTGTTTAAGTGACCATACCACCTGAGATTAGCTCTGCTAACGCATTCCTGGATTCTGACAATGTCAAGTTCTTTCATAATATCCTTATTTTTAATATGATATTGCCATTGATTCCATCTGTTCATGCCTCTAATCTTTCTCAGGACTCTGATATCTGCGGTCTCTAGTCTTTGGTCAAGTGTTTTACTTCTGACCCAGCTCTCAGATCCATAAGTTAAAACTGGTTTGAACACTGTCTTGTATACAGCTAATTTAGTGTTCCGACTAATTTCTTTCTTATTCCATGTAAATTTATTTAATTGACTTCCTACCATACCAGTTTTGTTGATTCTGCTGTTTATTTCCATATTTAATTTACCAATTTATGCTGAAAGTTAGGGAAAGAAAGAATTAATATGAAAGAAGAACTCTACTGAAAGCAGATGGTATGCATGTGACTGATGCAGAACAGATTATTCAACTAATGAGTGGCCATTTTGTTAAAAGCTACCAACCTGGCACAGGCAACATTGAGCTTACTGATACCTCTTCACTGGATGAAGAAACTCGGTTGTATCAGGAGGAAGTACTAGAGCTGTTGTACAAACTGAATCAGAATTCAGCAATATGGGCTGATGGGATATCAGCACAGATGCTGAACTGGCTGTTCCATTGGCCAACCTATATAATTTGAACCTCAGAGAGAAGATTCCACAGACTGGAAAGAATGTATGATAATCCCATTGCATGAGGATAGTGCAAAGACTGATGTATCCAACTGTTGACCTATTGGTATCTCTGGAGGTGAAGATTTTGGAAAAGTTAGTAAGAGCTCATATACAGAAATGGGTTGACAGAGAATCTATACTCAGATTCTCATCACCTTGTAGTAATATTTTGATGGTGAATTTGATGTCTACCATGACCTTGGTGCACATTATTTTTCTTAGACAAATTCAAAATGCAACACAAAATGCTATGACCCTTACCTTAAGCTCTCCGAGCAGTTCATTCTAATATCGGATGTTTGTCGAGTGCCTCGCAGCTGAAAGTGTACTGAAAATATTTAGTAATAAAAATAATATAGAAGATAATAAAAGAAGTTTAATCAGAAAGTTTAACAGTCTTGCAACAAAGAAAAAGCTGAAGCAGCTTCCAACAGATAAGGTGATCCAGATCTTGTCAGATTATGAAGTTTTGGCCATTGAAACCAAAATTTTAAGCTAAGGCTTCAGTTTCACAATTGCTCTGGAAAAAATCTTGTGCAGTAAGATCATGTCCGATTGAGATATGATTTTGTATATCGTCTGTATATGTACTATTGTTTCATTTAGCAGTCTTTCAAAGGAATTATTCCAGGCAGCCAGATTTTGTTTTTATTCCCTTTATTATCTGATTCCTCCATTTTTAAACTTTTTTTTAAAATAATGTTTGAAGTTTTTGCATCTTGCTTTGCTTTTTTACTAAAGCAAAATACGGTTTTGCTTTTTTTTTTTTTTTTTGATGTGTGAATTCACATAACAAAAAAACTACATTTTTTTGTTATGTGAATTCCATCCAGGAAAGGCTGCAAACCTGTAATGCATTGATACCACGGATGTACTAGGTAATATATATTTTGGAAGCTTTCCTTTAAAGGCAAAAAAAGGCCAGTGGGTCTGTACAGCTCACCTCTGAAAGCTGCTCAATTTTGGATTCTTTTTAGAACTTTTGTAAATATTATGAAAAATTGACACATAAGCAGAAGACATAATGTGAAAGTCAAATTAAATTATGAAATACAACTTGCATAAGATCAGATTATAATTTATTAACATCAGAGTTTTTGACCACGTTTCATTACTGTTATTAGTGCATGTAGGAAAAGAGATAAGGCAATGTAAAATAATAATGAAAAATTAAATCACATGTTATGAAGCAAAAGATTAATTACAGGAGGTGATCTCCATCTATAAAAACTATTAGAATTCCCAGAAAATAATAATTAAAAAATAAACACACACACACACACACACACACACACATGTATAAATCACTTAACAAAATTGGGATCTTTAAGGTTGGTTGATGAATGTGGGCTTCAGTTTTCTTTATAGTATTTCTAATAAGAAATAAATTTAAAAGATTTCAGTTTTATTCCAATGAATTCTATACCCAATAGATATAGTGTAGCTGGCAAAACCTGAAAGAAAAGCCACATGAGTATGAAATCCTATAAACTTCAGAATGCCTGACTTCTTAGACTGATGGTGAGACAATATTCCAGTATATATTAATTTTCTGTAAACAGAAAATGTAAACTACCATTATATTGTTGCAAGATAAGAATGTCCAGAAAAGGGAAATAATTGTTGTCTTCTACTTCCATGATAAATTTAACCCTGGCAGTTCCAGACAGTAAATTTATCATCAACAAACCTCATCCAAATGGAGGGCTTATGAGAAAAGATATTGAGAATATGTAGTGCAAAATGTTTCATATAATAGTTTTCCAAAGTCAGAGAAATAAGGCACCACCATTGCAGTCCCCTTCTGTTTGCAATGTTAATTTTTGATAAGAAAAATAACTTTTGTTTATAGCATGATCAAATAATTTTAAACTTCAGTAGGAAATTCATTACGTAATAATTCTAACATATCAGTAATGGGGATATTTGTGAAGAGCAAAATTACATTAAAACTAACTTGAAGATCTGCGTACAGTAAGAAGAATTTCCAGTAAATGAGGAGAAAACAGATAGAGAACAGATTAGATACACCTTTTTACTGCCTGTATATAATAAATATATGACTTCTGCATTAATTCAACCCTGGTATCTCTTCCCGATCTTGCACTGATGAGACCGCAGTAAAAGTCGAAACCCATCTGGGGAGTTCCTCTTCCCTTAATACTTAGCGATATACATTTCTGAAAGGAAGTGTACTTATGGATATGAATTTACAAATATCATATTATGAATTTATAAATATCATATTAATTGTTGCAAAAACTCTCTGCACTGATTCAAAAGAAATCCTGTAGGTGGTGGTTGAAATCTTCAGAAGACAGAACATCCATATTGCACGTAGATCTTCCAGTTAGTTTCCCTGTCGATGGACAGGGAAACTGATCGATTCCTGATTGACAGATACCCAGCCTCATAAATTTCTTGCACTCCAGTTCCATAACTATAATATGCAGCTTGTAATCTTTTTATCCCAAAGTTTATAACTTTGCCAGTTAAACTGGCAATCGTTATCCCTTGTTCATACTGTCAATATATTTAAATCATTTTGCAGGATTTCTACATCATCACCTTCATCAAATTGTTGCTATTCTTAGTTTTGCATAATCTGCAGCCAACTAGTTTATCCACCCCATATCATTCCCAATGTTATTAATGTGTAAATTAAGTAACAGTGGCCCAAGTAGTGCACTGTAACACACTACCAGTTATCTACCTTCACTTAGATTTCACTCAGCCATCAGGGGTCTAGCCATTCTCTTATGGTTTTCACCAGCTACATATCCATTTCCATTTGCTTCAGCTCACATAATATTCTGTGTGATATTCTGTCAGATGCCTTTACAAAGTTCAGCAATATCATGGTGTAGCCATTTTCTTCATCGAGCTCTACTATCACTATTATTGTAAAAAGAGAGTAGATTACTAAGTCAAGGTCTATCCTTTACAAAAACATACTGCACCCCATAAAGTATTATATTCCTGAATATAAAACTAACTAACTTTTCCAGTACTTTTAACCACTGCTCCTGAGATTTCGATTAGTCTATTATTTGGTACCACTGAGTGGCACTGAGCCTCCGTTATGTAACGGAACTATTTTTCCTGTTTTCATCTCTTTGTGAATGTGCCAGAGCTAAGACTTATAAAAGCCTGCCCAGAGGCACTGCCATTTCTTTCACACCTTCTCATAATACACAGCAGATATACTATCTAGTTCCATAGTAGTATTCACATTGAGATTTTGTAATGTCATAAGCACCTTCTGTTCATCTACCTCTATTTGCACATCAATGACAGATGCTTGTCACATCTGTCATTGCAGTATCTCCACTTGGATGATACAGTTTTGCAGAGTAATCACTGTAATTCAATTTCTTTCTTGCTTTGAACTGTTCCATCAGCCTCCATTAAAGTTATCTTACCATTGTTTTCTTTTTACTCACTATGTAGCAAAAGAACTCTTTGGGCTAATTTCCTCCTTTTTATCTGATTTTTCCTTAACGTGCTGCTGATCACCTTTCTTGGCTGTGTTATTTACTGCTCATGAGATTACTGATCATCTTTCCCTTTATATCCCTTCATAGTTCTTGTTGAATGATTTGAGCTCCATTTAATTCCCATCTGATATATCCTCCTTACCATAGGTATGCAGTTTGAAGCTTCTTCTTTCCTGAAATACTGCTTGACCATTTCCCCTGCATTGCTAACATCCTTCCCTTGCAGTTTTTTTTATATTGTTATGACACTGCTCCAAGCAGCTGTCTTTTAATTTTGTATTAACCACCAGCTCTGTAAATGTTTAAAATAGCTTTTTTTTTCCAACAGTCAGTTATTTGACATTTAATTATGCCCACATAAAACCCTGCTTGCCATACCAAAAATTTACTCACCCAAGATCTCCTTTCCCCCTGTTTTTAATTAGTTGTCTCACTAAATCAATAGGAGTTTCATAAAGTGATTAGTGTGCTGTATTGTGGTTTGGAGAACCTTTGCACAAAAATCATTCAAAGAAAGTAAGTCAATAAATAATAAGAATAGAAAGAAAAATAAAAGCAATATTAATTTTTGGAAGATATAATTTATTACTGTTTGTTACCAGAATGGTCTTTTATATGGGTATTCCAGAACAGTACCACTTATCAGTTGAATATTCTAGTTCAAACAGATTAAATGATGGTCCATTGCAGAATATTGTCTTTCCCTGAGTTGTAACCCTGAAGTATAGTTCTGTTCTTAGATTTTATTATATTCATCATACTAAAATATTTTTCATAGGATGCTTTGGAAGTATACAGGGTGGTTCAAAATTCCACATACAAACTATGAGGGGAGATAGAGAACATCAAAATCAACGACATTCACATAGGAAAGCATGACTGGAAACACTACCGGAACGTACTAACAGGGACACAAAGATTCAGAAATACACAAGGCAGTAAGTAGTGTAAAAAACTTTATTAGGTTTAACTGAACAGTTCAATAGCAGTTGGATACATAATATAGTTTCACATCAGGTGCTCAAAGTTACGACCATTAGCAGTGGTGCATGCCTGACACCGATGACACATTGATTGCCGTATATTTTTGAAAATACCTGGAGTTTCCCGGATATTAGCAGCGGCGATGGCAATTCTTGCTACAAGGTCCATGTCAGAGGCAACAGGCATTTCATACACCATGGCTTTAAGGGTCTCCCACAGAAAGAAATCTATGCTCGATAAATCAAGTGTTTTTGGGGCCATGCGCAGGTCCACTATGCCCAATCCATTGAGCCCCAAAGGACCTGTCCAAATACTGATGCACAGAAATGCCAGATTTGAGAGAATGCAAATTTTCACATTTCAACTTCATACTCATAGAATAAATTTTCCTTCCTCTATCTTCACCATCTCTTTTTTTCTGTGCTTCAGAATAGCATAGCTTCTTATGCATATTTCAAAAAGTACAATCAGTACGTTCAATAAATTCAGTATACTCTAGTATGCTGTAGGTTGAAAAACTTCATGCATATTTCAAAAAGTACAATCAGTACGTTCAATAAATTCAGTATACTCTAGTATGCTGTAGGTTGAAAAACTTCTTGTGCATGGAATTAACATTTAAAAGTGAGAAATGAAGTTAGAAACTTCATTATTTAAAAGAAATAAAGAAATACATAAACTTAATTGAATTAAGAACCTGGGAAATACGGGGTAAATTTGCTGTATGTAACACTTTATGCTTGTGTATATTGTAAAGTTAAATTTATAGTGATATTTCTGTTCAGGCATTGTCATCTATTTCCTGGCATGTAAGAACAACTCTGGTATTACATCATCTAGACCTGAATCTCAGTCTTCTCTTCTAATAGTAAGTTTGCATATTTTATATTTGATATTTTAGCAAAAATGCGGTTCTTGAAGGAATGTCAATAGTTCTTTAAGCTTTCGCTTATTTATCTCTGATAACTGTTTTATAAAAATAATCATCAATTAAAGTCTATTCAATTCTGTTGTTGATTTATTTTGTTAAAAATATCCTGTTATCTGATTTTTTTTTTTTTTTTAATTTAGTGGTGCCATATCTATAACAGCAGTTAACCATTATTATTATTACTATCATAAGCTAGTTATGATATCACAAGCTAATCAACACATGTTCCATTCAAAACTTCTTTTATTAGTGTGTTAACAAATCCATTTATCTCTTTCTTAGTAAGTATATATACAAAATTCGTGTCCCTTACACTTTTACTTTACGTTTACTTGACTTCCAGAGATTCTTCTATCCAATGAAAAAATAATCATAGCTCACTGTGGTTTTAATTTTATTTGTAAGTGTCATATGAAACTTATTGTTGTATTTTAGATATCAAAATGTATTTATGGTTTGAACTTTACACAGTCTGAAATACATTATAATTTCTTCTTTAGCTTTGAAAAAGTTAAAAAAAAGAAACGCACTTTTAGAAGCTTCTCTAAAACAAAGTTGTAAATCAGACAGAGCAAGAATAAGTTAAAGCATTGTAATGATATTAGAAGTCACATAGAGGGCAATAGGCAATATTTTGTCTATTGCCTTCACTCACTCACTCTCTCACACGCACGCACGCCCTGGCCATATGATATTTAGGTTCCACACCACCATCATCATATAGCAAATCGTATATTTTTTATTTATTTATTTTTTCTTTCACTTGTAGATGCATATAATGGTTTAATAACATTTTAAGCACTCATGTGTGTGTGTAACTGATGCATTTAAACCATTTAGAATAATTTTTGCAAATGAAAAATTTATTCCAAATTGCTCGGCTTAAGGGAACACACCAAAAAATTTGGTCATTAGTCTACACCATTAAAATTTTTCCCACATGTTTATAGATAACTGTAGTATTAACTAGTGTAGCACTTTTCACTTTGCTTAGAACATTATCTTTGTTTTTTTAACAACTGTAACAATAGCAGTGCAAGGTAAATTTAGCCTACGGGCCTATCTCAGTGTTCCATACACTATCGTCATTAAATTTATTAATTTTAATCTTAACATGTAATAAGTTATGTGTCTTCTTCTTTTCACTAGAAGCAACAGCACCCTTACTTTGAATTTTATCTGCCATTATTAACAACAGTAAAATAATAGTTATAAACAGTTTATAATTCATAGCATAGCATAGAAATAGTGAGCAGTGACATAGTAAATAAACTGAGTTCACAAATACTGCACATCAGTTGATTCACAGTAGTGTCATCGCTAAAATGCTTTATGAGCAAATGCGATATCATATAATTGGTCATTGGTCATAATTCAAAAGCATCATATGAGCAGATTGTTGTAAAGCAAACTGTCGTAAGGCAGGGTATTACTGTAGTAGTTATGATGCATTATGTTTTTCCTTTGATCCATGATAGTGCTACTTTAGATGGTAGATGATTGTTAATACTATAAGTTAAAGATGCCAACAAATTATATTCTTGGTTTCATCCTTTATCCAAGTGTAAGCAAACAAAGTTCATGCATGAAGTAACTTCACAACTGGGCTACTTGTATATAGAGGCTAATGACTTCACATCAATTACTTTAATATCCCATAATGCAAAGCACATATCCTTACAGACGTGTATAATGAGAAGGGCCACTACCCAGATTAGTTTCGACCTTTGTTGAAGTTCCATCCGTGTGAGCCAGACCCAGAAGATATACCAAGGTTGAAGTAATGCATAAGTGATATATTTTCCACATACAAGTAGTCAAAAGGTGTTACACCTTGTTACTAAAATACTCTAGATTAGAGCTAGTTGTTGTAATGTGGGGGGACGAGGACTCAGGTCTTATCTGGAATGATGACCCTCTCTGTGCCATGTAGCAGAAGACAAATATATGCTTGCAAACATGAAATAATTCAAAGGTGGACACATCTGATACTTCATTTTTTTTTGCACTGAAAAATCATCTTCTTAAATTTGCTGCAATGCCACAGTACAAAGTCATCACATCAGATAATTGCAGTATTTAGGAATAAAGAAGCTGTTCCCACTTTACAAGGCTTTAATAACATTACATTTGGAATCCTGCACTTGGATATGGTCACCTAGATTTCCATGGAAATCAGAAAGATCCAGCAGTGGATAACCAAGATGATATCTTCTGGCCCATGAAATTTTGCATATGAAGACAGGTTGAAGGAATGCTGTCTGCAGAATTTGAGAAACAGGAGGAAAAGAGACCTGACAGAAACATATGATGTGGTGATGGGGGTCCTCACAATCATAGATACAAGTGACATTTTACAGTCTGCTATAGTGACAGATGACCTGCAAAGGATCCTCCTCTCAGTGAGTCCATGACTCCTTGGAGGTGCTTGTGTATATTGGCAGTAATAATAAATGTCAAAAAATTCTTCAAATGCAGTCATCTGTCACTATAGCAGACTTGTATAGACCACAGGAATAGTTTGTTATAGTAGATAGTTTAATATCATGAATTTCCTTTAACATAGCATTTTGTTGGGACTTTTCAGTTGTTTGCTATAGTGTATTTAGCATTTCTTAAGTGCAGTGCTAAATTATTCTTAATGCGATGTCCTCTTTCACTTATATATTTTCATATGTGTATAATTTGCAATTGTTCTAAATACATAATATGGGCATATATACATTTATGCTGTATATATATGTGTGCCCTCCCAACAATATCAAAATATGTCCCCCCCCCCCTCAAAAATTCCTTTCATTCTAGATTAAAATATGCAGAAATCATGGTTCCCTCTTTACTAAATTTTTCTCACTACTTTTCTTGCTATCTACAGCTCCATTCTTTCCTTAACTTTTCTCTTTCATTTTCTCTTCTGTTCCAGACTTTTAATTATAGTAATCCTGCTAATAACCTTGTAATAATGTTAGCACTTGAGAATGAGTTTTGATTGTCTTTCAAAATATTTTTGCTAAATAGGTTTGGAAATGGCTAATTAGGCTGCATGACTTTCCTTCCACAAGACACAACATATATTTTTAGTAAAGTATTGATTTTTGTAAAGCATTTTCCTGTCCTCTTTTCTTATTCTTCTCATCTTAATTTCTGTGGCCTGCTGCATATTATCAGAATGTTTTTGAACAAATTTCTGATAATACAAAAACTTTTTTCATCATTTACTGCTTCATACAGTGCCATCAGGTATGAATTCAGCCATGTGGGAGGCAATGTCACTGCATATGTGATGTTGCCTCACACATTGTGGATGCCAAATAAGTTCCATCTGTTATAATAAGCTCTCTATTCTCCCACATTATTGTCAGACTTTGTTAAACTTTCAGTGTCATTTTGTCATTGATGTGATTAATATAAATAATTCATCACATAAGTTGAAAATTATACATGCATTTTTGTATTTGTGGCCCGGCTACTTTTCAAAGAGCTGCATGATATTTATTTAATAATCTGTTAGTATTTTTTCTGATTTTGAGTGCTTGAAGTTGATATTCTTTTATCTTGATCAATGGTCAAATAAATTCCTTATGGTCAGACTAGTTGTCTGCAAGCTTATTGCATTTACATATGATTGTGCTGCTTCTATTATTTATTTATTTAACTATATTTTTAAGGAAATTACAATGTAGATTAATATATTAACTAAAATAAATTTAATCAATACTTTCAGTATTTCAGCATATCCAAATTGCCATCATCAGGGAACAAAATACAGACTCTCCCACTTATTCTTCAGGTTAGGGACTAGATCACTGTGCAAAAAGTGGAACCTAGCCTTTATTTAGCTTGCAAATGCATTTTGGCCACTAAAAAACATAAATAAATCACTATATATATATATATATATATCACTTGTGAATACATGTGAACTCTAAATAACACACTATGATATACAAAAGTACAGTAAAATGAACCAAAGCTATCTTTAAATATTTTGTTTCTTGCAAGTCAGTTGAGAGAGAAGCACATTGAGGGTCAGCAAAACATGGTCGAAAGAGTGAACCATGTGGAAAGTATAAGGATCATAATTATATTTGAAAGGGGCATAACAGCAGAACTATAAAAAACGATATGGCAAAAAATGGGAGTACTACTGTATAATACATGTCTGTGTACACATATCTTATATTTTGTTCCCTGATGATGACAATTTGGCTTTTCCGAAATATTAGAAGTATTAATTAAATTCATTTTATTTAATATATTAATCTACATTGTAATTTCCTTAAAACATACAGTTATGAATAGCCAATGTATAAGCTTTGCCACCAGACTTATTTATTGATTATATTGCTTGATTAGCCAATATTCACTATTATTTTTGTTGGTATTTGTTGTTTTGCAGTGCTACTATATGGCAGCCTGGTTGGCCAAATAGATAGTTAACCAGCTTTCCAGCCAAAAGACTGGATTTCAATTCTACAGTGACATATATGTTTGTGAAAAGTTGTAGATGATTTTCATCATCTGGTGTGAGACCATCATCTCACTTACTGGAAGCTTGACATAGCTTGGGGAAAAAAAAAAAAAAAAAAAAAAAAAAAAAAAAAAAAAAAACATGCTTGATCTCTAGAGCAGGTGGATTATCTCACCCATGGTAGTAATTGCATGTACAAAATTTTTGCTTTCAAAATTTCTAATTTGCAGCATAATTTTTGAACATGCTATAAAAACAAATTGTACTTAGCATTTATTTTACTTAGTAATTTCTCCAACATCTCCATTCTTGTATTACTCAAACCCATTCCAACTTCATATACTTGAATTAGGTACTTTTAGCCTGCACTATGTGGCAAACTGATGTTTATGGTGGCATATTGCAATGGCATATTTGTTTCGAGTGTCTACTGGCTAGACAATTATAGTCCTTTTAACTTATGCAAACGGTGTTTGATTTTTATGGCAATACAGATTTAAGCAAATTAAAAGGCATAGAATTTTCTGTTCTAGAACTTGACATAATTTGTTTATAAAATGCATGTATATGGAGTATTTTAAGTGGCTGAAGATTAAGCATTTAGGTTACTCTTATGGAAATATTTAGCATGCATTGTATAAGATATTTTAGCAGCAATGTTATTGCCAATTTTAGGCATGTCAAATTAAGAGTTTGTGGCTTGTGACTTTTGCTATTGTGTGAGGATGGATTACCTCACACATTTGAGTCTGAAACTGGAAACTTGCGCACAAAATATTTTTCATTTTGCACGTGAGTAGCAAAAATTAGAGAGAGAATATTATACTAACAAGCCTACAGTATACTAACATATACTGTAGGCTTGCAACCTATTCACGGTTGCAATTCTTATATTAGAAAAAAAAAATTTTAACTTTTTTTGCTTCCTGTGAGAATAGATTGTGAAGGTCTGTGGGCTCCAGAAACTAGCTGATAGGCATAAGAGAGGAAAGAGAACAAGGGGTCAGCCCTGGAAATTGTGTAATAAGGGTGTTAGGGCTAGATTTTTTTGCTTGGAGGATGGTAAATGGGCAGAATGCATTACTAGAAGTGGTTGTTGAGTGTTTTGTTTGTGAATAAGTTTGAGGAGAGATATGATAGGTATTGTGTGAATAATGGCTAATGTGTCAATATAGGGTCTCCCATGATGAGTCTTCTGACTCCATGGAGACTCCTGATATAATAATAATAATAATAATAATAATAAATGTGCACAGTGAGATTAAGGTTTACTTAAATATGCTATTAAATGCTGGTATAGAATATGTCTTTTTTTGGAAAGATCTAGATTTAAATATTGCTGACAGTGATGCATGGATAATTTTTTAGGGTGTTTTTCAGCTATAGCTGAATTAAAGTGAATATGTGTTTTTACAGAAACTTTTTCTCCCTGCAAAACTGAAGAAATTGGATACATGAACTTAATTTGAGCATGCTTGAATAATCACCTTGAATCATCTTGAATTAAAAAAAAAAACCATGAATTTCATAATGGCTTTATTATCATTATGGCACTGATTATCATAGCACTGAAAATCATTTTAAGCATATAGTCTGTAGATAGTTTATTTTTTAATTGTAATTTATGTTTGCTTTTTTTTTATTTTGAATTGTTCTGCAGATTTTTTTTCACAAAAAAAAATAATCTGATTTAAACCAAAATTGAGATGGCTTAAACAAATTTTTGCAAAAATCTTAAAAAATCACATTTCATTAAATTCCATCCAGCCAGAATGAAATTAATACTTTTTCATTTTGAATTGTTTTGCCACTCTAGAAATGGGTTGACAGAAACTAAAATTGAGATACCTCAACAAATATTAATATAAATCCCAGATACACATGCTCTATTGATTTTCTAGTTCTCTTCATTTCAAGGATTTGCCAGACCAACTGAGGTAACAATAATCATTTGTCATCACCTCTGATCCACTAATTGTACTTCTCCATGACTGGTTGGGTGACCTGAACTATGCAGAGCAGTCCAAGAGAAATATAGAGATTTATAATAGCTAACCACTTGGATGACACTTGACAGGACAGAACATGAAAAAAACCATGGACCACTAGCCACCTTATTACTCCCATTGTTGTGGAAAACCATTCTATCATCACTTGATCATAATTAAATGAAACACATATTAACTACAGTGAAAATTATTTAATTGTAAATATTTCATCCTAAGTATCTTAGGACATCATCAGTACAGTAGTTTAAAACAATAATAGGAATAACATACAGTTAGGGTGCATGATTACAATAGAATCTCAGTAAACGTGCATAACGTGTTTAAAAAAATAAAAAAAAATTAATTATTTAGCACAATTTTGTATGACAATTTCCCATACTTTAGGAATAGTAAGAACGTCATTGTGGTTTAAGTTTGGTCTGTGTAGTAGGGCTTCAGAACTTTCTTTGTATAAATGCTCATGTTTATATAAAGATCTATGTAAAGGTTTAGACTTTTCCCAATGGATCCTATGGTTTGGATTTTCAATGCCATGTTGAGAGAGGCCAGATATCTGCGGTTTAAAAAGACGAATGTGGTCTTGATGTTCTGAGATGAGTTTCTGAACAGACCTACCTCAAACATCAAAGGTGAGAGTTTGTCCTTAGGAGAAGGTAACAAGTTGTAAATTTGGTTGATAGGTTTGTAAGTAGTGGCAAAATTGTATTTCTTCATAATTTTAGAAAGACGTTCGGAGATGCCTTTGACGTAAGGTATGGGAATCCTATGGACTTCTTCCTGTCTAGTTTGATGTGTGGAGAAGTGACTGATGATTTTTTGAGTTGTTTTCGGATTATATCTATTTAGGATGGCTGTATTTTTGATTACTTCTAATTCCTGGTTTAAAGATTCTTCAGAGGAGCAGAATTTGTGTGCTCTGGAAACTAGTGATTTAATGATGCCAGATTTCTGAGATGAATGATGAGCAGAAGAATTGTGAATGTAGCGACCTGAGAATGTAGGCTTGCGAAAGACAGACATGGCGATGGAACCGTCTTCTTTTCTCTGGATGTGTAAATCCAAAAAGGAGATACCCTATGGAGATTCTTTTTCTAACGTAAAGTCAATGCGATGATGAAGAAGGTTAATTTTATCTAGAAACAGTTGTAATTCATGTTTTGGGATGATCCCAGACTGCAAATACGTGTGTTTCTTTTAATTATAATTGCACCACAGGTTTCGTTATTAAAAAAAAAAAAAAAAAAAAATCACTTGATCATGTTCAACACTCTTTACCATTGTTGATTGTATCTGCATAAAATAGCATGGTAAAATCAACATCTCTACCTTATCTGGTACTGTTATGGACTTGTTGCGCTTTATAGTGACAATTAAACGTAAGCAAAATAATTTAGCCGAGAATCATTTAAAATGAAAAGTGCAGGCACCATCTGTGACTGCCAAGCGTGAACTAATTGGGCAATCATTGCAGAAATTGCATATGCACTCACATAATTTTGTCCAGACTAAAGGAGAAGCTGGACCATCCACTGCTAGAAAGCCAATGGTGTACCTGACATTTCCATAAAAAATCTGTCCAGTTATAAACAGTTTATATCTGCAATATAATGAGTTTTTTTAGGCATATGTTCACATAAAAATGAATATAATATCCTCATGGATTTTATGGAATACTACAATCACTGTGATAGTCCATTTCACTTAAAATTTCATTATCAGTTTCCTACATTAAGCATTTCAGGTTTCTAATGTTTTTTATTTTCTTTTTCCCTACTGCCACTCGCATGAAACAAACTCATTGTTACTTTGTCTAATATTTTTTTATTTATTTATTTTCTGAAATAACGATTACTCTCTTCTCAACCTCAGCCGCAGATCACTTGCTGTAGTTTTCAGAAACTTTGCAAGCACGAAATTAATTTAAAAAAAAAAAATCTTCATTCAAAACTTTGTTCAGCTACTTTTTACATATAACTTGCATGGGCCAGTGGTGTAACAGATGACTCATCTGACTACAGAGCAGAAGATTACAGATTCAAGTCCTGGCTGGCTGGTATAATTATTTATTTTATTTTATTTTATTTTTTTTGAGAAAAGATAGGAGAGAGAGTTGTTAGTGGAAGCGAAAATGAAGAGCAAGAAAGTAAAGACTGTGAATATGCTGCCGCGATGTGATGGGACTGAACTGAGAAGAAAGGCCATGATTGCCAATGAGTCATTCAGGAGGAATGGTGTGCAGTTTATTGATGTATGGAGTAAGTTTGATGGATGAAAGGACTTGTATGTATTTGAATCGTTTTGGAATTAGATGTTTGGAGAAAGTGTTGTTTAGTGAGAGTGTGGTTCTGCAAAACCACGGAAACTAGAGATATCAGGGAGGATGAAATCTAGCATGTGTCTAGCTGCCCCTGTGATAAATGAGCATGAATACAGTAATGATTATGTAATGCCAAACAGGATTTCACAGGTCTCCAATTTAAATGGGTTGGTAATGACATTACACAAGGATAAGTATGGGTACAAAAGGATGGTAAAATTCATGTACACGAATGCAAGAAGAATCAGAAACAAGGATGAGGAGTTTTTGGCATTGGTAAATTCAACTTCGCCAAAAATTATAGGCATCACTGAGACCTGATTGACTGAAAATGATATAGCTACAGGGATAGAATGTAAAGGGTATTGTATTTTCAGGGAGAATAGAAGGAACAGGACAGGAGGTCAGGTATTGCTGATGATAGCTGCAGAATTACAACCAACAAAATTAGAAGTTAAAAGAGGATATTAGGTCTGAGGGTGATGGTTCATTTGAGATAGAGGAAAATAAGACAAAATACTTTGTCTTATTTTGTCCACAGGAAAATGTAGATGCCCAATATCGATGAATAAGCACAATGAGCATAAGCTGAACAATTATTATGGGAGACTTTAACTATGGGAACATCGATTGGAGGGAGGAAAGGGGGGGAAATTGCAAGATAGAAGTGGGATTTATACAGTTGCTAAGGGATAATTACATGAAACAACAGGGGTGGGGGGGGGCAGTGGTTTGAGGGTGTTGGATCTGATAATAGCATATTTTTCATGTCTTTGCAGACCATTTCACTATGCACTGTATTAGCTAAGTCTATCAATGATTTTGCTATTCATTCCTAAAAGTATGTTTAATTTTTGTTTTTGAACTCTTTTCACAATCCCCCCCCAGAATAATTGTACAGGGTGTCCCAAAATTCACGCAAGAAGTAATTTTGGTAGAAAACATAGATTTTTAATTAAAAATTGTAATTTCTTATTGATTCATAAAGTATACAGTATAGGGTTATGCATGGAATAGCATATCGGGTAAATGACCTCTACGGCTTTGCTGGCACATACGCACTCTTTTGTCGAAATTTTCCATGACCATTTTGCATAAATGTGGCTGAATTTCGTTGATACAGCGCTCAATTTCCTCCTTCAAGGTGTGGGTGGTCGTGGGCTTGTTGGTATAAACCTTAGACTTCAAAAAAATCAAGAAAAAAGTCCAATGGCGTTAAGTCACATGATCTGGGCGGCCAATTCTGATCATCAAAACAGGAAATTACACAACCAGAAAATGACTCATGCAGAATTGAATTGTTTCTCGGGCTGTATGGCGCGTGGCACCGTCTTGTTGAAATCACATGTTGTCCATATCCATATCTTGCAATTTAGGCACAAAAAAACTGGATTATCATGTCGCGATAGCGAGCATCATTAACTGTTATTGCCTTACCAGCCGCATTTTCGAAGAAGAATGGACCGATGATGCCTCCAGCCCAAAATCCGCACCAAGCAGTGACACGTTGTGGATGCATTTGTTTCTCAACAATCACTTGTGGATTTTCTGAATCCCAAATGCGACAATTTTGTCGATTAACGAAGCCATCAAGATGAAAATGAGCCTCATCGCTGAAGATGATTTTGTTCGAAAAATAAGCATCCACTTGTTGTTGTTCCATAATCCATTCAACGAACTCTCTTTGCTGTGTGTGTGTGTGTGTGGTCAGTAGGCTTCAGTTCTTGAGTCAATTGAACTTTGTAAGCATAAAGATGCAAATCTTTCGTGAGAATACGCTGTAGAGAGCTGCTCGAAATGCCCAATTCAAGACCACGGTGCCGAATTGATGTTCCTGGACTCTCAGCAACACTCTCACGAACTGCTTCGATGTTTTCTGTTGAACGACTTGTTGAAGGACGGCCAGAGTGTATAAGATCACTAATCGATTCAGTTTCCTTGAATTTTTTAATTTTTTCACAGTTGATGAAGTTAAATCACTATTCCGACCATATTTTGTACGAAAATTGCGAACTGTAGCTGGCAAACCTTTATTATTTTTAAAATATTGCTCAACAATGAAAATGCGTTGTTCTTTCATGTAGCGCTCCATTTTTCATAACCCTGAACTGTCAGCTGTCACGCTGTCTTTTTTTTTCTCATTGGCAACACTTTACCGCACAAATGGCGCTAAATTTAAATCTTGCGTGAATTTTGGGACACCCTTTATATTTAAGAGTGTAGGTTACATCTTTAACTGTTCAACTTTAAACATTCATCTCTGTTTTTCTCTTCAGTGCAGGATTCATTTTCATCCCATTCAAAACTAGTTGGCAAATTCACTTTCTGTATAAAATTTTCTATAAACTATTCCATTCTGTATAAGTTTGAAGATATATGATATCATGAATGGTTGTTTCCATTCACTAAACTATAAATATAAAACCAGTGAAAAGTGGATGAAAGATGGATACTAATTCACTGGAAAGGTACCCATGGAAGTACAATAGAAAAGAAATATAGAAACAATTAGTGTGTGTATGTGTGTGTGTGAGAGAGAGAGAGAGAGAGGTCATCAGTTCACCAAATTATTCCTTCAAAATTTTTAGGGAGTTTTATTGTGTCATTCCAAATGCAAAATAGTATTATAAGCTTTGGTTTGAATTTGAGGTTGTAAGCAAGCTACAATCTCAGATTTGTCATTGTCAGAGTTAGTAAGCTAAATAGGGAAGTAATGCTTGAACATAAAAGGAACCAAAATTTTTGGAGGTTGAAGCTGTCAATGATGTTAAACAGTGATCTGAGCCATTTCTGTAAGTACTAGTGAAATAGTTGGATGTTGGCTGATTTTTCATGTAACTAACTCACTGTGTGTAAACATATTTTTAGTTTGAAATGAATGGCAATGTTCTGGATCTGATGCATATTTTCCCTTGTTGCTGCTGATATTCCTTATTTATATAGTATTTGAGACTTACAAAACAGTAATAAGGCACTCTAGTTATGTAAACATACTTCCATGAACTTCTGTAATTGTGATATGTTAGTAATTATAAAAAAAAAAACTTACAAGACCTCTACATGTTGGTCCTATACCAGTTACCATTAGGAGGAGGAAAAATTATTTCAAACAAAATGTATGTACTGATATAAAATCATTTGATACCAACAGTCCTATTATATAATTTAAGCTGGAACCATTTTGTTTTTTTATGGCTTATCTTTCCATGTGGTTCTCACTGTGTAGATTGTAGTCTTCTAGTGTTCAGTGATGTATTATTGCCTCATGAAACCAGATGAATTATTTCTCACAGGACTTAGAGTAGAGATGACTGTGTGTAGCCTGAGACCACTGCTGATTTTAGCAATCTATGGTACTTCATGGGAACATCTTTAAAATGACACTCAGTCCATTCACAGTAGAATGGCATGGTAACTGAATTCCATGTCACTTTATGAGTTCTCATCAATGTCATGGGCTACTAGGCTTGATTTTTCATGTCTTTCATATTCATTGTCAACACAATGTTTCTTTTTTTCCATCTGACCAGAATATGGCACTGATATCTGATTTCAAAAGCACTGCATTGCTTTGTTCATGGATGTTGAACCATTAGTGATCCGAATAAGGAACTGATTTAATTTTATGATACAGTTAGGAATAATATAGCTGTTCTTCTGAAAAATTCTTTAGTAAATAATTGTTCATCCTTCAGGAAGACAAAGCCTTTAATGAATGGTTCTGCATGACCATTTATTAAAGTGTAATTGAGTGTGATTTTTATAACTTAGCTCTTTAACTTCTGGCTCCAAAGATGGCTGGTACAATCATGTTAGTATTCTTGGATATTTGGCATACCTTGAATTGAATCTATCCTTTAGCTTACTATTTTCTTTCTTTCTTTATTATTATTATTTTATTTTATTTTTTTATGAGAACATCAAGTAAAAGAATGGCGCCTTCCTTTTCTAACCCCATAGTAAACTTTATAAATGTATGTTGGCTATTTAGATGGACTATAAAAGAGTGGAAACCTTGGAGGCCATGTTTCCAGACTACTATGACATCATCCACATACCAAATATGTAAGCTTGACTTTCGAGATAACATTTCAGTGGTCACTTGTTCAATGAATATGTGATTGTTGAAACATAGCTCCTGTAAGTTTTTAATAGTTACCAAAACAGTCTGGTTTAGAGATTTTTATTATTGACCAGCTGTATTGGCAATTCCATCACTGCTTGACTAAGTCTGTAGTGTAACATGTTTAAAGTACTCATGCTCATAAATTTAGATATCACATACTGACATTTTCATATGAGCTCTTAATGGTTATTGACAAGACAATTGGTAATTAAAGAATTAACATCTCATCTCATGTTCAGGATACAAGAATCATGATGTGACCATGTTCATACACATAAAAATGAAAATTAAGTAAGAGTGCCAAAAACCAATGCTAGTATCATGTTTACTCTTCCTTTCCCCTTAGATTCACTTAGAATTAGTTGCTTTCCCTACTTTCTTTTGATTGAGGATTTTTTATTACTAAATCACTTAAGGAATTGACAACGTAGATACGAATATAAATTAAATTACACTTTAATAAATATTTCCGATATTTTGGCAACGTCATGTTGCCATCTTCAAAAGGAACTTACAAAAAAAGGGCACGTGCACGTAGGCACTACAACACAGTAACTGAGAATGAAGTGATGAAGCTATTGTTCTCCTAAAAGTCCTGATGGTGCCCTCTAGCGAGCTAAGTAGGTGTTCTTGGCCTTTGGGCTGCTGATGTAAGCCTCCCAAATTTGGGGCAGTCTCATACAACCAAATTTGTTGAGGTTTGGAGAGCTTCTTAGGGCTGAGGCTGATTCCATAAATAGTCTTTCGAATTTGTATTTGCTATGGTGTATTACTGTAGCTTTCTTCCACCGTATTCTGTGGCGTGTATCCAGAGCATGGTCTGCAAGACCAGAATGGCTGTACTTGTGAAAACGTATGTAGTTCTTGTGTTCAGAAATTCTGATATTCGCTGTCCTGCCTGTTTGGCCAAAGTAAGACGTACAGGCAGGTACATTCACCAACAACCCCACCACCACCCCTCTCACAACAATATAGAGTGGTGAAAACACTATACGACAGGGCTAAACTTATCTGTTCTAACAACATGGCCCTAAACACAACTAAATCACATCTTCAACACTTTCTCAGCCAATGGCTACCTCTCCAAAAAAAATCCAAAAAAAAAAAAAAAAAAAATTAAAACCTACAAACCACAACCCCACAACAAGGATTACGCTAAATCCATCATCATTCCCTACATCCGAGGCACCTCGGAAAAAATTACGAAATCTTAAAAAAAACATGACCTGACCTCCTGTTACAGACCATGCAGAAAATTGGCATCCCTTATGCGCTCCACTAAAGTCCAGCCACTTTCCCTAGACCTACCTGGCGTATACCAGGTCCCTTGCAGCTGTAAACTGCTGTCTTACTTTGGCCAAACAGGCAAAATATCAGAATTTCTGAATACAAGGACTACATCCGTTTTCACAAGTACAGCCATTCTGGTCTTGCAGACCATGCTCTGGATACACGCCACAGAATACTGTGGAAGAAAGCTACAGTAATACGCCGTAGCAAATACAAATTCAAAAGACTATTTATCGAATCAGCCTCAGCCCTAAGAAGCTCTCCAGACCTCAACATATTTGGTTGTATGAGACTGCCCCAAATTTGGGAGGCTTACATCAGCAGACCTTCAGCCAAGACCTTAACACCTACTTAGCCCACTAGAGGGCACTATCAGGACTTTTAGGAGAACAATAGCTTCATCGCTTCATTCTCAGTTATTGTGTTGTAGTGCCTACGTGCACATGCCCTTTTTTGCAAGTTCCTTTTGAAGATGGCAACGTGACATTGCTGAAATATCAGAAATATTTATTAAAGTGCAATTTAATTTATATTTGTATCTACGTTGTCAATTCCCTAAGTGATTTAATAATGCATAACCAACGTATAAGCCTGTCTATGAGGATTTTTTAGTATCTTATTATATGAATATGCCAGTATGTGGTATCTAAATTTATGAGCATGAGTACTTTAAACGTGTTACACTACAGACTTAGTTAAGCAGTGATGGAATTGACAATACAGCTGGTCAATAATAAAAATCTTGGGCAGTTTTTGAAAACAAAAGTACAAATTATATACTTTTGTTCCATGCTATTATTCATCATTATATATATTTTTTAATTCATCTTTCTTTGTGATACTGATTCATAAAAGTATTCTGCAGTTTGCCCAAGAATTTAAAATGGTACAACACTGATTTTCAGAATGGCTTGATTTTGCTAGATTGAAATTTGCTAAGTTGCACAGCTTTCTTCATACAACCACGCCATAAGAGAATGCCTATTATTCAGACTTCTTCCAGTTCTATGTTTGGTGGAGATATAAAAATGTTAGGACTTATGAGCAGTTTGAGCACTGCTACTCTATTCATATGTGGCTAGTACGTTCTCATTGGTAAGTTTTTGGTGTGTACTTGCACCTTGTTTAATTTTGAATTTATACTGAAAATGCCCTTGATACTTGGGCAAAAAATTTATGCAGATAAAATACTAATGTGTTTCACTGCATTAATTTTTATTTAAATGTATGCTTATGTTTAAATTTGAAAAAGGATATAGGAGAAAGAGTTCTGCAAGGCATGAACATGAAAAGATGAGAGAATAAAGATTTTTAAGTCACTGCATGAGCCAATGTGTAATTTGAGTATGTGGAATGGTGCGTAATTTATAGATGTGGTAAATTTGATGAAGAAAGGCCTTATATGATTGATGGATTGCAGGATTTGAAGTTATGGGTCTGGAGAATGTGTTGTTTAGTGAGAGAGATAGGAAGTGCAAAATCAGAGAAACTAGAACTGTTGCAGTGGGAGGTGGGGTGCAGTTTATATATATGTGTGTGTGTGTGTGTGTGAGGAACAGCACTTTTGTTAGAATGGGAATAATCAAAAAACACTAATTGTAGTTTCTCGGGCCTCAGATCAGAATGGAGCAGTCATTAAAAGATGAAAGGTTAATTATGCAGGAAGTTTTTATTCCTCTTTATAAACTTTGATATGACATGCTGACTTTAGTGTGCTGATGTAGTTGCTAAGGTTTCTTGGAAAGGAGAGGAAGTGATGGAGATGATCCAGATTGTGGATTACAGTTTCATCAATAGGTGGCAAAGAGGAAACATGGTAGAAAGAAAGAAAGATTGATATAGCTGAAAAGATTGCCAGAGTGGTTGTCAGAGTTAGCATACTCACTCTCTAAAAGCAGGCTATGGGCATAGATGTTTGCAAATATAAGTGGGAAAATAAATTTCATCACCTGGTGTGTGACCACTGCCCTGCTTATTACAAGTTGAAGTGGCTTGAAAAAACAGTCTATTTTTAGTCCCAGAGTAGTTTCCAAATTATGAAGAAAAACACACACACACACACATTGACTATTGCGTGCTGATGTAGTTTTTCCACAGACAGTTTCTGAGCTACTTTTTAATTCGCTATCTTCACCATACTGAAGATAGTGCTGATGTGAAAGGCTTTATATCTCTACTGTATATCAGCTCCATTTCACCAAAGTTAGCTAAAAGTCTCAAGAAATTTAAAATCTACACTTTTTTTGTTGCTCTTTCCAAACTCCATTCCTTACTCAGTACACCTAACCTGAAACAATGACATCCTAATTATGCAGAAGTTTATCATATTTGGTGTAACTTCAGTGGACCCTATTTTGGTCAGACAAAGAAATCCATTGAGTTGCATATGGAAGAATATGTGAGAGATATTACATATGGCAAAACTAGAGCCAACGCACTATCTAATCATGTTCTTAATTCTGCCTGCCTTAATGAGGAAGATTCTGTCATTCATCTAGTGATCTGAAACAAATCAGAAAACATTTTTAGATGTTACAATGAGCTGGAGAGAAGAGTTGTGGAATCAGTAGAAATTGTCCTCAATCCAGTCCATCTTAATACTAGCCTTAGCTATAACCTATCTGATTATCACTCTTCAGTTATCCAAGTTGGACATATATACGAGACTATTTCCATGTGAACATGCTGAACAATACTGTGGCATCCAGAATGGCTTAAAATGTCAGCAATATGTTTGCAAGTTAATTTATAGCCATCTCTTGTGTTTTTGTATTTCTCTTTTCATGTTATGCACCCAGTGAAGTCTTCTAAGAAGACGAAACTAGTTGCACACTCAAATAATCAATAGTATTTTTTCTATTTTGGTATCTCTCAACTTCTAGTCATTATTTTTTAATCATGTATACATATATATAGAAAAAGGAGTAGTGTCACATAAAAACAATAATAAGCTACTAATGGGATTTTATAGGAGCAATGCAGAAGAAAATTTTCAAATACAAGACAGGAAGGGGGGGAGTAAGGAAAGGGTATCTATAAAAAAGGAAAAAAATTAATGGGAGAATTACAGAAGAATTTCCTTATTGAATATAGGCAAGGTTCCAGAAATACAACTTAAATCTAAGTTTACTCATCCAAGATATCGGTGTACGTTATATAAATATTGTTATAGGTAATGCTGAAAAACAAAGTAATGCATTTTTTAAATTCTCATGTACTTCTGTATCATTACATGTAATGATACAGAAGTACATGGTTAACATAGTTTAATCATGTAAATCGCACAACACAGCTCAATATGTTTTTTTTTTGTGTATTGTTTCTAATGAAGGATGAATTTATATAAATTATCTCTGAACATTAAATTAACAGGGAAGACAAATAATAAAATTCACAAAAACAAGAAAGTAGGTAGCTCCTCGATGTGGAGTCTGACTCTTTTTATGATGTACTCAGTCACATGATCTGGTTTTTGACTTTTCTTTGCAAGATAATTGTATTTTTTAAATAACAGTATTAAAAATCATTTTAATTATATAAAATGTCAAGTGTTTAATTGCTACTGAGCTAATTCATGTTGTGAGCTGTTAAAATAAGCTCAGGACAATTACTATATATATAAGTTGTGCACCTACTTAAGAGGTAAAGATGTGAAAGAATAAGATGTATATGAACTTCAGTATTAATTAGATTATGCCACTTTTAATTTTTTTGTGTTTATAATTACTGGTTTATATTATAAGAATGTGCATGTAAGAATAAATTGTCTATTAGATATATGTCATACGTACTGTATATACGCATAAGTTTAATTTGAACTAAATTAATGCATTAATTTGATTAAAAAATTATTTATTGGAAATGATAGCTGTAATTTAATGTAAATGCATATCTGATAATATATGAAATAAGTGATTTTCTCACATATTTCAAGTGTGCGAGATTTACTGTTTTCAAGTAAAGCATATAACTATAACACATAATTGCTGCTCATTTTTATTGCTTCATAACCAAAATGAAAACCAGAAGTGCATCTCATAGTGGAGCATGCATAGAGTGAAAAGAACCCTGTAATATTTCTGTGAGAGAAATGTGGAGATTTTTGAAACTCGAAAGTGGATATTTATGAAATCTTTCATATAGAGGGGAAAATATTTAACAGTTATGAATTGTTATATTACAACAATGATGACAGAACTGTTGGGGAAGGGAGAGATATAGCAGGTTGAGTGTTTAGGTACTATAAAGAAACAGTCTTTCATATAGAAAGAAAAATAAAGTTCTAAACCTTAAAGGAGATAAAAAGTTGGGAAGAAAGTGAAGATTCCATTGGCTTATGTTATGACATTTAGAGAAAACCAGCAGCTAAAATTGCAACTGTTTAGGTGATTCTTTAAAAGAGAATGCTGTGATGTTCAAATTAAGGATTTCAGATTCAGATATTTTATTTCCAACTCTCTGGAAATAAAATTTCTCTAATGAATTTATTGGTAGCCACCTGTGATCAAATAACTTGACAGTGAATCAAATCAGTGGCACATGAATCAAATAACTTCATGTGCCACTTATCGCTGTTTAGTCACCTGTGGTGAGTGGATTTCTGGAACCCTTGGTATAGATATAGAGAAAAGGAGACTTGGTGACAAGCTGAGTTCAAGTTGAATAATCATTTTCAGGATCAGAGTTTACACTGTTTCAGATCAGTTTACACAATCTATCATTCATACATATCACAGTCTCAATTTTCAACTTCATTTAGCCATAACAACCTAAACTTCCTGTGCCTTTACATTTCTTAACATCATTGTGGTTTTCTTGAACCAATCTTTGAGCTGTACTCTTTGACATCTTGACAGGGATAAACTTAAAACTGTCACCACTGATTTACTGCTGCATTAATATTACAATAACAAAAAGAAACACACTCTGTTAGTGCATTATCTTTGACAGCAGGCAGGAAACTGTCTTGCATGCAATCATGCAAAGGCACATGGCTACATATGCACATAGCTTGGAGGAACATTGCTTAGATATCCAAAATAAAAGATATGACAGTATTGGAGACCCAGAAAATAACACATTAATTTGGAAGAAAACTGGTAATAGTTTAGACTTAATTCTCTAATGATATCATAATGATATCATGACATCCAACTCATATCAGGAATTGATGATGATGAAAATTCAGTGGATGTACAGGATACCATGTTGATAGTATGAATACTAGTCACACTAATCTTTATCATTTTGGGAAGTATAAACTTGTGCGAGTTTGCATTTCAAAAGTGAAGCATATCAAAATAACTGTTCAGGAAAGGTGTTTGATGGTAGAAAAAGAGACCCTGATGATAATCAAGATCTTGATAGATTGATGTAGTTAACAGTGTCTTAGAAGTCTGAAATGAAAGATCTCATAATATGGGAATCCTGACAAGTAACAGATTAATATGGAAGAAAACTGTTGCTCTGAAGCTAGTATTAATGTAGGCCTAAGCATGTAATGATGATGGATTTTTTTTTTATTATTATTGTGGACTGCTTTGTCACACTTCGTTGGAGAATCAAGGCCTGAATAGTGATAATGGGTTTTGTGTGTGGACAACCTCCATGCCTTGGGGTTAGCCCTACCAAGGAGTATATGTATATAGATATGTGTGCTTTGCATTATAGGGTTACTAAGGCAATTGGTGAGATCATTAGCCTCTATATAAAAGTAGCTTAGTTGATACTTCACACACAAACTTTGTTTGTTTACACTTGTGCAATGGATTAAACAAGTAAGTATAATTTATTTTCTAACCAAGTGAAAAAACTTTCTACGCGAGTATCTTCAATCTGGAGTATTTTAAAAATAAGGTAATACACCTTTTTACTACTTCTGTATGGAAAATATGACTTCTGCATTAATTCAATCTTGGTATCTTCCTGGTTAATAATCCTTCTCATAATGCATAGCAATATACTTGTCTGAAAGGAAGAATGCTTTAAATTATGGGATGCTAAGGCATTTGATTCGAAGTCATTAGCCTCTGTATTATTATTATTATTATTCTACGGGCACTTCCATGGAATCTGAAGACTCACAATTTTTCCACACAATCTATCATACCTTTCCTTGAACCCATTAACAGGCAAAGCACTCACAACTGACTCTGGCAACCCATTCCACTCATTCACAACTCTCTAAGCAAAAAATCTAGTCCTTACACTCCCTCCTAACCACACTTTTATTCAACTTCCAGGGATGACCCCCTTGTTCTGGTCCCTCTAACCAAGTGCTGAAACATTTTCTCTTGCATCTATCCTATAAAACCCATTAAAGCAACTTAAATGTTTCTGTCATATCTTCTCTTTTTCTCCTATCAACCAACTTCTGCAATCCACACACCTTCAGTCTATCCTCATAGGGAACATTCCACAGGCATCTGTCCAGCAGCCACCCTTATCCACTTAACCAGCATCAAATGGAGATGGATATCCACTTATCCATCTCCATTTGTTCTAATTTGTGTAATAGAGTTCCATGTACAAGTAACCTAATAAAAATACTTCACTTGCAAGCTTTGTGTGCTTACACTTGGATTAAACAAGATTATAATTTGTCTGATATAATTTAGTATGGATAAATTAATTGTTTAAAGAAGTATGACTGCTACAAAATTCCCATTTTATGTATTTTTAGTGCATTTGTGGCATAGTGAAAGTAATTACTAATATCACACTTGGACACAAGAAATTAATAAAAATTTTATTAACATATTTTGATCTGAATTGTCACTGCACTGAAAATGATCTGCTAGATTCAGCTTGAAATATTTAATCAAGTTTTCATTAATTTCTTGTGTCTACTTGATTCTGTAATCACTTTCCCAATTTTGGGATTAAGTTTACCTAAATAACCTCACTACTATAGTAATTGTGTGGGTCTGCTCCAGAGTCATTACTTTTTCACTCTGATAGTATACAGATCAATCTTTCCTCATGTTTATAACATCTCATCTTTATTACATTTTTTTTTTTTTTTGTTTGTTCATGTTTGTGTGCATGTGTTTTAGTTGTAATACTGTTATTTTATTTGTTGAATGTTTTTTCACTTGGTGATACTATAAATTAAAGATTCCAAGAAAATATATTCTTCGTTTAATCTTTTATCTAAGTGTAAGCACTTGGATAAAGTGCTTGGGATACTAAGGCAGTCGATGTGAAGGCTTTAGTATACTCCAGTTGTGAAGATAGTTCATGTGCAAACTTTGTTTGCTTACACTTAGATAAAGGATTAAACCAAGAATATAACTTCTTGCCGTCTTTAATTTGCTGTTTTTTTAAACCATTCAGTTGAATTCGCAACATTCATGAGACATGACTGAAAATTCTCTTCTTGCAATAAAAATGTAAGTTTTTTTTTTCTGATTTTTAAAACAACTTTCATTGCAATAATAATAATTATTATTATAGTGTTAAATGAAATTCCCTGCTTTATCAAGCAGTGAATTTCATTTAGCTTATCAGATAATTTATATTTTTCTCAAAATTCATCAGTTGGTGATATCTACCTACAATCTATTCTAATTACTAGTTAAACATTTATTGCATCTTAGTGTTTAAATATTCTTATGTATTTATGTATGTATTTTATATTTATGTGCAGGCTCCATGACCCGGATTTTACAAGATTCTGTCTTGTTTCTTCACCATGTCTGGAAGGTTGTGAATTACAAAATTTCACATCAGGACAATGATGAATGGGGAAGGACCAAGTGTGCCTATTACTACTTTAGCAGGCATTCAGAGTCTCACAGATCTCCTCCTGGAGCTTCCCCTCCCTACGCCACTGCCAGGCTCAACTGGCCATCAAAGTCTGCTTAGTCATCTTCGTGAACCTGAGGAAGCACGACAGTTACTAAGCACTCAGGATTTGATCTTTGTCCCTCCACTGTTAGAGGCACTCAGTTGTACAACAACTGATCATATCGAAGTGAAGGATGGGTATTATGGTGGTACTCCACATGGCGGACAGCTTTCTCAGCTTGTGCAGTTTTTGGTCAGCAGAAATCCAAACTTATTCAAAGGAGTGGTCCACACAAATCCCACCATCACTGCTGAACATCACTCTGCTGCATCGTCTTGGCTCCAGAGGCAGTGTTCTGCAGCATCTATTCATCCTCAACAGTCCTCATTTAATACAGCATCTGTTTCACCATGTCAACCCCATCCATCACAGGGAAGTCCTAGTTACTTTCCAGTGGATCCTGCCCAGGCAAGCAGACATATACATAGCAAATCAGCAAATGTTCCACAACAGAAATCACCCTTAAATTTGTATCCTCAGTATGCTCATTCAGTAGCATCTGGTCAATCACATCCCTCAATTCACCATAATGCAATTACCCAAGGACCTGATCAGTCGGCTCAACTGCCACCAAGTGTGCAGGAGAGTCAACACTTGTACAGTTCATCAATTGATCAAGCAGCAAATACATCTCAATTCTCCTCTGTACATTCCTATAGCAATGGGAATTGTGGGGAAAGTATTGCAACTGTATCTAAACCAAATAATAGGACAGAAAATCATATTGCTGATAATGAGCAAGTATCTGAAGATGCACTTCCCTCGTGCTCTGTATTTCTCACACCAATCAGTGCAAAAGATATGATGTCATCCTCATCTTCATCTTCAAGTACCACCTCTACAACCACACAGCATGTTCATTTATCAAGTGTCATTATGTCACCTACAGGACAACATAGTAATCGCAGTAAAAAACATGTCTTTGATCAACATGCATTAAACACTACTTCTTTTGGATCAGAAGAAACTAGTACTGTTGAATCCCAACCAGAAAAGACTGTTGTAAATAAAACACAAGACTGCCTAAATAAGTCCTACCATGATACATCTGTGCCTGTTAATAAAGCAAATAACTCAGATAGTAATAGTTGTAGTAATAGCTCCAAGAATTCAGAGAGAAAAAATGAAGATGAAGCAAAAGTAAGTACATTAATACCACCCTTGAGGAGAAAGTCTGTTACTGAAGCAGTAGTAATTTTAGATAAGCTAACTATAGAAGATCAAGTTTTAGCACAGAAAAGTGTGAAAGAATTTACATTAAGAAATAGAAAATCAAGAAGTTTCAGTACCGATGAAACCCAGAAATCCATAAAAAATAAAAAATTCTTCAGTTCTTCACGAGATTTGTCGAGACATAAACCTTCACCTTGCGAGGATCTGGAAAATTCCGGAAAGTCGTCACCAAAGAAGAAGTTAAAAAATAGTGAATGTTGGTCAGGTGGTAAAGATTCAAGTTTTAATAAGATACAGAAACGCCATAGTGAAGAAATTAATGAAAATAACATGCCCAATAAGATAAGGAAGTCGTCTTTAGGTGAAAGAGTAAAGAAAAGAAGACGATCCAGTCAACAAGCCAGCTATGCAGAATCACCTCTATCAGAAACTGCAGACAGTGATGTATCATTTCATGAATCATCACCTCCACCACCACCACCATCACCACCACGGCATATTGTAAATATGAAAGTTAAAAAGCTGAAAACAAAAAAGGTAAAAAAAGAGCCTTTAGGTGAACTTTCTGCTGAAGATTTAATGGATACTAATACTTATCACCACTTTTCTCGGACTGTTGAAGCAATTTTTGATGCTATGGAAGATATTGACTTTTCAGCTGAAATAGATGAGGATGCAGAATGTCCTGCAGAAGCATTGATCCCACTTGCCCAACTCCAGGATCTTTGTAATGAATCTGCAAAATTAAAGATGCTTCATGCCATGAATCAGTTTCCTCCTGAACGTCTTGTTAGATTGCTTAGTATTTTAGAAAGGAATGTGTTAGATGGAGCCAAGCTCCTTCCTGTACAGAGTATGGATGAGCAAGATGAGGAGGAAGCTAGATTATGGTTAGAATTAACTATGGAAAGGGTGATGCGTAGTTGTGATGCCTCGTTAACAGCCTTATATGTAATGACCTCTCCAAATATGCCAGAAAAAGTATTTCTTGAAGATGTGATTGAAAGAATTGTACTATTTCTTAAGTTTCAAATGCAAAATACTGTATTTCCAGTGTTTGATCCTGCATATCGAATTGATCCAAAATCTAAAGATGGATATGTTGGAAATATTAAACAGAAAAGAGCCCATGCACATAAAGTAAAAGAAAAGTCAGTAATACAACTCTATAACAAACTTCATGAAGCAGTTGGATTATTGGCTGAGCTTTTAGAAGTTCAGACTTTGACTGATACAATCATTTTGCAAGTATCTACCCTAGGTGTTAGTCCTTTCTTTGTGGAAGGTGTGAGTGAGTTGCAGTTAAGTGCCCTTCGTCTTGTTACATCAGTATTTGCACGATATGACAAGCATAGGCAGCTTATATTAGAGGATATCCTTGCATCTATAGCAAGACTACCCACTAGTAAAAGAAGCTTACGTAATTATAGGTTGAATTCTGAGGAAAATATCCAGATGCTAACTGCTCTAGTTCTTCAGTTAATACACAGTGTAGTGCGCTTACCAGAAATAGAAAGAGAGTCTAAATCTTCTTTTCCTCTGCATGAAGATAGTGATAAGAAACCTGATAATGCAAAGGATGGTTTAAATGTTGACAAAGATATTTTAATTATTACCTCTTATGAATCAGCAGTTAGAACAGCAATAAATTTTTTGTCAGTTTTTCTTAAAAAGTGTGGCACAAAGAATGAAGAAATGGATTACAGACCTTTGTTCGAGAATTTTGTTCAAGATCTTTTAAGTACAGTAAATAAACCAGAGTGGCCCGCTTCTGAACTGTTGTTAAGTCTTTTAGGAAGACTCCTAGTGCAGAATTTCAGTAACAAATCACTTGACATGACTCTTCGTGTTGCATCTCTTGATTATTTGGGTGCAGTAGCAGCTCGTTTGAGAAAAGATGCTGTAACCAGTCAGTTAAGAAAAGAAGTTATTAATGATATTATTAAACAAATAGTTGGTGACAGTACTGATTTATATGATAGTGGAATTCAACTTAAAAGTAAAAAATCAAAAAATAAAATTAAACCCCCTAAACTAGATGATACACAAATACTTCAAAAAGCTCTGTTACAATATTTAAATGGGAATATTCACAGTGATCCTGCTTTGCAATTTGCAAGAAAGTTTTATGTTGCTCAGTGGTATCGAGATGCAGCAGCAGGAATTAAGGCAAATAGATCACCCACAAAAAACAAAGAAAAGAATAGGGATGAACAGCAACAACAACAACATATGCGTTCTGTTCCTAAAAACAGTAAAAATAGATCTCAGAGGACGAGAAGAAGATCATCACAAGTGAATTATGATGAACACGAAGAGGAGGAAGAAGAAGAAAATGAAAAAGAAGACACGAAGCCTGAAATAGACATTGAAGAGAATAATGCTAAAATACTGGCTTTGGCTGAATCAAGGAAGCATTTTCTTCTGAGTGTTTTAAAACCAGAAAGTTTAAGTAATTTAAACATGAAAGAAGAGAAACATATTGACTATAAAACAGCTGAATTAATATCTAGGTTTCTAGCCTCTAGTAGGCCTTTTTCTCAAAGTTTTGATATTTATTTATCACAGATATTGAGAGTATTAAATGAAACAGCTGTTGCTGTACGTACAAAAGCTATGAAATGTTTAGCATTGGTTGTCGAAGCTGATCCTGGTATTTTGGCAAGACCAGATATGCAAAGAGGTGTGCACGGAAGATTATTGGATCAGTCTACAAGTGTGCGGGAAGCTGCAGTGGATTTGGTGGGTAAGTTTATCCTGATCCGTCCAGAACTCACCAGCCAGTATTATGAAATGTTAACAGATAGAATCTTGGATACAGGAGTTAGTGTTCGCAAAAGAGTAATAAAAATTATGAAAGATGTATGTTTAGAACAACCAGACTTTCCTAAAATTCCAGAAATATGTGTTAAAATAATACGGCGTGTTAACGATGAAGAAGGCATAAAGAAATTGGTAGGAGAAGTTTTTCAGAGTATGTGGTTTACACCTTTATCAAGTAAAGATCCAGAGCGAATTCTTCAGAAAGTGAGAAACATAACACATGTTGTAGCTGCATGCAAAGATATAGGCTTAGAATGGTTTGAACAACTACTTACAAATCTTCTTAAAAATAAAGATGATAGTAATTATAAAGCTGTTGTAAAGTCTTGTAAACAAATTGTAGATTGTTTAGTTGAAAATGTGCTTCAGCTAGAGGAATCATCTCACAATATAGAAGGAAATGGGGCTACACAAAACCTAGTTGCTTGTCTGACAACTTTGTATCTCTTTAGTAAAATTCATCCTCCTTTTGTTGTACCCCATGCCACCACGATACAACCTTATTTAAGTATGAGATGCAACACTCAAGCAGATTATCATGTACTGCAAAATGTAGCACGTACTCTTGAATTAGTTGTACCCCTCATCGAACACCCCAGTGAATCCTTTTTAGCACAGATTGAAGAGGATATGGTCAAGCTTATTCTTCGGCATGGTATGATGATTCTCCCTAGTTGTGTTAGTTGTCTTGGAGCAGTGGTTAATAGAGTTACACGCAACTACCAGTTAGTTAGAGACTGTTTTCAGAAGTTTTTTGTAGTGCTTCTTGGATTCAAAAAAGAACATGAAAAAAATCCAGAAAATCCTCTTTTAAGTCAGCAGCGCCCAAAGCTGTTACGCTCTCTTTTCACTGTAGGCCTTTTTTGCAGACATTTTGATTTTAATGCAATGGAAACAGGACATGAAGCAAATAGTAGTCATGAACCTTTAAAAGATCGTGTATTTGAAGCTATAATGTACTTTAACAGGCATGAAGATGAAGATATTAGACAGAAAGCACTTACAGGGCTTGGTTTTATGATGATTCGTCACTATGAATTTATGTTGGGACCCCAAGTAAAAGATTTATACCAATATTTGCTCACTAATCCTGTGGCTTCATCAAACTTAAAATGTCAAGTACTGAAAAACTTAACCGTATATCTCATAGAAGAGGAAGCAAGAATGATTCAGAAAGATGCCGAATGGAGTAAAGTGTCAAAAGATGAAGATCTTAAAGAAATGGGTGATATTACTTCAGGAATGGCAAGCACTGTTATTCAAGTATACCTGAAGCAAGTGCTAGATGCAGTGTTGCATTCACAAATAGCAGTTCGTAAAGTTGCGCTTCATGTTATCCAACTTATCCTTGGTCAAGGCTTAGTTCATCCTGTTCAGGTAGTCCCTTATTTAGTTTGTTTAGGTTCCGATGATGACCAGGTTATTAGAACAAAAGCTGATCAGCTTTTACAGGAAATTGAAAAAAAATATCCTGGTTTTATTCAAATGAAAGCACTTTTAGGTGTAAGGATGTCATTTAAAATGCAACAGTTAATACAAAATCACAGTGAAGAAATCATTAGAGGCGTTAGATTTGCTGATCATCCAATGAGTAGGAATGGTTTTTTATATTCAGTTATAAGAGGTACTAGGCAAAACAGAAGAGCCTTTTTGTTGTCTTTGTTAAAGCTTTTTGATGAACAAGCAAAAATTCCATTAATAGAATTATTATATATGGCAGATAATATTGTATATTTTCCCTATCAAGCACAAGATGAGCCTCTTTTTGTGATTCATCAAATAGATGTAATGCTATCTGTATCTGGCTCAAACCTTCTTCAGTCGTTTAGAGAAGCTCTGCTTGCACCTGACGGAAAGCCCAGAAACTGTGATGAAAATAATGAAGAGGACTATGATGATGATGATGATGATGACTTCGATACCATTTTAGAGCGTCTTCCAGAAGGAACTACAGATCTTCAAGAATGTATGACAGCATCTCAAGGTTGTGTACTCCTTCTGTTTATAAAGCAAACCCTAAAAGAAATGTATGGGTTCACAGATAATAAAATTCAGCAGTACTCTCCAAATGAAGCAGCCAAAGTGTATGAAAAAGCATTGAATCGAAAGGCCCACGTAAGATTCAAACCTATTCCTGTAATAGACTTCATGAAGCGTGAGGATTATAAAGAAGGTCCACTTGATGAAAAAGGAAAGAAACATTTGATACAACAATACTTGAATTTTAAACAGTTAATGTTAACAATTGATCCAGCAGATGATGATGATGACGATGATGATACAAAACCAAATGTAAATTTATCAAGTATATCATCTCAGAAAAACCAAGGTAGTGTTACTGCTGCTGGAAATAGGAATGATCATCCTTCTAGGGAAATGGACGCTAGTTCTGTTGTTAATACACCAAGTGTGCGGCACACAGACAGGGCAAGAACTACTTCAACTCCAAAAAGTAAATCGCCCTCTCAGAGTATTAGTCGTTCACATAGACATAAAACTCCAAGGAGTACAAAAGAAAAAGTAAAAAAGAAGCACAAAAAGAAGCGGCGGCGTATTGTAGACTCTGATGTATCAGACGATAATTGCGGAAGTGATCCCGATTATCTGGACTCTTCGTGAGAAAAAATGTGGTGCTTTTTAGTGACTATGACCAAAACTCCCCGAAAGACTCTTATGAGGTGTAAATGACTGTCTCTCTCAGGCCCTGTAGAACTGTGCAGAGTGACATCTCCTCTCTGGTGAACATAAATTTATTTCAACCAGCCTTGGTTTCCAGGACAAGCGCTGTGTCTTAAGTGGTACTGACTGATTGTATTGCTTTTTATTCCCACATTTTTTTGTCACTCAAGTTTTAAAATATGCTTTTTAAATAGCCAGCCAAGTAGAAGGTGTGGGTATGATAAATTGGTGTAACTTATTTATTGAAGCTTCACTTATGATAATACATCATAATAAGGAAGTGTTTTATGGGGTTGATATCAAAGAGTGACGTATTAATGTACCTGTATAGTCCAATGACTAGTTGGGCAGCAGTTTCTTGTTGTGTCCAGTGAATTATACATAGCCTGTCATGCCATATTTCTCATTTATCCTTTTGTAAGAAAAACTTCCTGTACACTGTTGTTCACATTGTACAAAACTATCTGCACAAAAGTTCATAGGAAAAAAATTGATGTCAGATATATATAAATATATATATATATATATAAATATATATATTTCCTTTTCACACATCATCACTACAACAAATCATTTCAGCATTTATTACATAATCAGTCATGGTTGAAATTCACCGTTTTTGTACTCGGCAGTTTTTGGCAAAATAAAACGTGTTTTTTCATACAGACACCCAACCTGTTTGGCCCAGTAAAAATACTTGGCTTTCAGAATAAAGGTTAACATCTGAATCTTTGGCTATTTTTGTTTAAGCAGCCAAATAGACTACAAGTAATCCACTCTAACTCAAATTTTCTAATATTAACATTATTATTATTGGATTGATAAGAAAATTTTCCTTCTTATAAAAATCCTGCTAGCTGGTTCAAATATGGGTGAATTTATAGAATAAATTCAAAGTATATTGGAAAAGAAGTTTTGAAACAGTGTTATTTATTGGTTCACAGTGTTAAACTTATATTACTTAGTGTTATGTGTTGCTGTTATCATTTTCTCTTTACCTGCTCTTACCTTTTTTGAAATCATAGCTGTGGTAAGTTTTTTTTTTTAAAACCTAATCTAAAGAATTGCAAATGCCAGCAGGTTTTAATTTGTGCTTTTTTAAAAAGTGGAGTAATTAATTCTTTGTCTGGCAAGCTTAGAAAATCTAATTTTGTTAAATTTGAGCAAGAGTAGGATTCAGTGTAGATAATTTTAAAGATGTTGTACATAAAATATAAAAGTGCAGTACCAGGGGATTAAAAAAAAAAAAATACAGCAGCCTCGTTGTAGCCATTAATACTCTGTATATTCTATTTTTGAACAACTACAAGCACAAGGGAAAAAAGTATGTCAAGAGAAATTTGTTATACAAAAAAGTGCTTTTGGGGGGGAAGTGTAAATGGTGTGGTTATTTCTTGTTTCGGAATTTACTAATATATTATTTCAGTATACCTTATTTCGTCAACCTCTAGTAATCTATACTTCCCGCATTTTAAATGTTTTGCTTTCTTTCATATTGTCTTGAGCAGTTTGTCTTATTTCAACTTTTGACCTGTAAAGGAGTTTTCAGCAGTTATCTTTGTATGTGTGTGTGTATTAATGTTTTTTATGCCCAGTTTTCAGCTAGAAGTCAACGTGTGCTTAATGTTATTGAAATGTGTAGTTCAGTATTTTTTTATCATTTGACTTGTAGGGAGGTGAAATATTGTATAGGGGCAATTTTATGCATCATAATTAAATTATTTTTGAAATATTTTGTAAGTATTCCTTCATCAAAAAAAAAAAAAAAGAAGAAGAAGCTACTTATTCCTATTGTCACTTAGAAAAAGTCATTTATTTTAGCTGTGCTTGATATACAACTTTTTCTTTATTAGTAAGTGAATTATTTGGTCACTTTTAGCTGAAAGCTTGTGAATTATATCTGCTGTAATTAAACAGTGAAATTCGGTGTGATTGGAAACACATTTATGCTATTTGTATTTTGTTAGCATCTTAAATTATAGAATTGAATTCAAATCTCATGTATTATAATGTCAGTATGTATTTAATGAATTGTTTCTCAGGCTGGTCTCGAAGGCACAGGGTATCACAATAAGTGTTATAAATTTAGATTGTCAGAAAAGAATATTAAAATATTAAGTTTTTTTTAAAAAAATAGAAAGTGGTTTTGAAAACTGCACTCATTAGAATCCATGATCTCTGCATGCTGCTGCTTCGGTCAAGGTTGAAAATTGAAATTTCTACGATTTTATTATTTCATTACATTATTACCATGTGAAATAAATCAAGCTGTAATGTGTGTGTGTTTGTGCACACGCATGCACATGTGTAATAGAAATTAGGAAATATATTGCAAAAAAAAGACTTTTCTTTCAATAGTTTCAAAAGTTATTTTCTTTTTTTTTTCCCCCATTTTATTTGTGAAATGTGTAATCACTGCCAACTGCAGTGAGTAATATCAAATAGCTTAAAGATTTATTTATTAGAAGCAATTGTTTGGTTAGATCCATACTCACTAAATTTTGAATCTTGACTTGAACGGTATGTTAACGAGGTACACTGTGGTGTTTATTGCTGCTCACACTGACACCAATAACAGATTTTTGTCACTTTAGTGCAATGAAACACAAGTACATAAATACATTATTATGTTAGGCTGTTTATAATATTTCAGAAATTTTCCAACGGTTGGGTGTGATGAAATTCTAAAAGCAGGTAATCATGTAGATGTAAAAAAGTTGATAAAACTACATATATGTTCATTTTTTATACTGTCACCAACTTTCTTGTGTTGTTTTACATATAACACTGAATCTTTAAAATAAACTACTGAGATGTATTTTTAATTATTGATTTTCAAATAAAAATATTGAAATCCTGAAGGAGCTTTGCAAATATATATTAGTTAGCCAGCATGTAGTGAGGCATTAGCAGAAATTAGGCAGTCTCAGCTTTAAAAAGAAAAAAATGAAAGGAGCTCTGGTAAGTTGAAATTTAGAAATATGTACACAAGACTCCTGCTCATTGTAAAGCACATAAAGATCATAATCTTACCAATCCATATAATGTTTTGGCACTTTATATGATTGGTTGGTACTGTTAATTAACTTCATCATTGTGTGGATAAAATACAAAGGACTATTTGTTGATTTAATTTGTCATAGACATCTTACGGAGTAATTCTTGTTTTGATTTTCAAACCTAGATTTTTTAAAACCCTGTATTTCATGTTAAGTTTTAATAATCTATTCCTTACTCTTTAGTAATATTTTAGTAGGGCTGGTGTAGGAATGGTTAAATGTCTTTGATGAAGCCTTAATAAAGTTAAGAGTGAGTAATTAATTAGTAAAGAAGTTTTTCTCCAAGTTTAGTTCGGTAATATACATTTCTACATTTTAGTATGGAAGATGTATACAATCACTGTTTACCTCAATTCCTGTCTGTGATATTAGAGAAAAACTGTATATTTATACAGTTCATAAAACAAGGACCAGCCTCTGATGGTTGAAATTATATAGAAGAAAATTTTCCATTTAGCAGTGTGTGATGTGATAATAGCTTGGCTACAGTTGTAAATAAAAGATTTTCAGAAATTTTTTTGAGTATGTATACCATACATTACAAGTTAAATCTTATCTAACTAAGGAGTTTTGAAATAGTCCTAACTCATGCTTCATCGACAAGACTGTATAATAGGAAAGATTCTAATAGTTTCAATATATTGTTTATGTTTACTTGACAGTCATTACTTTTATGAGAAGTAATTCAATCAAATGAAAGATCAGAATTGAAAATTCAGATTTCTATTTGTTATATTATTAAATGATGCATAATTTTCAGTTTTGATTTATACATAAATTTGAAAATAAGAAATTCGCATTCACAATTTTTTTGAAAATAAAAGTACCTGTCTGCCCAATTTTTTTTTTTAACCTTCAAAAATCGTCATTTGGTAACTTGGGTTTTTCAATTTAAAATAGCTTCCCAGACTTTTATTATGAAATCATATCTCACTAAGTTTGTGAATGTTCAGGTTTTAGATGATTTTTATTGTCCACTGTGAATTTACCACTTGGCTGATAGGAAACTTGAAATGGTTTGAAAAAGTTGTTTGGTTTCTAGAGCAACATTCCCAGATTATCTAACCAACCATTAGCCCTCCAAGTTTAGCTCAGCTGACAGCTGGGACTATCATAGAAATAATAATAAATGTAAAAATCTTGATGATTGCATCACTAATTCCAATCAATTTTCTATATTAATTTAAATAACTATACAGATAATCCTCAGTATCTGATACACCATAATTAATATAGTTAAATTCACTATTTTGCTAATAGATGGGTCATATATATATATGCTGTGTGGTATTGTATGGCTGAACTTGCTAATCACTATCTAGTTTGGATGCCATTTTGATTAGTGCAGTATCTTCCTCTTTTTTTAGGTGTTTACAGCTGCAATCATTGCTAATCACATCAGAGAATATCTATATATATAATTATTTTGTAAAAATTATATGGATACTCTACTTTTCTTGAATACTGCATACCATTGAGAAACCATGAGACACAAGGCATAAGCCAAAGGAATGTCTGCTAAATGATTGGAGGTATGTTGCATTACAAATGGAGCATGGGTTAGAGTTATAAAACCAACTTCCAGCAAGGTATTATCATAATCTGCATTTTAGTCACCAATTAGTTTGTGATTGCATTTAGAGCATTCAATATCATTAAAAGATGAGAGAAACAGGATGGTGAAAAGAAAGTCAAGCAGACCACATAAACTGCCATATATCAATAGATTCTCTTAAATTTCAGAAAGTCCTCAGCAGTAGAGTTTATACCAGAACATAATGTACTAAATGTCATTGAAAAGAGTTGCTGCATATAAGCAAACCATCACCCCTAAACAACGTTCAGCTTTTGTAGTGCTAATTCTTCTGTAATTGGACAGTGAACCATTAAAAAGCTTGTTTGTGTGTGTGTGTGTGTGTGTGTGTGTGTGTGTGTGTGTGTGTGTGTGTGTGTGTGTGTGTGTGTGTGCGCGCGCGCGCGCACCATCCTGTTTGTTAAGAAGAATGGACAGGTGTGATGTTGAGATACTTCTAGTTTGGACTAGGATTCTCAGAAAAAACTGTTCTGTGATAGCTACACTGTTGGCAGTTCTCTGGAAATGATAAATGAAAAGGTTGTCATTATTATTATTATTACATAATACAAACAGCAGAAATGAAGTTTCTCAGAAAAACAGCTGGATATACCAAGTGGGACCATAAAACAAATGAAGAAATCTTGCAACCCTTGAAAATAAAACCAATTAACTACTACATAAGACAGTATAAATAAAAATGGCTTAAATCGAATGGACAACAGCAGACTACCAAAAAATATTATATAGATACAAAATAAGTGGAAAAAGAAGAATCGGAAGACCAAGAAAGAGATGGCATGAGACCGGAACAGGCCACTTGTGTTATGTCTTCTTAAGAAGAAGAAGACATAACACATCCCTGGAATCAAAGGACTCATCCACAAAAATAGCTGTGTTCACTTACATTTAATGAAGGTCTGCACAGGAGAGGAGTATCTTTTTTATACCAACAGCAAGCCAGCAGTGTATTAGAGGTTGGTGAAAATAAAGGTATGTAAAAGTAAAACATTTATTGTGAAGCATATAACATACTGCAATACAGCTTAGCAAAGAAAGTACAGTGATAGTGATATTTGTTCAGTTAGAGGTAGGAAATCTTATTTTGGAAATTAAATTAAATATAATCAAGTAATAAGCATTTTGAAGACTATTCGAATACTGTTTGTTCAAGCCAATATCTCTTAACAAGTTAAAAATTAGTTTCCCAAAAAGAGCCTTGAATTTTAGAATTAAATAATGTAGAAATGGCAGTTTTAAACCCATAATAGACTTATTGATGAAATGATAAACATAATTTGGCTAGAGATTCAAAGACTTTTGTATCCTATTTTCTTAGCTCTAAACCTAGCTAATGTGTTTTATGATGTTTTTAGGATCTTATTTAACAGAATTTGAGGTTTGAGATGAAATATTGGCAAGATTTGGTACAGGTATCTTCATGGTGAACAGAATAGTTTATAATCTAATAGCAGTTATGAATGGAAGTTTCTTATCTGAATATATGCCTAACTTCACTTTACTACATTAAATTGCCTTATTTCTAATCATTTAGATTTTGTATGAAATCAAACATAAGGATAAAGAATATGTAAATTTGTATTTATTTTTGTCAGAACTAAATGATTTTAATATAAAAAAAACATTTATTACATAAAAAGAAAATTGAATAAAATATTTTTCTGTAAATGTGAACATTTACAGAATTTGTCTTATGACATCTGCAAAATTCATCTTCTCTTCTTGTCATACAGTAGTAAGCCATGGCAAGGCATTGTGAAGAGAGACCATTAAAGATTTGGATCTGTGGAGTTATTAACATGTTGCTGCCTTAACAGCAGTATAAATTAGTCTTCCAGAAGAGAGAGAGAGATGGAAGTTCTACTCAGCATCCTTCTGCATCTTTTGAGCTAAAGTTTTCATTATGGAAATCTTTCTGGTTCTTTAATCTCTTCCTTCTCCTTGCAGATAAGATTTCTTTAAGTCCTCACAAAATGATTTTGCCTTTTCTTGAATTCATAGCAATAGATAAGGCTATTTTTTTTTGTTAAGTGCTGAACCTGCATCTGTATCTTTTCTGATGAAAACATAAATAATTGTAGAATGAACCAAACTCACTTT
The DNA here is from genome assembly GCF_054136105.1 of Typopeltis vanoorti. Classification (NCBI taxonomy): domain Eukaryota; kingdom Metazoa; phylum Arthropoda; class Arachnida; order Uropygi; family Thelyphonidae; genus Typopeltis; species Typopeltis vanoorti. The sequence goes on along the minus strand of NC_143555.1, from coordinate 68,539,326 downwards.
TGTACCTTTGTCTTAAGAGATCCTGAAATAATGCCGCCAATGCATGATCACTTAGAACTTAAGTTCCTTGAGGGTTATAAAAGTAAATAGCAATTTAAAATATTATCTATGCACTTGAACTACATTCACTAGCTTCACAATAGGTCAGACCACTAACAGTGGGAGTTACTACTTGGAACTAGTGGTAGATCAAAACTTTAGTTTTGGAAGGAAGTGACTGATAAAAATTATTATTATTATTATAGCTCCAGTGAGTCCATGGACTCATCAAGGGGAGGGACACTATGAGAAGGATTATCATGATATTTAGAAGTATTTATTAAGCTTATAACATTACTTATTTATTAATATAATTTACTTTGATTTCAGCAAATAACATTTAAAATATTGCTATAATTCAAAAAGTGTTTCTCTTTTTTTATCATTTAAATTAAAATTTACAATATTATTCTGCTCTGAATTTCTTAAGAGGTGCTAAGCCTCCATCCTTCCCATCTATACCTACCACTGCATGGAATCACAAACCTAATGTGTTCTGTATTTGACTTTCATTATCAGTCATGTGGAAGCTAATGAAATGAAACAGATTTGGCTGGCTGATATTTTAAACAGAAAGCAAATTTCTATAATCTCAAAGCTGCTAGTGCTGGCAGAATAGCAATTAAAGAAGCATGAACATAAATCCAGCCTCCATTAAAATATTCTTCCTATTAAACAAAATGTTTTACTAAAAATTAATAATGCGGAAAATTTTCAAGTAAATTAATTCCTCAACAATAAACAACTTTAGTTATTGAAAATTCTGCTCAAATAAAATTTGAAGCAAACAACATGCATGAAAAAAAAACTTCTCTCCCAGACTCAACACCTTTATGAATAACTTATATGAAAGTGGCCTAAATGAGTTCACCTGTCATCTGTGTAATTATTATAGATTTAGCTAAGTTTATCTAAACACACCAAGATAAAATGGAAGACGCTATCAGGTTTAATACAAAATTTTGTATATTGTAATAAAACTAATAATTACTTTGACTTTAATATGCTTAACAGGTTTAATTTTAATTAAACTATCCTTGTCCCATTATGTTAATCATTTAATTTTATAATCCTAGAAATTTAATAACCAGCACCTTAGACTTAAATATAATCCAGAGAAAAGTTAAATTTACTTTCCACAAAATTCTCCAAATTAAGACTTAAAATCCACCACACCCAACCAAGTAAATTAAAATGCATAATTTTAAAGCTTGCCAAACATCATGTAATACAAATTGTTCTTACAGTTCTTAGCTCTTCTCTGCAATTAAGTAATAAATACAGTAGGATGGAATGATCATGAAATTTCTTGATGAAGAATATGCTTATCTCTGTTGATAAATGATGCAGAATCCTCCTCATAAAATAGCTTTATTTGAACATACATACATACACTTCTTGGAAAGAAGTCAACAGACACCATAATGTGAAGAACAAACAACTATAACACCCACCTTAATAGGATGCGGAATGTCCTTTGTTGTGTTAATTGCAGCAATCCTATGCTCCATTTCATCCTATAGATGTTCAATAGGGTTGAGTTGAGACCAGGACTCTTAGGAGGTCAGCCAAGTGCGGTGATGTTCATGTCCACCAACCAAGCAGTTACAGCAACAGCCTTAAAAACATGGTGCATTGTCTTGCTGAAAGACACACTGGTCAGTTCCGTAGAAACTCCACAAAGTAGGAAGCATTGCATTGTCTTGTCCAGAATGTTCAGATACTTCTCGGAGTTCAATGTCACCATAAACAGAGATCTGAGGCCAAACCATGAAAAACAGGAGCATACATCACCCTGCCACCTCTGAATTTTGTAGTTCGGGTTACACACTCTAGTAAAAGATGTTCACTGAGCATCTGCTCGGTGGAGAGTATGGCATGATTTGTCACTCCATAACACAAACTTTCACGTCCCACTATACATACCCTTTGCACCACTGAAGACGATGCTGCATGTTGATTCAGGTAATGTGAGCTTGCATATTACAGTCCTACCATGGAAATCCATGCTGTGAGCCTCAGTGCTGCATGTTTTTGTGCAGATTCGTGTTCCAGTCAATACATGAACTCTGCATCCAACGTGTTGGCCGACAAATAGCAGTTTTTACATGTTATCCTTTGTAGCACCCTACAGTCACATTTGAGTGTGGTGGGTCATCCACTGCAGGTAGCACTTGCAGTTGACTCCTTGTGCTTCTATCTCAGTATGACAACACTGATTGTTGATCAAGGATAGCTCAACTTGTCAACAATTTGCCGAACAAATAGGCCCGCAACATGGGCATCCTATCACACCTCTTTCAAACTCCGTCAGTTCCCTTATCACAGCCATTTTGCCTGGACACAGCGACTTGGGAACATCACATTCCTCCAATTTATACCGGTTATATAATATGTAACTCATTACATGGTGCAATGCATCTTGCCCATCATGGGGGTGTCTATTGACTTCTTTCTAAGCAGAGTGTGTGTGTGTGCGTGTATATATATATATATATATATATATATATATATATATAAAATTAGTTAAATGACTATATACCAAGAATGAAAAAACAACAAGGTTTAATATTAAGATACAACTAGTTTCATTTAATGATTCAACTTCTTCAGGTATCACAGGCAAAGAATTATACAAAAAATGACAGAGACATGATAAAATTACATCAACAGATCTAGTATAAAAGACAATAGTACATTTAAAAACAGGAATGCGAGCTTGAGTTCCAACTAAAGTTGACTGTGTGTGTGAGCTGCCACGAGTGCGCCAACACTGAACAGTGGCAATGTGTGCATCAGAGAGATTGAAACTAAGGCTGTTGTTAATATGTGATGAATCTAGTGAAATTTCTCTGGATTCGATGATCTTTCGAGTTCATCATAACACACATGGATATTAGAAGTTTTGGGCCAGTCTACGAGGTGTTGGCAGCCTTCATCTGAGTTAGAGAAGAGAACATGGCTAGAGAGAGAGAGAGTGCTGGCTCTGGTCCTATTGTAGGAAATGCCAAATATGGAAGGTGTTCTTCCATATGCAAAAGGATGGATTTAGCTGTCTGGCCATAATATGGCTTTCCACAATCGCACAAAATCTTGTAGACTCCTGGATACCGAGTAGGGAGATGTTTCACCTTTGGTTTACTTAGTATGGAGCGAAGTTTTGGAAATGTAGTGAAGCAAGTTCTAATGTTGAATTTCTTAAGAATTTTTGCTAGTTTTGGGGAGAGAGAGAGAGAGAGAGCTGATGTATGGCAATAAAATAAAAGCTTTCTTTTGAGTTATGATGAACTCGAAAGAAAGATCATCGAATCCAGAGAAATTTCACTAGATTCATCACATATTAACAACAGCCTTAGTTTCAATCTCTCTGATGCACACATTGCCACTGTTCAGTATTGGCGCATTCCTGTTTTTAAATGTACTATTGTCTTTTATACTAGATCTGTTTATGTAATTTTATCATGTCTCTGTCATTTTTTGTATAATTCTTTGCCTGTGATACCTGAAGAAGTTGACTCATTCAACGAAACTAGTTATATCTTAATATTAAACCTTGTTGTTTTTTCATTCTCAATGTATAGTCATTTAACTAATTTTTTATATTTCTACCGGGTAAAGATGAACAATAATATATATATATATCCTAAAATGAGAATTCACAGGATCCATAGTACATGAGCATCACATGTAGGACTAGGGGAGGGGTGTAAATGGTGGCAAAATTTATTGTTTTTTGAACAATTGTTGATTATAGTCCTTAAGAGATCTGGAGTACGATGAGAAGAAAGCTGTATAGTGGTTTTGGAATTGGATTGTGCATACACAGATTGTGGCCTGCTATTGCTCGCGTTTTCAATGATTTGGAGGGGAGTAGAGGGTTTATGGATGCAATTCTTTTGACCAGTAGTGATAGAGATAACTGTAGAAAAGATATAGGACAGAAACATAGTCTATAGAACAAGAGTGACGTTAGTCATTTCTAGATAGAATTTTTATTTATAAATAATAAACAGAGAATACTGAATCAATATGGAATAAATAATAAAATCAGTTGCAACTATAGCAAGCCTTTTAGAATGGAAAGAAGTGTGTGTTGAGGTTGCATGCTTTTGCTGATGATTTTTAACTATATTTGGAATATATAATAAACTTAGCCTTGGAAAACAATGGTATTGGAATTACAGTTAGTGGAAAAAATCAATAACCTTAGATTTGCCGATGACATTGACCTAATAGAAGAATGAACATCTGTTCCAAGAATTAACAAGTTTCTTAAGGCATTTAGTGATTATGGATTAAAGATCACCATTCACAAATCAAAAACTATGCCTTTGATCAAAAACCTATGAAAATTTTGATTAATGAAAAGTTATAAGAAGTAGAAAGGATTCACCTACTTGAGAAGTGTACAACACAGATGGCCAGTCTAAGCACGATATTAAAGCACACATTGCTAAAGCAACTGTCCCTTCAGAGGTTACAGCCACTTTTAAAAGACAATAAAATACAGTTAACTACAAGTTTACCTCATCAACACTCTTGTTAACTTTGTCTTACTATACAGATATGAGAGTTGGACACTTAAAAGGAAGATGAGAAAAGACTATTGGCCTTCAAGATGAAGGGTTACAGAAAACTGTTGAAGGTACACCTGGCACATGTAGTAAATGTAAATGATGAGGTTAGAAGGAAAAACAGTTCCATTGGCTGAGTCACATGGCTAGATTAGGCAGTTTACCTAAAATAGCACCTGAGGGCTTGACTTTGGTAAAAAAAAAAAAATGGGGGGGGGGGCAATCTAGAATCACCTGGATATTATATTAGAAAATTGACTAATTCTTCATTCTCCACCTTGTTAATGAGATCCCATGAAGACAAACACCTGGAGAGACTATGTCAGGGCTGTCACTTTTATAGTACCCCAATGGTATGCTTAGACTATGCATACCATTGAGGTACTATAAAGAGTACATGATGGTATGACTTTAACACATTTGTAGGAATACTATCAGGATCAGAAGACCTTTTAATATCAAAGTGAGGTAAAATTCTTCTGACTTTTTTCTGTCATTGGAAAGTAGTATGTCCATATTATTAATGCAAGAATTGGTAGAGAGCAGTGGCGTCGCGTGCCCATTTCAGTTGGGTGTGCTGTTGTGGCTTATGCAACCTGCATTGCAAAATTCATGTCAGTTTTAACCATATGATTGCATTTTTATCAATGTATGAAAGTTTTAAGAGTGTATAATACATCACTGTTCATCTTAATTGGTCTCCAGTGCAATTAATTGTAGGATAAATTTGAATACTTTAATTTATCAATTAATTGTAACCAAATCTGCGTAGAGTGGGGGACAATGTGTTTGTTTTATGATGCTGTGTATTATAAAACAATAATGAAGGAGAATGCTATGTTTGATGTAAAAGTTGGAAGAGGAGGACAAGGCTTACCTCCTTCGACTACAATACTCAGTAAGCTTGCCTACCACATCAGTTCATACTTCACTCACGCGAAACAGATGAAACTCAGAAACAGCAACTCATGACAAATGGCAACATTCAATTAGATTGGTTGACACAATAACCAATTACAGCCTCTAGTGCTATTGTCTCAGAGCTCCCCCTGCCTCGCCTTCTGAGTGATTTAAACAGCTAGAACGGTAATAATTTTACCTGCTGCCCCATCTGTACATCTTTTCAAATGGTTCAAAAGGTGTATGCATTTTGAATGCACACCCGAGCCATTAACACGAACATGATGCAATGTTTACGCATAGAAAAGTGTCCTCTTCATGAAGCATCGGTATGTTGTTTAATTTTAAGAATCACACGAAGTCGGAAAACAATTAGGGGAGTCTTTAACGGGAATAAATGCCAAAATATAATATTGGTGATATTGCTATTTGGTGGATGAGCACCGCACGCCTTGAATATTTGCCCCTGGTGGAGAGGTTTATTTATATATGTATATGAATCCTACCTGCAAAAGATAGTAGTCACATTTTGTATCCCAGGTAGGCTATATAATCTGGAATCCTGTTCTATAGCCCAATGGATAACTATCTTTTGAGCCATTTCAGGCCTCCAGAGAGGTGTGCAGTGAATTATATTTGCCAAGAAATTAAATTCTTTAAGTTAAGGGATATTACATCCCATATTGTTTCATAGCTGATTAAGAAACTCAAAGAGTTTCATGCCGAATATAAGAACTATATAAAGCTCGGTGACTCCAAGTGTAAGCAAATACCTGGATAGTGCAACACATAACCCATTTGGTAGTACAACACTGAGGCAACTCATAGCAAGGGTGGGGCAAGCTCCAATCACTGTTCTTGGTATTTACTCAATGTGAAACCCAGCTCCTAGGAGCTGTATTACTGTTCTACATTATGAGAGAAGATCACTACCCAGACCGGTTTCAACCTTTATTGAGGTCTCATCAGCGAGTAGGTAGACCTGGTTAATACCAAGTTTGTAGCGAACAGAACTTACATACCCTGCTATAAGAATTGCCAAGAAGGTGTCCTAATAAATTACTAGTTATAGATTATAGCAATTGAATTGAAGCCTTTGGCTCTTCATATAATTAGTAAATTCTTTAATATCTACTCTATATATATAAAAAGATAAGGCAAAATTTGAAACGTTTTTGTGTTGTGTTTTTTGTCTCCAGCTTACCGGCCCGGAACTTGGGGGATTGGGCACTATAGGGGGAGGGGGAAGAGCAGAGTCCCCCCCTAGTAAAAACATAATACAAGAATATAACTCCTTTGTAAGCATAATTTAATTTGTAATCAAGTGAAAAAACTTTCAACGACTATCTCTGATTCAATGTTTTAATAATAAGGTGATATACCTTTTTACTTGTATATGGGAAATACAATGTCTCCTACATTAATTCAACTTTTGTATCTTTCTAGGTCTGGCTCCCACTGATAGTAACTTGTTTCATGGGGTGTAGAATGGTTCTGCTCAGTGGCTGGTTTTTGCCTGCCACTAGGAAAACCGCCGCTAAGTTTCCTGTCCTGAAGTGATTTGATTCAGATCAGGAGTGATGAGTTTAGTAGTGATCCTTTATTAAATTTTTTTGCTATTTCATTTAGATGGTTAGTTGCAATTTGGAGTTTATCTTCTGAATTTGAAATTAGCTTGATCATCTGTATAAAGTATTGTATTTAGCTATTTATTATTTGTTAGTTTAATTCCATCTTTGACGGTTGTTTTTCATTCTTTTAGGATTCTGTTTATATAAATGTGATAGGATTGGGGATAAGCCACAACCTTGTCTTAATCCTTTATTTTTAGTTATAGGGTCTGAGATAATGTTCCATCTGCAAATTTGATGCAAATTTTGTTTTTCTGTATAGACTTTTTATTGCTTTAATTAATTTAGGAGGTATTTTATTGTCTTGTAATATTTTCCAGAGTAGATTTCTGTTCAAGTTATCATGCCTTTTCATAGTCAGTAAATAGAAGAAAAGTGGGAAGGTTAAATTTCTTTCTTTTTTCTATGATCTGTTACATTGTGAAAGAGGCATCCTCTCCCTCTTCTAAAGCCACACTGTTCTTCTATATAATTTTCTGTATATTTAATTAGTCTGTTCTTTAAGATGTTTGCATATAGTTTAGATGCTGTTATTAAGAGAGTAATGCATCTGTAATTTCCACATTTGTCCTTGGGACCTTTTTTGCAAATATTTATTACTACTCCAGTTTCCCATTCTTTTGGGATCTTTTGATATTTCCAGATATTATTGAAAAGTTTAAGTAGGTTTTCTTTTAAGCTATTGTCTGCATATTTAAAGAGCTCAATGCATATGTTTTAGACAAAAAAAAAAATTTTTTTTTAAATTGATAGAATGACAGGTGCCAATTAAAGTATAGTATTGACCTTGACTAATATGTATGCTATACTTGGCAAGAAATAATAATCTTTTTAAATAAGCATAGTAAACACATAATAAACACAAGTTTGCACATGAAATATCTTCATTACTAGACCTGTTTGCATATAGGAAACAGCTGACTTCACATCAAGTTGCTATTGTATCCTACAATGTATAACATTTCTGTGCAGGCATAAGGCCATGCAGTAATGATAAGTCACTATCCAGATCAGTCATTGCTGTAATCTGAATTACTCCAGGATGCTGAATTTCTGTCATATAGTGCTGTTATAACTGCAGGAATTTTTTTATTTTTATTATATATATATATATATTTATTTATTTTTACTTCATGTTATTGCTCTTTTATCCTATAATGCACAGCTTACTTCCTTCTCTGGAAGCATATGGAATAATGCTATGTGCTGTGGAGAGACTCACTAACCAGACTGGTTTCAACCTGTATTGAGGTCGGATCAGTGGGAGGCTAGATATGTGAAGTACTGAGAGTTAAATCGATGGCAGGATTAATTTCCATATTATACTAAATATACCTTCCATCCCACTGATAAAACTTGCCACAGCTATGTGTAAATCAGAGTACTGTAATAATGGTAACGATAAACTATTCATTGCCATTTCCACGTGCTATTTGCATGCGAAATAACTGATGCTGCAATATAGGTTACTGAAAGCTAACTTGCATTCATTTAGCACTCAGTATTTCCATGTATTTAGCTTCCAACACAGACATCGAAGTTGAAACCAACCTATGTAGTCAGTCACCAAAGAAAGGAGCATGCTATGCATTGTGAAATACAAAAGAGCAACTTGATGGGAAATCACATAATCTCTATATATATATGAATGCTCTAGTCATGATGAAGACATTTCATTGAAAGGGTTTTTTTTTTTCAAGCATAGTTAATATAAGACTGAAAACAAGAATATAATTTTTGTCAAGTATAAAAAGCTTTACTACATTTACTAGTCAAGTATTTTACTGGGAACAAAAAATATCATACACAATGGTAACAATTGCAAAACAGGTATCTGTGGAAGGTTGAAATATATGAGATCATATTTTGGTTTGTGAACAATCTGAAGAAAAATACTGAAGAGTAAAGTTTAAACTCTGACTTAGTCTGAAATATTATCCACTACTTCATGGTTGGGCATAGTTTCAGGTCTGGGTTCTTCTGGTTTATAAAATGGATTTGAATAGTGTTCTTCAAAAATCTCTCCAAAAATAAATAAAAATCTGGTTGGGTATCCTGTATTTCTTGATAACTGCAATTGTTTTGAAATTAGATATTTCATTAGAATATTGGCTCTTAGCTCATTTAACAAGAGAATTGCATTGTCTTATTAAAACATTGTGAGAAGCCAATCTCGTGATAAAATTTTCACATTTCTTTTACATGATGCAATGCAATAGGTGCTGTGGAGCATCTTATTCAAGGCAACAATGAAACTCATTCTTTTAGGATTTTGATGTTTCTTTGTTAACCATATTAAATTTTGTGAATTAATATATCCATCCAAATGGAACCATGCTCATTAGAATTAATTATTGAGTTTGCATTAGGATGTTATGCTGATTTTTTCTTATTATATTATATAATGATTATCTGATATTACTCATTTCCCAGCACACACCATCATCTACTTGCCATTCATGTTCTTGAAATGATCTTATCAAATAAAGACGAGCATTAAATTTAATAGAACATCTGATTAGTCAAATCCAGGTTGATTGGACAAGTGGATAGAGCATCCATTTTCCAACCATTAAGTCATGGGTTCAAATCCCACTGCAGGCATAGACATTTATGAATGTCTAAGTGGGAAAGTAAAATCACTTTTTACAGATTAAGAATTTAAAATATCCAGAATTCATGACTGATCTTAATGTTTTAATTTTGCAGTACAGTATACTGAAAGGATGTATCACAAATACACTGTTAACAAAAGTATTGGGACACCTTATGTGGTATGCAAATTTTAGATCCTACCACATGAAAATATTCAGGGAGTGTCTGCGTAAGTAAAAGGTGGGATGTGCTGCATGTTTTGCACTGTACTTGATGTGGAGATGCCACATCAGCTGCACTGAAAGACTTCCAGCTTGAGGTGGTAATTGAGTGTCACATTGGTGGTCTTTCTGTCCATGACATTGCTACCCATCTTGGTATACTAAAATCCACCAGTGCATATGTCATTTGTAGATGGAAAGTTGATGGTTACTGGGAGGCTACTGACACGCTGACTGAGATCAACAAGCTCTGTCATGGAATGTTCAATCATCCTGCACGTCATCAGCAGCAGACCTTGCATTCAACCTGGAAAATACTGCAGAGGCACCTGTCTGCAGAGAATTGTATGCCTTAGGTTATCACTATTCTGTTAACAAGCCACACATCATGCCCTTCAATGCCAAACAACATTTAGACTGGTGTCTTTTCTTTCACATTGGTTCTGGAGCAATGAATTACGCTTCCAAATGCTTTGCTCTGATGGTCATGTTTGGATCTGGAGATTACCCGGGAAATGGGTCTGGCAGGACTGCATTATTCCAGTTGTCAAGTTTGGAGGCTCCATAATGGTACGGAGCCTCCCCCCAAGGTCGAGTTGGACGGGGCTTGATCTTTTGGTGGACATGCCCAAAATTATGACATCAGATACTACTTGCATCCTGGACAACATGCTATGTAAGTACTTCAGCATGACTTGCATGTTTCAGAGTCTAGACTTCCACCCCCATCAAACATCTTTGGGATGAATTAGAATGCAGAATTTGCTCCAGACTACAGTGGCTATAATCAGTAATGGGTAGCTTTGCACAAGCAATGAAAGAATGTTCTTGTAGTGACATATCAGAAATTGGTTGAAAGCATGCCCCAAAGATTAGTTGTAGTCGGTTCTAGAAATGTAATTAAAACCCATTTTTTGACCACATATAGATGTTCAAATACTTTTGTTTCATTTGTTTGACAACATAGTGTATGTTTCGACCATTTCAGTTTTTGTTATTCCAGTATGTATGAATGAATAAATTGAAATTTAGCTGAAATCAAACATACTAATCAGGTTGTATTATGGCTATTTTGGCCTGCTCCGTTTTCGTGTCTTATCCCGAAATGTTCCAATGACGATAGCACGATCGAAACGGCTCGCACCTCGCCCATGTTTCCCATAAAACCCTTTCCCAAAAAAAGCACCCTTAAATATATTTTAAGGAAACACGGGTTTTCTAATTAATCTTCCCACTTTGCCTCAACCCCCCCCCCTCCGTTTTGAACAGCCTAACAGAAGTATGGAGAACGAAGATATCCAAACAAGGTATGTGCAAAATTTCTCTATTAGTCTGCATATATTTACCTTTAACATACACTTTTAATACCCTAAGAATTCTTGAGTAAAAAGCCAATGTATTTAAAATAAGGGACACTCCTAAACGAAAACAGGCAAAAATAGTCGTAAAAATAATAGTTTTTAAGTCATCATCATGCGTATCAAGGATTTAGGCCTAGCATGGCCTGTTCCGGCCTTAGAAGTCATCGTTTAAGAGGACGTCCTGGTTTTCTTTTTCCTAATGGTTTGTACTTTAAGGCTTGTTTTAGTAATCTTTAAGAGGAGTAACATGGGAATTTCCCACAAATAATACCTATACTAATCAGGCTAAAAGTCCCAATAAACATGAATATGGAAACCCTCACATTTGATAACGGAGTTTCATCATGAATGCTGCTGCAAGGCAGGCAGAAAGTTAGGAAATAAGCATAAACCACTTTGTAAACGGCATAAAAATGCTTTATGATGAACACAGCTGTGTTTAAAATGACCACTTTCCACCACTGACAACCTTGTGTATTAGGAGCTTCTTGCCTAGTTTGTAATGGCAGTGCATCTACTGAGTATTCAACACGTTCCTGCAATTCATCAGCGTTCCCCCTCTGCAGTAGAGCATGCCAGTAATTTTAAACGATCCTACTAATAAAAATCCACAGAATTTAGGTCAGTTGATAGAAGGGAAAGCCTGGTATTTCACTCCCGAGCACATTCATTGCTTGCTAGTCAGTGAGTGTCTGTGTATGGCTCCATGGTGAGTGGACAGTTCTACTGCTAAACAAAAAAATCTCTTGACCATGAATTTTTTTCATCTTCAAATGTTATAGGGACTCTAAAGGTCCCAACCAATTACTGATACTAGAGACATCATTAGAAGAAAGAAAAAAAAAAAAGCTTTCAATATAAATGTACCAGTGTTTCTCATCACACATGCAACAGAGTAAAAAATCGATAAGGGAAATGTCATCCTTCTTTATTCAAAAGCAGGGGCATCTTAAGTCGGCCGGGGGCACCTAAAAATTTCTACATTTGGATGAGTTGACATTTTACTTGCAGTCTGGTATACATGTGGTAGTATCGATTTTACCTTTAACTTCTTTTAAAAATAGTAGAAACTTCCAATTCATCCACAATTGGAACAGGAATAACAGGTTTTCCCAAAACAGTTAAGAAATGATTGGTGATATCCTCGAGGAAACATGTCAGCAATATTCTGAAAATAGCAAAAATCATAATTCTTGCAGAGAAGTGTTATCAGAATGGGATCTCCTTGATGTTCCTGATGAGAATATTTTCAGAGCTTAAAGATAAATGAATGACAGGTATGAGATGCATTTTGATACATAGGGATGGTCATCTGGTTCTGGCCAGAATATGGACATGATCAAACTGCTTGTTGTGAGTATTACCTGTGCCGATATGGCAGCAAGGAACATGATAAATCTTGTTCTGCCAAGAAAATAAATGTGTTAACTGTCAAGGAGAACATCCGGCCTACAACCATGGCTGACACTGCATGTCAGCTGTGAAAAGGTGAAAAATATAACATTGAAACCAAAATGTCATATCAGAATGCAAAAAGGAAGTTAATCATCACACCTGTCATGAAATCCTCTTATGCTGAGGTGACAGTCAAAATATTAACAGCAACCGAATGTTGTATGTTTATTCTAACATCCATAATTTTATAATACAGGTTTGTGACTGCTTCTCTATAGAGCACATCAACCGACGATGTTGCCTCTTAAATATTCCAAAAATGGTCCTGTTCATTGAGAACTCACTTGTCAAAAATAATAATGGCGAGGATATCACTGAAAGGACCAGAGACCCCAAAGGGGGAGGGGAAGGAATACTTCGATCTCCACTGTAAGTAAATTTACCTGATACTCTGACACATCAGATGATTTATTGAATATCAAGATTCTGATGCACACACACACAAGCTCTTATGTTTGTATCTGCAAGAAACATTTAAAATAAAGTGAGGAGCCCACCTTAAGGAATTTCACTTATTCGTAAGGAAAGAACTGGATATGGGCATGCTCATGGTTGGGTAGCTACACTAGTGGGTAATCATACTTCCAACACATGTAGCTTAACACTGACCTGGAAGCAGCATGATCCAGCTCTCCATGGAATTTCTTATTAGCTTGTTCCATTTATTTGCTGCCAGGTGCTAAATGAAATCGATTTGATAACCTTATCTTTTTACTGCCAGATCCTATGCCAGATTTTACTTATGGATGATTTTCATGGGCACAACATTCTGGGGTAGTAGTACCAACATATGGATGAGGTCGTATCATTCAACGAAATGATAACTATGACCTCTCTCCTTCGAATAATTGTTAATACTTTTTTCCATATGCCTACCGTTCATACAATCTTAGATAGAATCCCCCTGCCATTTTTCCATTGCTCACGGATGTTAAAGAGAACATTTTCCTGTTTGCATTATGTCATCACAGGAACCATGTTCTCCTACACGGATTCCCATGTGGGAAATGGACAAGGCTACTGGAATACTTTTTCCCATCTTGCAAAATTTAATACTGAAGCAGTCAAACACCTATCAAAGAAGAAGTGAAATGTGTGACAAACTGCATTGTTTAGGCAGCCAAAAAACATCAAGACAGTATGGGTGTATTTCGTAGATAGCCCGTTACATTTCACTTAATAGCTTTTAAACGTGCTCAGGTCAAAGCATATTATTATCGCGACACCTCCAAGGATTCCGAAGACTCATCGCGGGAGGACACCTATTGTACAACTCTCCGTCTCCACCTATACACTGAACCTCATCTAATCATATACATCAGCGCCATCTACTGCTCATCATCATCTAAGTATATTACGTGAGACGTCAGAGTCAAAAAGCAATCTGAGCATGTTTACATTATCGATAAACATTAATCAAATACGGAAAGCACCTTTTCTCTTGTACCTTGGAGCATAATATATGTTGTTATTGATCAGACACAAAATTTTGCCACAATTTAAGCAAACAGCTTCGTATCCGGCTGAATTTTTAATATTGTAAGAACACACGATAAACAGTGGCTAAATTTTCTACCAATGGGCTTGAGCCGTGCAATGAGCCACGGCTTAAGGAAGAAACTAAAAATAAGTCTTTTATTGTCTCAACTCAGTGCATTTGGTTTTAATAACATCCATTATGAGCTGATAACGCATGTTCAATAATACTTTATATATATACACAGCTAGGTCGCATTTAATGTGGACCAAAATTCAGTTAATACGTAGGCTGATCATACGTACTGTTTGGAACGGGACAGTACCGTTTTTTTTTTTTTTTCCGGGCGTCCCGTCCTTTAAATAGAAATGTCAATTTTGTCCCGTTTTTATTGAAAATTATAAATATACTTTAATATTGGTCAATCATAAAGTATTATTCATAACCTATAATCGTATATCAATATCATGGGTACCAGTAATTTGCATAACCATGGAGTCGCATTATTCGATACTAAATATATCGATATCTGCAGTGATTTATTCAGGGAAAAAAATGCATGTTGGCAACACTTGCGCGTCTCAGACGCGGCGTCTGTTCTGCTGTAGCGTTAGTTTTTGTTTTGTCTGTATGCTAACCGGTGGCTTTGTTATTCAATGCCGGAGGTTTAAATTTCATATTTTTTAAAGTTTCAAGTCTTATTTTTTAAAGCTTTAAGTCTATCCTTTCAATGTCAAAGAGGCGAAACTGCAGTTTTAATGACGATCTCCAGAAATAATTCAAATTTATTAAACTGGACGAGCTGTGTGGTGATGGAACAAAAGTGGTATGCCAACAGTGTAATGTCCATTTTTTTCGTTGCTCATGGAGGCAGAAGAGACATATCAACCAACATCTACATAGCCACAAACATAAGGATGCTGAAAAGATGGTGATAGTGAAAGCGATAAAATTGCAGCAAGTGAAGTTCCTGTTGCTTATCATACCGCGCGTCCCAGTCAAAGTTTTCGCGCAAATGACTGCTTGGCATTGACAAATAAAATTTTCTTCAGCATGTACCAAATCAGAATATTTCAGCTACAGAAGTAGTCATGAACATTGAAAATCTTCAATGTTCATGACTACTGATGTCAAAAAACAACTGAAAATGTTAATAGATTCTGGAGAAATTAATGAGGCTGTTGAAAATTTCTATGAAAGCAGCTAGAATATGTCAACAAGTGAAAGTGCAGTTTGGGAAACACTGGGAAGTTCAAGTAGGTGTTACTAACGAAGACACCTGAATGGAAAGAAATACAGGACAGCCGGAACGAGGAACTCATCACACGCACAGAAACAGAAGAAACTCCTGTATTCGATCAGTGGATCCTCATTTCTATAATTGTGAGGCAATTGGATACATGGAATAAAGAAAACATTCCTGTATCTCATAGATGGGTACAAATATTTTCTGAAATGAGCGAAAAACGCCTAGACTTTCAAGACTTTTGTAATATTGCAACATTTATTCTTTGTCTTCCAGGAAGTACAGCACCTGTTGACAGAAAATTTTCTCAACATAGTATGTGGTCAAAGGAGAAATCTAGATTAAGTGTCGAGGCAAATGAGGGTTATGTTAGTTATAAGACAAAATTGTCGTGGAGTATGAAAAGTTTTGTAAGGTTTTTTTATCGTCTCACTTTTACATGAATACAGAATATTATTACATAACCCCCGTCCCGTTTTTGTCTCAAGGACATATGGCAGCCTATTAATACGAGGCTAGCACACGCGCAGTTCCGGTTACCGAGTTACCATTTGGGTATCCTTATCAAAATGACCAAAAAGGAAGATTCCTTCAGATACACACACACCACGAGCGATAAAAAAAAAAAAAAGTTCGTTATTACATTAGAGCAAAACTTTGATGTGATTGAGCAACATGAACGTGGTCATCGCATTTCTAAATTAGGACGAGGTGTCAGAATGCTTTTATATGGTTTGCAAACATCTAAAACAAATAAAAGCATTGCAGTGATATAAATAGTGTGTCATCCACGTTAATTATTTGTTGATCGGTGTATCCACTATCTTCGACTATTATTTAAAAAAAAAAAAAAAACATCAGGATATTTAGATTCTGCATCATTTGTGCTGGCCGCCTCACCGGTAATTTAAACATTATGCAGCTGAACTTGATTTTTAAATCAATGAACTCAACCAACTGTTATATTAAACGTTTCTTCTACTTGACTATTTTTTCTTTCACTCTCTTAACACAAATTTGAAACTTTTGTCTGAATGGCTGCTCTGCTAAGGGGAATGCGTTTTTGATTGCAATCCCTAATCCACACATTGTGTGAATTATCACACACTGTGTGATAATCCCAACTGGGTATATAATCACACAGTGTGTGATTACCACACATTGTGTGGATTAGGGATTGCAATCAAAAACGCATTCCCCTTAGCAGAGCAGCCATTCAGACAAAAGTTTCAAATTTGTGTTAAGAGAGTGAAAGAATAAATTGTGAAGTAGAAGAAACGTTTAATACAACTGTCGGTTGAGTTCACTGATTTAAAAATCAAGTTCAGCTGCATGATGCTTAAATTACCGGTGAGAGGCGGCCAGCACAAATGAGGATGCATAATCTAAATATCCTGATGTGTTTTTTTTTTTTAAATAATAATCGAAGATGGTGGATACACCGATCAACAAATAATTAACATGGATGGAACCAGTTTATATGGGAAAAGGATGCCTTCCAGAGCTTACATTTCCAAGAAAGAAAAAAACGGTTCAGTTTACGCTATTAAAATATTTCGAAAGATAATACCTTCCGGAATGATATAATTTTTTTTTTATTTTGTTTTCTATAACAACTTTGTGAATTTCTTAATAAATTTAAATTATAAGTATATTATTTTTATCCATTACTGCAATGTTTCGTTAATAAACGAAATAAAAATGTTAAAATTTTTTATTGATGATTTCCGCCAAGCTCAAACCAGTTACCATATTTTCCATATATATTTCTCTCACCCACGAACGGTAAAGAGGCTATAGCAAACAGATGCCGTGTGTGTGGTCAGGAATAACCTTACAGATGCATAGTTTCCAGATTCTTGTCAATTGTCATCCCAAAACCAGGAAAGGATCCAACACAAGTAAACAGTTACCGACCTATTGCTCTGAGCAGCGGTCTTTGTAAGATATTAGAGAAATGGTTAATGCCAGACTGCTCCGCTATTTAGAAAGCAATGATCCTCTTTCCAATACAAAATATGGCTATCGTAAACATCGTTCAACTTTGGATCATTTGGTCCGTTAAGAAACGTGTATAAGGGACGCATTCTTGAAAGATGACAGCCTGGAGATATGGCATGCTAAAAGTTCTCTATATAACATACATCTCAGTGGGTACTTTCCTGTATTTGTTAAAAATTTTGCCTAGCTGTCTTCCAAGTCCAAGTGGGAAGTATGCTGTTTTGGCCATATCATACCCTAAGGCTCTGTTTTAAGTGGAACACTTTTTGGTATCAAAGTTAACTCAGTCACTTAATCAGCTTTCTCATACTGTAGGCCATGATCTCCATGGTGATGACTTCACAATTTACTGTCACCTTGTTACATGAGGGTAATTGAAAGACAACTCCAGCAAGCAACTGAATGTGTCTCTCTCTATGGACTGTTAATAATGGGTTCAGGTTTTCAGCAGAAAAATTGTGTATGCTTCTGCCAAAAATGTACTCTTCACCCAGATCCTGAGTTAAGAATGGGAGAGAGAGTGCCATTCCAGTAGCAACAGAAGCTAAGTTATTGGAACTCGTCTTTGACAGAAAACTTACATTTGTGAACTCAGAGCAAAGTGCAATAAAGAATTAAATCTCCTTTGCATTATCTTCTACTGAATGAAGTACGGCACGATCACTCCTTTATCGAGCGCCTATACGTTCAAAGTTGAATTATGGGTCTCAAGTCTATGATTCTGCAAGGAAGAGTAGCCTGCAGTGGTTGGACTCCATCCATCATCATGGTGTATGGATAGCTACTGGTGATTTTTGCCTAAGTGCCAAAAAAGATAGAAACAATTGTCTCTTCACTATGCCCTATTGATTTGGAAGCTTAATACATGTCAGATTGCCATACGTCCCTTTGTTATGCATGATAAAGAGATTATGCAAACTATTAGCATGAATGTTGACAATATTCATCATCATCACCTGTCTAATGCTCATTTCACGAGCATTGTTTCTGAAATCATACACCCTTCCTAAGCCATTTTCACACTTTCGGCTTGGCCGTTCTCTTCTGTTTATGCTGTCTATTGTACCAAGCGTCAAGGTTTTGATCTTTATACTGTTATCCATTCTATAGATATGTCCAAAAATCTTTAGTTTCCTTCGAATTATTTTCTGCACTTGATTCTTTTTGTACTTTACTATACAGTTCTCAAGAAAGAAAAAACTAAAAGAAAGGATTACTATACAATTCATTTATTACCTATCCAATTCTTAGAATCTTTCTACGATAAATTCTTTCGAAAGCCAATATTCGTCTCACAAAGTGTTTGACCATCACCCATATCTCACAACCATCGAGAATGCATGTTTCCAGAAGTCTCAGCTTTATGGGAAGGCTCAGTGATTTACTTTTCCATATCTCATCCAATGCTTGTGGGTTTACTTTCGTTTTTGTTGCCCGCGAATCTACTCTTTTTTACAGTATAAATGGTACGTCGTGTTTCTTCCTATGTACATGAAGATCCTAACCTCTTCCAACTCTTGTTCGTTGACCTTTATTTGCTTTATCATCCTCTTCTAACATTGTTTAGTTTTACCGAATTTGTTTTGTTCAGCTAACGCCTATGTTGTTCCCGTATAGGGAGTATTTGTTTCATATATATATATTTTTTTTTTTTTCCATTTTCACTTAGCTTCAGTACGTACTGTTCTAGTTCCTCTTCCTCAATAATGACTATCATTTGCATATCGTAAATTATTTTTGTATCTTGAATTGAAATTCCTTTTATAATACATCGACTGTTCTTTCCAAAAGCATGATAAAGATGCTGTGGGATATTAGGTCTCATGCCTCTTGTTGCCCAGAACCATCTTCCTATTTCTCACAGGAACCACTGCATTATCATTGATGTTCTGCAATAGACATCAGTTTTCTGTCCACTTCATAAGACGCGTGCAGCCCATGCCAATTTTTGATCTACACTGTGGAATGCTTTCTTAAAATCAAAACAAGTTAAATCTTTTTATTTTTACTTAGATTTCTCCACAATTAATTTTAACATTAATATTTGATGCAGAGTACTTCTGTCTCTTCTATATCCTGCTTACCCATCTTCAAGATTTTCTTCCATTCGTTTCCTTATGATATTAACAGAAAGAATAAGTACTTTTCCCACAAAACTTGTTCTGTAGTTTTTGCAGTCCATTTTAGTTTTTTTTTTTTTTTTTTTTTTTGTGAATGGTTATTTGGCCTGATCTTGTCTATTCTTTGGTGCTTTGCCTTTGTTCCACGCCATGCTAAGTAACCGTTATAGTTCATCTATGATCACCTCGTTACCATGTTTCAGCATCTCTCCAATATCTTATCATTCCCGGGGGCTTTTATAATTTTTCAGATGTTTTACTGTCTTTACCTCATCCCTCAGTATATGTTTCTCCATCTATGCTTGGTGATATTTCCCGAAATTCATCAATTAACTTCTTATGGACTTCAATATCTCCCTGAGTCTTATATAACTCAAAGCAGTATCTTGTCCATCTCTCTTCGATTTCTTCTGTGTCCATCGAGATTTCACCACTTTCATCTTTTATGATTCTCGTCCTCGAGTTCCATTTCTTGATGTTTCTGATTATCTTATTTAAGTCTTGTTCTGTATTCACCATGTTGACATATCATGGTAAGTTTGCATTTCATCCTGTGGCTTCTCACTTTGTGTAATACAGGTCTCATAATCGATTACCTGTCTACCTGTAATAGTTTAACACAGAGCAGCTTTCTCTGATTTCTTTCCCATCTATACTGATCAATGCATCATGATTTGAGACATCATTTCGCTGTCTTGATATTACTATATCAAAACAAATCCCTATTGACTGCAGTGATTATACAGCAGTGTTGCATTCCTATCAACTTGCATTGTGAATATAAAAGAAAATCGCTAAGAAATGGGTAATTTATACACACGGAGTTATTTACAAAACATCTCCTTTCCTGAGTATAATCCACATCTAGTACTTAGTGAGGTTTTTCAACTGTTGTACAAAATGAGACCATTAACTTTGATGTGAAGTTGTGCTGGATTCGCATTTAATTGGAATTTAGGGAAATGAGCCTCCACAGTCAGTTCTTTTTCGACGTACAGACACTTTATAAGATGAAAAATAATTACTCAGTGGCAGTCATCATAGCAAGGAAACTGCTTCAAGTGTCATTGGAGAGGGCTACATGGTGTATAGTGTTTTCAGAGAGCTCCCGAAAGCTAAGTATAATTTTGAGTGAAAATTGGAATATTGGTTTAAATTTTAACATAGTATTGTTTATTTTTGGTAGCTTGTTGTGTCTGTGTGATTTTGGTGTGAATTCCGTTTTATTTAACTTAGTATTTTAACGATACATTTCATAGAATAGTACATGGCGCCAATGCGAAGTAAGATAATGACGTCCAAAAATACGACGCCTTTGTTCAAAAACTAATGTGAGGGAGTTTGTCCAATGTGATGTGTGTGGGATGTATGCATTCCCGAAGGAGGCTGGAGTTTGGATGGATAGTGATGGGAGAATGTGCAGAAAATCTAAGCAAAGTGAGGAACTGAAGTATGTGTCAGGTCGTGGGATAGTTATGGGTGAAGAAAGCCAGAATGTGAGTGAAAATAGTGGCTTGATAGGGAATTGCGATGTTGTACAAGATGGCAATGAGAGCGGTGATCAAAGAGAGAGTGAAAGCATCTATACAGAGAGAGAAAATGGTTTAAATGATGAAAAAAATGAGGAATTATTTGTAGGGAGTGAGATCGCTAGGTTGCGCGCAGTGATACACCGTGCACATAGACAGAGCACCTGCAAAACTCTTTCCAGAGTGCCTCGGCTAACGGAAATAAACAAGTGTTTGAAAGGAAAAATCAGCGTAAGAGTGGGAGAGTTTCAGAAATGAAGGAAAGGGTGTTGTATGGTGTTTCGATATTTAAGAGGAGTGATAGATGGGAGTTTAACTAAATCGTACTTACCGGGTTCGAAATTTAAGGATGCAAGTGAGAGTATTAGAGCGCAAAAACAGAGGGTGAAAGAATTGATAGTTGTGGCTGGTACGAATGAATTGAAAGGAGATAAATTTTTTATGAGAGAGGACTTGAAAGTATTGTTAAAGATAGCGAAAGAAAAGAGTTACTTACAGAGTTAAGATGGTGAACCTGTTGCCGCGGTACGACAGAGAGGATTTTAGAAGGAGGGCCATAATCGCAAATGACTTTATGCGCAGGTTATGCAGACTGTGTGGTGTGGAATTCGTGGACGTGTGGAATGAGTTTGATGGGTGAAAGGATTTATACAAGATGGATGGCCTGCACTTGAATGGATTTGGTGTGTGGAGAGAGGAAAAAGTGTTGCTGAATGAAGTGAAAATGGATGTGCAGAGCCAGGGAAACTAGAACTAACGAGGAGGGGGCGGGGAATTGGATATGCGGACATCAGTGAGACAGTTGAGTGTAAGAATGTATATAATGTACCCGAGCCAGTACTAAGGAAAAGTAATCGGAATGGGATAGTTAGAATAATGCATCAAGATAGGGATGGAACAAAGCGACCTCTGCATTTCATGTATAATAATGCCATGAGTATTAGGAACAAGAAGGAAGAATTTTTGGCCTTGATTGGCTCTTCCTGCCCACAGGTTATTGGCATTAGTAAAACATGGCTGACGGAAGATGATATAGTTAGTGGGATAGAATGTGAAGGTTATAGTGTGCTTATGAGGGAAAGAGAGAATAAAATGGGGGGAGGAGTGTTATTGATGATAGCTGACGAACTGCAGCCAAGGAGAATTGAAGTTGTATTGCAGGACAGTGAAAAGAACTCATTTGAGGCTATTTGGTGTGAGATTGAGACTGGCAGAACAAAATATACGGTTGGGTGCTGCTATAGACCAGTTGATGGAATAGATGGTGGAGATAGTATTCATAAGCAAATAGAAGTAATGAGTGGAAGGAGGGTAATTATTATGGGGGATTTCAACTATGGTAACATTGATTGGAAGAAGGAGAGAACACATGAGGAAGGAAATGGATTTTATTCAATTGTTAAGGGATAATTATCTGAGACAGCATGTAATTGAAAATACTAGGGGTTTGAGAGTGCTTGACCTGGTAATAGCATCTGAGAATTTGACTACAATGAATATGACCATGTTGCCACCTATTGGTGAGAGGGATCATAAGGTCTTGACCTGATAGGTGGCTAAAGGTGTGGAATTTTCGATTAAGACTGGGTATATGAGGAATCACCGTGCTGGCAAATATGACAAGCTTAGGAGATTGCTTGGTTCAGTGCCATGGCATATAAAACTGCAAGGGATGGATGTTGATAGAGGATGGGAAGTGGTCGAGGAGCATTTACAGGAGGTTATAGCTGATTGTATACCTACGGTCCGAATACTAAAACAAGTAGGGGTTAAATGGATGAATAACACCATTAAGCTTGAGCTACAAAAAAAAAAAAAAAAAGAAGAAAAAACAACTACGGAGGGAATTTAAAGAGAAAGGTGACCTGCAGGCACACGAACGGTATAAACCGCAAGCCAGAACGGTAACAAGTGTGGTAAAAAAAAAGCAAAAGCCGATTATGAAAGGACACTGGCTATACAAGCTAAAGAGAATCCCAAACAGTTCTTTCAATATGCTGCAAGCAAAAAAAAAAAAAACTGTACACGGCAGAATGATTTTAAGGAATGCTGATGGTAAGGAGGTCACTGAACAAGTCGATGTAGTGGAATTACTGAGCGAACACTTTGCAAGAGTATATCATCCAGGTGGTGATATTGAAAAAAAATGAAGGAACAATTAGTTTATATGAGAATTGTAATGAATGAAGTGGAAGTGAATAGTCTATTACAGAACCTTAATGTGAATACATTTGTGCGATTGGACGGTATACCCGCACAGGTCTTATGTGAAGCGGCTAAAGAATTCTCAATGCCCTTGACCATGTTGTTTAATCTGAGTCTCGGGTCTGGTTTAGTTCCGAAGGTGTGGAAAGAGGGGAAAATATTGTTATTAAGAGGAGTGATAGATGGGAGTTTAACTAAATTGAACTTACCGGGTGCGAAATTTAAGGATGTAAGTGAGAGTATTAGAGTGCAAAAACAGAGGGTGAAAGAATTGATAGTTGTGACGGGTACGAATGAATTGAAAGGGGATACATTTTTTTATGAGACAGGACTTGAAAGTATTGTTAAAGGTAGCGAAAGAAAAAAGTGACAGGATGGTGAGTCTGTTGCCATGGTAGGACAGAGAGGATTTTAGAAGGAGCGCCATAATCGCAAATGACTTTATGCGCAGATTATGCAGATTGTGTGGTGTGGAATGAGTTTGATGGGTGAAAGGATTTATACAAGATGGATGGCCTGTATTTGAATGGATTTGGTGTGCAGAGACTGGAAAAAGTGTTGCTGAATGAAGTGAAAATGGATGTGCAGAACCAGGGAAACTAGAACTACCAAGGAGGGGGGAGGGAGTGGATATGCAAACTTCAGTGAGATAGTTGAGTGTAAAAATGTATATAATGTACCTGAGCCAGCACTAAGGACAAAAAATAGGAATGGGACATTTAGAATAACGCATCAAGATAGGGGTGGAACAAAGGGATCACTGCATTTCATGTTCCTAATGCCAGGAGTATTAGGAACAAGAAGGAAGAATTTTTGGCCTTGATTGGCTCTTCCTGGCCACAGGTTATTGGCATTAGTGAAACATGGCTGACGGAAGATGATATAGTTAGTGGGATAGAATGTGTAGGTTATAGTGTGTTTAGGAGGGGACAGAGAGAATAAAATGGGGGGAATGGTGTTATTGATGATAGCTGATGAACAGCAGCCAAGGAGAATTGAAGTTGTATTGCAGGATAGTGAAAGGAGCTCATTTGAGGCTATTTGGTGTGAGATTGAGACTAACGGAACAAAATGTACAGTTGGGTGCTGCTATAGACCAGGCGATGGAATAGATGGTGGAGATAGTATGCATAAACAAATTGATGAAATGAGTGGAAAGGAGGATAATTATTATGGGGGGGGGGATTTCAACTATCGTAACATTGATTGGAAGGAGGAGAGGACCCATGTGAGGAAGGAAATGGATTTTATTCAATTGTTAAGGGATAACTATCTGAGACAGCATGTAATTGAAAATACTAGGGGTTTGAGTGTGCTTGACCTGATAATGGCATCTGAGAATTTGACTGTAATGAATATAACCATGTTGCCACCTATTGGTGAGAGTGATCATAAGGTCTTGGGAGAGTTCTGGGAGGTGGCTAAAGGTGTGGAATTTTCGATTAAGACAGGGTATATGTGGAATTAGCGTGCTGGCAAGTATGACAAGAAATAAAACTCCAACTTTATCTAATAATTTATGTGCTCCTCTGATTTCCTAATAAATAAATTAAAATTAAAAAAAAAAAAAAGTTTCTCCTTGAAAGTCGGGTTTTTCGTCCCGTAAATTCTAAGAGATTAATCATAAAACCCCACTATCCCTCTCTTTGTCAGATGCTGTTTTTGGGCAAGTTATCTCTGTTGGAAGTTTTTCCCCACTGGGTTAGACTATAATAAATTTAATTTAATCCTTTATCCAAGTGTAAGCAAACAAAATTTGTGCCTGAAGTATCTTCAGGACTGAGGCAATTCATGGTAAAAGTGGACTTCTCATCACTTGTCTTAGTATCTCCCATAATGCAAAGCACATCTCCTTGCGGACATATATAATGCTATGCATTAAGGGAACGGTCGCTACCCAGACTGGTGATACTAAGGTGGAAGTAATGGAGAAGTCATATTTACCTATACGAGTTGCCAAAATGTGTCACCTTATTATTAAATTACTCTGGATTAGAGAAAGATGTTGGAAGTTTTTTCCCACTTGGTTAGACTATAATAAATTTAGTTTAATCCTTTATCCAAGTGTAAGCAGTTCTGCAGATACTTCAGGTGCAAACTTTGTTTGCTTACACTTGGATAAAGGATTAAACTAAATTTATTATAGTCTAACCAAGTGGGAAAAAACTTCCAACATCTTTCTCTAATCAGTAAGCAGTCCTGAAGATACTTCAGGTGCAAACTTTGTTTGCTTACACTTGGATAAAGGATTAAACTAGATTTATTATAATCTAACCAAGTGGGAAAAACTTCCATCTTTCTCTAATCCAGAGTAATTTAATAATAAGGTGCCACCTTTTGGCAACTCGTACAGGTAAATGACTTCTCCATTACTTCCACCTTAGTATCACCACCTCTGGGTCTGGCTCCCACTGATATGCTTTTGCACAGAAGTGGTCCCTTTCCTCGAGGTGTGAGAGGCTTTGCTTGGGATAGGTTTTTGCCTATCTGTGTGGGGGGCAACTGCTGAGATTATGGCTTTGTCTGGTGGTGGGGTGAGCCTGCTACTGGGTAGAGCCAATGCTGAAAAGTTTTTCTTGGTGATGGGGTGAGCCTGTCACTGAGTGGAACAATGCTGAATTGGACGGTCCTTTGGTCACTCGTATGGAGTGGTCTGGGGGGGGGGGGTTCGCATAATTTTTAGAGGTCTTTACTTAAACACACCTCAATAAAGGTCAAAAGCGTTCTGGGGAGTGGCCCTTCCCTTTATGCATGGCATTATACACATGCACAAGGAGATGTGCTTTGCATTATGGGAGATACTAAGACAAGTGATGAGAGCTCAGTTCACCTTTACGAGTTGTCACAGTCCAGGTGCAAACTTTGTTTGCTTACACTTCGATAAAGGATTAAACAATTTATTATGCAAGCTATCTCTCTTTGGTTACCAAGTGGAGATTGAATTATCCCCGTGTACAAAATTTAAACAATGTTCCAACCCTCATGATCTCAAATTCGAACTGGGCAACATCAAATGAATAACACAACATGACTTCCCTGCATGGAAGAATCAGCACATTTTTCATCCTGCAAACCTATTCATACGAACCCTAAACCTGTAATGAGAGTTCCAATTCCTTAGGTTGAAGATCCTTAAGAATATAATTAAGTATTCACAGGTATTTCTGGGTATTTTTCCTGCCATCACGGCAAAGTAACTTGTTTTTCTTTCTCTCTCGCATTCTGTTTAAGTGATCATAACCAACTGAGATTAGCTCTGCTAACACATCCTGAATACAAAGAATGTCAAATTCTTTCGTAATTCCCTGATTTTTAATATGGAAGTGAAGTTCATCAGTTGCTATTGATGCCATCTGTTCACTTTCCTAATCTTTCTCAGAAAACTCCCATATCTCTAGTCTCCAGTCCTTAATCCTTTTATCATTATATAATCAGCTTTCACATCAATAAGTAAAAACTACTTTGAACATTGACTTGTATACAACTAGTTTACTGATTTAACCAACTTCTCTCTTATTCCACGTTTATTCAGTTGACTTCTTACCACACCAGCTTTTCTGCTTCTGTTGTCTATTTCCAAATCATTTCATTTGCCAACTTCACTAAAAACTGTGCCTAAATACAATGATTTCCATAAATTAAGGAAGAAAGAGAAAAACTGAGATAACTCAGGGAGAAAAAAAAAGCATAAAAGTCAGCAGGTGCGAATGCTGGTCTTGAAATTCACGTTGCTCT
The DNA here is from genome assembly GCF_054136105.1 of Typopeltis vanoorti. Classification (NCBI taxonomy): domain Eukaryota; kingdom Metazoa; phylum Arthropoda; class Arachnida; order Uropygi; family Thelyphonidae; genus Typopeltis; species Typopeltis vanoorti. Next base: position 68,512,237 of record NC_143555.1, on the reverse strand, counting down.
TGTTATCGTTCAGGGAGTGAGAGGTGTGATTGAAGTCTGATTAGCAGAATAATGAATTACTGACCATTTAAAATCATATATTTAGAAATTTATGTACATTTAATCATACAAATACAACATTTATTTTACAAATAATATTCTATCTTTTTCAATTTAGCTGACCTACTTGAATACAAATTCTACCCTACGCTTCTTTATAAACTGGTCAATACCATCATCATAAAACGTTGGTTGTAACTTTATTTTCCCAAGCAACATTTTCTTGATAGATAAAATAGCTAACGATGAGTCTTTCTTGTCCTTGGGGTTGACCTGCAGTATGTATTAATACGCCTTAGCGCCGAAAACGAGCGTTCTGCGGAGAATGTCGTGGAAGGAATACTTACTACCAACTTTATGAGTTTGAAAACCTCAGACATACCCAAGTACACTTTATTGGTGTGCATGAAATTCATTAAGTCTGAAATGCTTCTGTCTTTGAATTCAGACAATGCGTACATTACACTTAGTTGAGCCTTTAAGCGAACTAAATCGAATAATGATCCATAGGTTTTTTTGCAGATATGTTACATCACTATCAGGGAATTTGTTTCTGTAGTTTTCAAAAAAAAAAAAAAAATCATAACTAAGGAGAGAAAAGAACTGAAAATTTGCAATAGATTTGAAGCGCTCTCGAATTTGTAACATGTCCAGGATTTTATTGAAAAGACGCTTAAATCTTAACTCTTCTGAGTCATCACACATATGACGTCTCTTATGACTGGGTTTCCCTTCACAAACATTAATATCACGTGTAACATTGTCATAAATATTTGTGAAACCTTCCTCTCTCATAGTTTGAATATTTAAAGAGAATTCTTCAATTGTTTTGGCACAATACCTTATATCTAGAGATTTGGTTTGCAAAATTTTAAAGGCAACATCAGAAAATGAGAAAATCTTTGAAAATACTACCAGTAGAAATCGAGTGTTAAACTTATGTAAGAAAGTTAAAAAAAAAAAAAAAACCTTGCGCTTTCAAAATTGTGTCACTGTCCCAGTCATCTGGAGTATCCAAAATGTGTTGAAAGAATGCCTCTAATCATACTATAATTTTCTTTCACAGTGTTCACAATATGTGAAGTTCCATCTCGTTGGCGCTGCAGTGGGTAATTTCCTTCCAAGAAAGTTCTTAAGAGCAGCTGTCCTCTTTGTAGACTTTGAGAATAAAGCAGTAAGACCCAACATAGTTTGAAAGAACACTGTACATTCTTTGATGTTGGAAGCAGATTGCTGTAGTGTTAAATTCAGCAAATGGCTGTAACAATGCACGAAAGTCGCAAACGGATACTGTTCTTGGATCCGGTTGTTTAAACCCACTCACTTGATGGCTAAGACAGCAGCACCATCATATGTTTGCGGCACGAGTTTTTTCTCACACTTGTACTCCTTCAGAACTGAACTTACGTGTTTGAAAAGTGCTGCAGCAGAGCGATCTTGGCTTACATCAGTGAAACTCAGAAATCTTTCGTGAACTTCATTGTTGCCATCAATGTAACGAAGAACAGTCGAAAGCTGAGACTTGTTTATGATGTCAGAAATTTCGTCCATAATTAGCGCCAAAAAGTCCGTTTGCTTGATCTCTTTCTTTATTACCTCCATAACTACTGAGGTAATTGCAGCAATCAAGTCGTTCTGAATGGCTGAAGATGTACCTCTAAAAACAGAGGACTCCTTCAAATGAGTTGCCAAGAGGTTCATACTGACTTATTAGATCAAAAAGTTGTACATAACTTCCTGTTTGCAGACGTCAGGGACTCGCCATGACCACGAAATGATGTTGTAATATTGTCCAACAAAATGATGTTTGATAAGTAATGTTGTCCATTACTTATCAAAGCTCTTGCTTTGATAAGTAATGGACAACATCTATTAAGCGTTTCAGAATTTTGCGATTTTTTTTCACCTTTTCATTATGCAGTATATCACTAACATGTTTCTGTTCATCAAGCTGGTGATCAATTCTTGTTCTTCCGAAGCTGTTTAATTGAAGAAAACACTTAATATGGTTAGCAGATTTTTCGTGCCTGGTAATAGACAATGTCAAAGTGTTTAAGTTGCTAAAACTACTTTTGCACCACATCCCGTTATCACCAGAAAACAAGGCCAACAAAACAGCTTATTCAATTTCTTCGATCCTGCTAACCAGTGGGTATTCTTGTACTGACCCTCACTGAACGAGCGAACATATTGTTTTTTTCCTTGTGATGAGTTTTTAAATCTAGCAGTGATGGGCATGGCCTGCCATTCTTTAAAATATCACTTTTCTCCTGAACACTCCTCCGAGAAAATGGATCTCTCGGAGGAGTGTTCAGGTACATTATGTGAAAAAGGACAGAGTCTAGTTATCAGGCAAATTAGTCACTTTCTCAGCACTATATGAAAATTACCCACAGCATAAAAGCAGGCATTTTGGAGTGGTCTTCCATTTTGTCTTGAGTGAGAACAAGATATTTTATGATCATAAAAATTCTTGTATATTACTGCAAGAAATCATCTAATTAATGAATTCAAGTGGCAAGCCTCTTATCTTAATGGCTTGCCACTTGAATTCATTAATCCAAAGTCAGGAGGAGGTAGTCAGAATGTTGCATGCTTCACAGACTGTGCAATGAATTCCCATCCCAATGATACTGTGAATAAAGGCCATGGGATGCAACTGCAGCGGTTGGCTGATATCTCCAATTATAAGCATGCCAAAATAACGCTACTTCAAATCTAATACAATCTGACCTCGTGTCAGCTACAGGAACAGTATCTGCTTTCAGTGTGAGCAGAAGTCTTCATGAAGGTGGGCTATGCTAGGCAACCGGTAATCTGCATGCTCATATTCCAACATCACAGAATATTTGAAATGGGCCATCAACAGGATCCAAGGCCACTGAGGGGGGGGGGGGTTGCAGATGAGTCCTGATTTGTTCTATAAAATGCTACCAGATGCGCTCTAATCTCGAGAGAACCAGGGACATGTTATCCCTCTAATATCTGCGAAAGGGACTTAGGCATCTCCTTGGGTGGATACACTTACCTGTACGTGCTTCCCAGTGGAACCACGAATGCCACAATTTATATGAGGTCCTGAACATTTATATTCGTTTGTATGTGGGAGCAATAGGTAGACATTCTTCCTACAAGATAATGCTCATCCATTGGGTGAAGTTCATTCAAGAAGAGATTATCATACGTATGGGATGTTCTAGGTTGATGATGTTGCTCTCTCAATTCCCCCCCCCCCAAAAAAAAAAAACAACAACCTTGAGGAACTTAGAGCTTTGCAGGAGTAACCAGTAGAATGCATGTCCCTATCCTGATGCCACAGGAGGGAATGTTTGAAATGCACCAGGCTCCAATTCAATAGTACCAAGACTAATGGGTATCAATATTGTTTACAGATGAGTCCAAATTTGCTCTACAAAGCGATGCTCTGATCTGGAGAGAACAATGGACATGTTATATTCTCTTCTAATATATCTGTGAAAGGAACACTTACAGTGAGGGTAGAGTGTGATGGTTTGGGGTGGCATCTCGTTAGGTGGATGCTGACCTGAATGTATTTCCTAGCAGAACCATTAATGCTGTAACTTATAGAGAAGAGGTCCTGAACTCCTGTTCATCCGTATGTGGGTGCAATAGACTTTTACACTACAAGATGATAGTGCTCATCCTCATCGGGCAAAGCTCAAGGACCAACATCTTCCAACAAAACTATAGTATGTATGGACTGACCAGCCAAGTCTCCTTATGTTAATCCTAGTGAGCATGTCTGCAAATGCTCTAGGTAGACATTTTATTGCTCTCTACTATTCGGAAATAGCTTTTGCATCCACAGCACTAGAGCCTCCGTAGCTCAGTTGACATAGAAGAAGCCCTTTGGTCGGAAAGACCTGGGTTCGATTCCTGTCAGTGATGTGAGGAACCTTTTATCTGGTCTGTTTCGATGAAAGGTGAGTTAGCCAGTCTCATACAGAGGTAGGGGGTTTTTTGTCCCCCAGAACAGGCAAACCGGCCATGTGAACATGTGCATAGGGCTAACCACCTTATCCTCAAGTTACGGTTGCAAAGTCCAAGAATAGTTGGAAAGGTTGTAGGCACTTAAGTGCCCATTAGGATCACTGATGATGATGATGATCCACAGCACATAACCAAAGAGATTGTTCTAAGCCATTGTTGAAATGGTTACTAAATGTTAGTCAATCTCTGACATAGTTAATTAGGTTTTGTTTTCAACTCTATAACACAAGAAAGTCAACCACATGCAAAAAAAAAACTATCAGACAATAAGTGTTAGGGTTTGGAGCCACAGGATGGCAGAAGTTGTATGTCGAATTCTCGTTCATGGAAGCCTTAGTTCACTAATAGCTTTAACTCAGCTATGTATCAGTGGGAAGCAATTAGGGAGGAGATGGCCATTGATCCATCTTCAAAAAGTTAGTGCTAAATTGAGAATTAAAAAGCATTACAGAATATTTTTTTATATCTTTCATCCTTTTTATTAATCTCACCCAAGGCATTTGCATTAACTAGAGCTGGCTGTATAGCCTTGGGGCAATGTTTTGGTTCTTGTTTTCTTAGTAATGCAGCACAAAGATAATTTCTTTTTTTTTTTCTTTACAATTTGAACTTAGCTTCCTTTGACAGAAAATTCATGTCATTTTGAAAAAATTACTTGCTTCTCTTAACAATCTTATTTTTTCTGACATAAATTTCCTTTCCTTTATTCCTCCCCAAAATTTCTAGAATGTATTCTGTTCTAATCACTAGCTGCTTTTCCTCTCTCTCTCCCTAAACATGCAATTTCCTACTCCAAGATATATAATCTCTGAACAAGTGCACTACCACTTGGTATAGTAATGCTTTCTTTCCTGTGAATTTTTTTTAAGTTCCAGAATTAAAAGGAATTTCAGGTGAGTACTTACTTTCTTAAATATTAATAACCAATAAATATTGTAATTAAATCCTTTGTGTAATTATGTATAATTATGATCTTTCACAATCACATGTGCACCACAGTAGAAAATTATTAATTGTACAAATATTTCATCTTGTATATCATAAGACATCAGCATGAGCAACAGTAAGGAATTTGAACAAAATAGAAGTAGAGTACATGTGTTAAATTAGAATCCCTCTATAAATGCAGTTGCACATTTGTTAAGTTAAAACCCATCATCATCATCATCATCAAATTCCTGCCATGTACCCTCAAGGGGTGAACCCATTGGGCTGAAAATGATATCTAAAATAATTAAATTAATTACAATACAACTATTTGATACAGTTGAGGATAACAATTTCCCAAACTTGAGTGGTGATAAGGCAGGTGTGTTTTCAGAGAAGACAAAGCAAACAAAATGTGAGGAGAGGTACAGTTACTAGCTGGAGTTGTAACCTACAAAAGCTGTGGTCTTTCGATAGCAGCATTAACAAGATCACGAGAAGCAGTGCATTTGAACCTATTTGGTGTGTGATAAGTCAACAAATATATAGTTGGCTACATTAGGGCAAAGTAGTAGACACAGGCATTGGCAAAAAGGAGAGAGAATTTAAGCTATAAATAAGTAGAATAAATCAGATGGGAGTTAAATGGATAAATAGCATAATTTAAGCAAGAGCTGTGAAATACATGGAGGGAATATAAGACAAATAGCAAACAGTTAGCTCATGATCAGCACAAAGTACAGTGATCCTATATGTTATGGAAGGCAAAATCAAAATTATGAGAGGAAAATTAGCTGAGCAAGCCAAAAGGAATTCCAAAGAGTCTCTTTGGCTATGTAGTGAGTACAAGGAAAAAATTCTGGAATATTTTTTGCAAATGCTGATGGTATGAAGATAACAGGACCTGAAGAAATAGTTGAATTACTGAATGATTAATTTGTAAAGTTGTATCAGAATGGAGGTAAAGCAGGGATTAAGATAAGGTCTGATGTGAAATTTGAGGTAAGTAAACTGAAAGTGCTTAGGATATTACAAAATCTCAATGTGAATACAGATGGGATATTCATTTATGCTGTATAAATGTGTAAGGGAATTGGCTTTACCTTGGAGACCAGATTGTTTAAGTTTCATTGCATAGGTAAGATAATTTCATTACATAAAGGTGAGTCCAAAGTGCTGATATCAAATTAGAGACCTTTTTTCTAGCATTTACCAATTTTTGGAAAAATTGGTAAATGCTAGAATTCAAGAATGGATGAATAGGAATAAGATACTTAAGGGTAAGAAGGTTCAGTTCTAAGTTTGCTAAACCCAGCTCTGATAATACTATCCTGTCAAATGCTTTTGCTAAGTCTAGTATTATCAGAGTTGGATTAAACTAGAGCAAATAGGAATGGATAAGAGAATGGTTGTGGGTAGTGTATGGTGATGTATAGAATCAAAGAATAGGCAGGTGACCAGTGGCGTGTTGTAGGACTCTGTACAAGCTAATGTAAGACTGGAGATGTGATGGAAAATATTTAGTTGTTTGCTGATGATGATAAGTTGGAAAGGGCAGTAGTGAATAAAAGCAATGTAGAAATCCTGCTGAATAGCAAAGTGTAAAGTTATGCACTATGGATTGAAAAGATTCCAATCTCTATTATACTGAAAGGGTTGAAGTGCTAGAAATTGATGATGCCAGGGATTTTGGATGGTGACATGAACATGGAGTTGAAATTCAAGAGACACTGGGACCAATCCCATCACACTAGTTGGTTAAATTCAAATGAAGAATCATTTGACTGTTGAACAACATAATCAAGTAGAGATAAGAAAGTTATCCCTTTTAATAAGATTTTGATACAGCCACATGTGGACTACTGCACATAGGTTTTGCTGCCTGAGTTTCTTAGGGATGAGGAAGTAGTGGAGAGGATCCAGACATGAGTGATCAAAATGGTAACTGGTCTGTGCTATGCTGCACAAATTGAAGGCTGGTAGGTTATAAAGTTTAACTGGAAGCAGAAAAGAAGTAGAAGGAACATGTTATAGAGTAGAATCAGTAAAACGTTTTATTTGCTTTATTATAAATGAATTAAACCATTACACACACAATATACTGCAGATAAAGGGCAATGTATTTATGAAGTGAGAAAAAGAGATGATCAAGAAATTTCCACTGTCTGAGAACTAGGGATTGTTACAATTCCATTCCAGTTACAAAGGGGGGGGATTAAATGGAGGAATTTTCCACTGTCTGAGTGACTTGGCACATAGGGGATATCATAGGAACCTTACAATATGCATGTTCGTCAGTTCTCACTCAATATACAGTGAATTTGAAGTGTGAATGAGTGCACTATTACCATGATTTTATTTGCTTTATTATAAATGAATTACACTATTACATACACGATTAACTGTACATAAAGTGTAATATATTTATAAAGTGAAAAAAAAACAAAAAAAATGGATTGCCAGTAGTTATGAAAGTCCCACTAATTATGCTGAAAAGAAGAAATGCAACTCAATTAGTTTTGAGAGTGGAGAACAGAAGTTATAAGATGAAGGAAGCTAGGGTTTACATTTCTATTTATATACAATAACAAAAATGGAAATCCTAGCAGTATCTATTTAATGCTATGGGCTAAATAAAATAAACAGAAAAGTAATTAAATTAATTCACTGGTACTAAGTAGTGGTGAGGAGTTTGAAAGGCAGCCTTGACTTCCATTCTACAAGCATTTTTTTTTCCCAGTGCCTTTTATGCTAGTGTAAAAATTCGATGCAACAAGAATAAATTTTGTATAACGAACGCATCGAGTTTTTACAGTTAGGCAGAACCCAGAACACCTGTAAATAGTCTTTTCTCTTAACATTTTGTATTCTATGTAACATATGTACAGCCCAACGGGAATTAGCTATCTCTTTGAACAAAAGATGTAAAACCTTCAAGGCTAAGGGAAACACTCTACAGTTGGAACGCCGTTTGAAATTTTGTTTACACGTTCAACCCTAAGTGACCTCAAGGTCGATGCAAAATTCAAACGGATGTTCCACTGGCTGACTTGATGAGATTAGAACACGAAGACAGAGAAGAAAGGGCTTGTCGAAGGCTCCAGAACCAGGAATCATATGACAACGTAAGGGGTTCGCGTAAGTGCACGGGGTTTAGAAAATTGAACCCAGGGTTTCGGAACTGATGGAATATAAGAGACACGGGGAGTTTTTTGCACAGAGAAGAAACGAGCATATGAGGAGATGATGTGAAGCCATGTTGCGAGCCGTCATTTAGCCCAGAAGCATAGATGACCAGGGGACGAATCAGCTGAGGAGCAGCCGAACTTGTCTATGAGCCGTTCCGCTTATCTAAGTCCGTGAAGGCCCTGACAATTCGCAACCCTTCGCCAGTGTATCAACACACCGATGAATCGTCACACACACACAGCCCGCGAGCCAACCTGATGAATGGCCAGTATCCCAAGGACCTGAAAGAGGAGAAATCCAAAACCCGAGACGAAGAAAAGGAAACATAGGAAGTCGCAGCCAACAGAATTGGAGAGTGCAACCCAACAGAAGACAGCCCATGAGTTAAAATATTGTTTTATTTAGACTGTGTGACACTATAAGAATAGGTTGTAGAACTGGAAAAATGCATGTAAGAGGGACATAAATAGCTAGAATAACTTTTAGAGACTTGTTCTGTCTGGATTTTGATGATTGCATCTGAGAATGAGTATAGCTAATTCCTAGGAAATATTTTAGGTTATGATTTTTATCTAATGCCCATATATAATCTTCTTTGATTTTTCTTAACTAAGTTTACAATATGTTATATTAATCGTAACATGTCCTTAACGCTGATTATTCAAGTATTAAGATGTTTGTTAATGATATTTCTTTAAGCTAGATAGATAACATGATGTGCGCCTTGTATTAATTGAAGTAGAGATATATGCAAGTTTGTTTTTAGAGTTTTTTTGGGGGGAAATTACAGAGGATCACCCTCTGTCTTATAGTGTAAAATATATGCCTGATTGTTGACTATTAAATCCTATGTTGCATTTTAAACAAAGTTTTTGCCTGATCTTATTTTTAATTGCAATGCACTGATTCTAAATAAAATCGAACCTAAGCGGGAAATGTTGATATAAATAGTAAGTGAGAAAAGGGCCAGGACTACAAAGCAAATTGATAACTTGGGGACAATAAAGAGATTTTGTTGTGAAAGATTTAATAACCTACTGGAAGTACTATATTTCTTGCACTATATCGAGGCATGGATGGCGCAGTCATAAATCTAAATAAATATTTCCATTGCTCTGGGGGGGGGGGGGTATAGAATACAAAAGGTAGGAATCTAGAGTGTAAAAAGGGGAACGTATAAAATTAAGTGACAATATATTACACTGCCGCAGCAACAATGGAATATTAAAATAAGTAATACGAAACACAATATATTACAATGGCGCAGCATCGACAGGATATATAAACAAGGAAGGAAAAACAGCAACGTTTACACTAGTACCTTCAGGAACCAAAACTTTGTTTTGGTTCCTGAAGGTTTTGGTTTTTAAAATTGAACTAGCAGAAGTTTGAACTAATAAATCAGTCTTACAAAACATGAAAAATTTATAGTGTTTAGATTATGTCATTTAAAAATCAAGAACAATATCAAAATGAGATTTTTCCATAACATTTTGCTTTCTTCAATTTTATAATTCTATAGTATTTATTAGGTTTCCATTTAGTCAAAACATGATAAAAGAAATAGAAGTTGACTGAATTTTATCTTTTTATGTTCTTCTATGCATAGAAGGTAATATTCAAAGTAAAAATATATGAAAGATGGATTTTTTTTGTAATGAAATTCAGAAAATTAAGTGTACCTAATGAAATTTATGACCAGTGTCATCACACCTAGGTTCTGATATCCTGTATCTGGGCATTGTGACATAATATAAAACAAATAATAATGTAAAATAAATTTTAATATAGTACAAATGTATACGGGAAAAGGGAAAATATTCTGACAGTCATCAGAAGAAGAAGACAGATGAAATGGTTCGAACATGTGGAGAGGGCTAATGGCATTCCAAAGCAAGCACTAGAAGGGATCATTCCGGGATCAAGGGTTAGGGGCCGACCTCGATTAAAATGGATTGATAACATCAAAAAATGGACAAATTCCTCCCTTTCTCAAATGACATCAAGAACAAGAGACCGAGACGACTGGAGGAGACCAGCAAAGAGTACCACTTACCAGCCATGAATGACCCAATGGTTCATTTAGGGCTACGGGAGAAGAAGATAAATGTATATATATGCAACTATTTCATAATTTGTAAAAGTGCTCATATCTTTCAAATCTCATTTTTGCAACACTGCAAATTTTAATAGTACTGATCAAATATGTCAAATACTCGTAAACAGTGTGTTCTGCTGCAGGCCAGGGTGACAGATGTTTGTAAGTCTTTAGGTAGTAAATGATTTTCATCATCCAAGTAAGACTACTGTGTGAGATTAGAGGCCTGAAGTAGCTTGAAAAAGGATTGTTTGGTTTCTAGAACAGGACTTCCAGATTTCCTAACCCTACCCACAGAACTAATGTACAGATTTAGCTTTTCGTGGGTGGGATTTACTTAAAAAGATGTTAACAGATCACATATTTTTGTAATTCTATATAGATGGTATGATTATCAGTTTACTTTTTTTTTGTTCCTGATTTCATATTCCTCTTTGGCTATTGTATTCAGAATGAGACAATAACGGTTATCTGTGTTAATGCAATGGGTATCAAGTGTAAAGTGCACACAGTAAAAGAAACTGTTCTTTTAAATAACCATCCCCCAACAAGAAAACTTGTAGTGTTCTGGTGTATATATATAAAATTGATTTTATGAGTTTGGATTTAATAAATGTAACTGAAAGTACATATTTAATTAACATATATATAGTAATTTACATAAAACCCATGATACAAGATATAGATCATTATGTTGGAAGAGTTTCTGGTTTCTAAGATATGAAGGAAAATGGCAACAAATAATATAGCACAGTCAATTATTAAGTGGGCAACACACAGTCAAATGGACGCTAGAAGCACAGTGCATACCTACCCATGCAAACAAAATGAGAAAACACAAATAAATATTTAAAACCAACATAATATCAAAACAGCTTTGCTTTTTTCTCAGTTTAAACAAATGAAAATTTAAAAACATGAAAATGATGTAAAGTTCAAAAATCTTTAAAAAAAATTTTTTTAAAGATTTTTTAAGTAATCTTTATGAATACAATTACTCACAGATTTTATTACGTCACATTACTCCAAATACTATTATAAGAGTCGTCGTAAAGTTATACAAAGGTGAGTAGCCAAAGTGATTTATTTAGACGTATTCAGTACAACACAGGAAGGTTTATTTTTTTAAGATTCATATAAGCAAGCAAGACTGAAAAAGGGGATTTCATAGTTGGAAGGAAGAGGACTGTCTCTTAGAGTGCCAAATCAAGCATGAGGCAATGTATACAGGCATTCTTTCAGAATTAAAACTACTTTTCAGACTTTAACCATAATTATTGTAAAAATAAATATAAATTAATTTATTGCTTCCAAATGTACTCTTCATTTTGTGAAATAATTTATTTTTTATTTAAAAAAAAAAAGGCTGTATAAACCCATAATACAACATATAATCCTATAGTACCACAGGTAGAGCTATGGATTTTTTTTTTAAACATGGAATTTTTCTTCAGTTCACATGAAAACACAAGGAAATAAGTAAATGATATTTATTTAAAGCTATATATTTCAGTCTGAATATTACAGGCCATCATCAATGACAACATTAGTTAATTACAAGGTAGAATGCAAACAATGGATTAATTTGGAACAGTGAGAGCCACATGATGCTATACATAAAAAATGTATTAGTCATTAATTGTATTAAAAATTAATTAGAAACTTTAATGATCAGTGATCAGAATATAACACTCTCCCAAATCTTAGTTAGTGAGAGGCAGTCGTTCCGGCTTAAGTTTGGACAGTGAAGAAAGGCATCAGTGCTTTCTTTAAATAAACAGAAATTTATAATGACACAGTAGTGCACTCAGGGTTTAATCTTGGAGGGGACCCAAGTTGAGTAGACGATTTGAGAATACACACTACGCATCGCATATGACCTATGACTGGGCATCTGCAATGATCACTAATTCATAAGTATAGAAATAGAAGACACGACACAATATAAATTAAAAAAATTAATTTCATTAATTAGGAAAATATTTTTGGAAAATTTTCTATTTTTTTTTTACTTTTTCTTTAGGGGGGGGGGGAACCCCCCCTGGGTGCACCACTGTTTCAGGCCATAGGATATTGTGGTTTGTATCTATTCCATACTGTGTCAAGCCAGATTTCCTGTTGCTGATACAAGACTGGTGTTCATTTATTCTCTTTTCCACTTGGTGTCTAGTTTGTCCAAAGTAAGAATGATGACAGTCACAAGAAACTTGGTTGACACCAGGAAGAGCATTTATCTTTGGAAAGATAAATGTTTTATGTATAACATCATTCAGCTCTCACTGTTTAAAATCAATCCACTGTTCATGTTCTACCTTGTAATTAACTAATGCTGCCACTGATGATGACATGTAATTTTCAGGCTGAAATATATGGATTAAATGAATATTAGTTACTTATTTCCTTGTGTTTTTGTATGAACTGAAAAAAACCTTATGGCACAAGTATCTCTTAACCATGCTACCGGCCAGGACGTATATATACGTCCACATTTCCATGGATGCGAAGTGCATATTAAAATTGTAATACCATTGACATTACATTGAAATTTATGATGGATACGAAGCTTTTGAGGGTGCATATTTGATCTTTAATGGCCGGTAAGGTGGTTAAAGAACAATGGAATTTTTTAGGCCACTTCTGGTCCTCAGTAGGCAGGCAGTGATCTCTTATCTAAAGATAATCACAAACATCCATGCCCACAATGGGAATTCAAACTCACAGATCACTGGTTAGTCAGATACATAATCCATTTAGCCAACCAAGCCAGCAGTTTGCTGTACCTTTTTTGTAATAATTAAGTGTGGTAAACAGTATAATAACTTAAAAAATAAGTATATATATATTTATTTTTACTGCTTCTATGCACAGTAGAATGCTACTTACTGTCAATGAAAGAAACCAGAATATCCTGCAAGTGGAGCTTGCAGCATTACAAGATACAGTAATAGAATGCTACCCAGCCATAAAAGCCCCCCCCCCTCAATAAGGATTAGGTTTGGTATCTTTTTTAAGAGAATTATATGCTTAACCAAATTTCAAGATAAATCTAGAAGTGTTTATAAATTTTGATTCTTAATGAGTATCAAGCTAGAAATAGCGGATGGACATTCCTTTATGTTTTAAAAAATTAAACTGAATGAGTTAAATATAATTAAATTAAAAAACAAATTCATAACACTTATGTTGAAATTAATGCATGATGTATTTTGGTTGCTGGAATGCATCTCTAGTTTGCTATCAGAAAGCTTTACACAATTTACATTTTTAACTGTAAATACAAGAAAAACTTTCCTAAACAAATGAAAAATGAAACAAATCATGTCAAAAAAGTGATACGTTAGGTCAGATGTTAATTGCTACAGTTATATACAAATATATTCAAGTTATTTACAAAGAGTGTAATAAATACTCTGAACAGTATTACATCAGAAAAATGCTGTAATACAATATAACAAAATACAAGAAAAAGATGTTCTACTTAAATAGGATTTCTGTTTTACCAAACTGTAACAATAAAAGATTAATTACACTCTGATATGCTTTATCAGGAATGAATTATTAATACACAATGGATGTTATAAAACAGAGCAAACATACATCATTCAAAAGCGAAAACAGTGTTCGAACACAAGAGCCGAATAACTAAATTATCAACTCCATACGACCAATATCACATGCAAGAGAAATTGTTGAGACGAACCATAAACCATATCTATGAGTTTGGCTGCATTAATTTGTCAAAGATCTGGAGGAGTCATTCTAAGACCATATTTAGGCTAACTTCTCTGAATTAATTGTGTTTTTATCCTGTCCCACAGAACACCTTAATAAGAGAGTTCCTTTTCAGTTACAATCTGAATTATGTTTTACCATGGTTTTAATTGTGCTCTAAATATACTGGTTGGAAATCCAGCAAAATACTAAGTTCAATAAATTATATTACTCTAATGTTGTTTATACCATAAAACATCATTATGAATAGGTCCTCTGTCTCTGACGAGGACCTGTTATCTTTCAATTCCAGTGCAAAACAGATGTGAGGAAAGCTCCACAGTTCAGGTGGTATCAGCAATGTTTTTTGGTTGGAAAGATCCAAGTTTGAATCCTGTATAGGATACAAAGAATCTATCATGATTTTTCAAGCAAAGATGAGTTACAGTTGGTCTCATACAGAGGTGGTAGTGGTAGGGTTTTTCTTCACAGAAACTCTGGTTTTTCATCCCACAAAACAAACTGGCCAGAAAAATGCACAATTTCTGACGCGCCAATAAATAGACAATGCAGATAGGATTAAACATCCTATCTGCATTGCCAGCAAAGGTTGATCGATTGCTAAGGCCTCTGCTATTAATGACTCATGCAAAACGTTAAGCAAGTTTGAGTGCAGTTAATAGTTGGAAGGGGATCAATTGTTCGATGCTGTTGGCACACTCTCCCTCGATGAGTCTTTGGACTCCCTGGAGGTGTCACATTGTGAGCATTAAGCAGGTTTCTGTGAAGCCAAGTTACTTAGCTAAAGGCAATGGAGCCTAATACGAAATGGGAAACAGATGTCAGGATGCAAGACATTTAAAAAAGGACCCTGGTCATACACTAAATATTCTATCTACAGACTAGAGTGATATTCTAGGCTTTATGCAATAACTTTCTAAAGCCTATCTTTTGACTATCCATAAATATATTGATGAACTGCAGCAAAATCAATGAACCTATTGCTATCTCTTCTTTGTGTTCATAACATTGGTCACAAAACCAAAAATATGAGACCAGTAAAACAGATATCTTAACAGATTGAAAGTAGGAACATCTCTAGAGTCAATGATTGAGCCTAAAGTTATATATGGTTTGTGAACCTGTAAGATGCCATATATTCTTAGGACTATAAAGTGCTAAAAGGTGAAATGATCTATAGCTTCCCAGGACCAGTTGTAGATACTCTTGATTAGAGTGGAGTTTTTTTTTTTGTATGGACCACATTAGGTGAAGACTCAACAATGGGTTCATGTCAATCACATAGTAGGGCAACAATTTTTGGTATCTAAATGCATGTATCCATATCACTGTGGAGTTACCTTCAACTATTTGAACAGTGAGTTTAAAATATCTCACCTTCTATAGTGTATAAATGCATGAAAAAAAAAGTTGGAAAGGTTGCTAAGAGATTGTAGCATCTCCTTGCAAAAACTCAAAAGCCATGTAAATTTACAAATTTATTATAGTTAAAATTTGAATGCACACATACGTCAATACTGTTTTGGGGATAGAAGCATGGTAGCATACATATTCTGCTTAACTGCTCAAAGGATAAATGGATGTGAAAAGAATGTCTGCAGCTCTGCATTATAGTGCATGTTCTGAAGTATCAACAACCAGCCTTGATAATATTATGTATTGCCTAATGTATTGCTGGGGAAGGGGTGCTGTTAAGCAAAATATGTCTTTCAAGATATGGGATTTCATTTCTATTTTTTTAAAAGGCAAATTTACATAAGTAGCAAATGTAGAAGTTTATATAAAAAAATATATGAGTGAAGTCGCATATCTTGAAAGTATTAATACTCAACTGACCTTATTTGTTTTGCTTAAAAAAACAACAACTGTCTGAATGCAAATAGAGACTGCCAAGTCTCTGGGTAGTATCAGTAAGTTTCTCTCTATACTGGCACTAATGTACAAGATTTAGCTCAAAGGAAACCCTTTTGAGAGAACACATTAAGGACCTACAGAAGAAAAGAGCACACAAATTAACCCTTACTTTCCAAGCTCTAAGTGAAAATCATCGTTAATATGACTATATATTACATATAAGTTATATTCCAAAATTTAAGATTCTGAAATAATTCATTCACCAATGTAGGGCAATAAGAACCAAGGCCTTATTCACAATCATTGTTGATCTTTTCTCATTAGACATTTGAACCCTTCCCTGATCTGAAATATGACAGACTATATCTCTTATCTGAGCAATCCTCTTGTATATGATGTCAGGTGGATGTAGTCTACTGTTTAGTTATTTAGCCATTATGTTATTATATAGGTATGTTTTTATTTACTTTTTTTTTGACCGATGTAGGTCTGCTCTGTCTTATTACATCCATAAGTATATAATTCATTTCTTAACAAAGAACACCGAAGTGTGTGCAAAACCAGCAAGTTTTGCTTTTTTGTTTTTTTCTTATTTGTTTGTTTGTTGTTGATTTGTTATGCTGTGGTTACTGGAAATCTTATTTAAGCGTGACTGACTTATGTAACAAAGCTTTCAATCACAAAAAAATTCTATACCATGATTTGTAATTGAACATTATAACAAGATTTATCTGTATTACTAGTGTAAAATGAGTTATTGTTTTCTACCAAACTGAATTATTATTGGTCGATCTCTTAATCTAAAGCCATTGATGAGTGTAAGAGCTTCTTCAGCAACTTCTACACCTAGATGGAGAGGGAGAAAATTTCATTAATAAATTCAACTAAATGTTACATGATTATTATCTGAAAGCATTTTTTATTTATTATGCAGAAAATGAGATAATCTGAGAGTTGGATAAAAAATTATGCCATCTCTCTCTGAGTGTACCTGACTCCCCATCAGATGAACAATGCCTAGAAAAAGTTATTCATATCCTGATGGGATTCAAACTCACATATTTCCAACAAAGTGATAAACTGTCTGAAGAGGAATCAGTAGGAAGTGTGAAGTTTAATTGGATTCAAAAGTGTATAGTAATAAGATGTGCAATTGTCAAGGCAATGTTATTTTTTTCTTTACTACTAAGGTTTATATTTAGAGTATTAGTTTCAGTGTTTTAATTAACACACATCATAGCTGTGTTTATTTTTATATTTTTTTTATGTAAATCCCATCCATAAAAATCAGTAAACCTATAATATCTATATTTAAATTGGTGTAAATTCCAAAAGCTAAGGACAAATTACATTTTGCCTATATGTGAAAAAAATTTCATGACTACAGCCAAATGCAGACATAATTTTTGTACAAATTAAATTGCAATATGTTTTTGGCAAAAGTTACAAATTTCCTAAGGACATAGTTAAGGAATTAATGCACAGTGCTTACAGAAAACTATGCAGAGAGACATTTCAGTATGGAATATGTCCACCCTGAACCATGCTTAGCACAAGGTGATTCAGGAGTCCTTGAGGCAAACTGATCCACTTCTCCTTCAGACCAAGGATAAGGCCTTGTTTGTTTTCTGGAGGAGAATTTCGAGCAACAATGTGTCTCCCTATTGCGTCCCAAATGTGTTCTAAGGAGGGTTGAGATCTAGGAAGTGTGCTGACCACTCGATTTGATTAATATCCTTGGTCTCCAGAAATATCTCCACTACTCATGTATGATGTGGTGTGGCAGTGTCATCCATAAAAATGAATTCTTTGCCTACAGCACCATGGAGCAATTAAACATGATGTTGAAGAACTTTGCTGCAACCATTAAGTAAAATGCCTCCCCACACCGCCATATCTATCCCTTTCAATAACACATTCTTGCTATGATAAGCAGTGCCACTTTCATGCCAGATCAAGTGTCATCTAGAATCAGAGGAAAGACTAAAACAACTCTCATCTGTAAAGAGTACATTAGCCCATTGGTGTTTTGTCCAATCTTTATGGATACAACACCACTGAAAATGTGCTATAGGATGAGCTGTGGATAGAGGAATACAGACTATAGGCTTTCTGGTGTATAGGCCTGCTTGTTGCAAACGTCTTGCCACAGTTTGTTGAAACATCCACGTACCTGTGCTTGAATGGAGCCTACTTGCAAGCTAACCTACTGTGGTGCATTTATTGCATTTTGCTGTTATAATGAAAAATCTGCCTTCATGCTCCATGGAAGAGTGAGAGCGACCTCTTTGCAAAGTCTGGAATACATTCCATTGGTTTGAAACACTACCCAGAGCCTGGATATAACACTCTGTGAGATTCCAAACTCTCTGGAAATATCAGTAATTATGCAGCCTTCGAGCTTTTCAATCATTCTTTCCCATGTCAAATCATCTAGATGATGTCTTTGAGACATTATAAGACATCCAAATTTGTAACTTTATTCCTTCACAAAAAGAGCTTTCTTCAAACACAATTCGCTTAGCATAGCCTTTTGCTTTTTATCCTGTTGAGTACTACCATGTAACTCCTTTGTGTGCGATTTGAAAATTTGAATGTGTGCCTGCTTTCTTTCTACTCGAAATTGTCAGTTATACAAATCGCCAAAAGCTTATTTATCTGAATTTGCAGGTTGTAATCTTCAGATATACTGTTCATCCTTGCTTTTGGACACCAGTGTATTTTTTCCATAATCCAGAAACCATGCTCTAGAGACCAAACATCGATCTTTTGAAGTAGGCTTGAGATTTCACACTGGAAATTTTATCTTTAAAAGTAAGCAAGTGTAGTAGCATAACACAGACGCAATTAGCTTTGTTCAACTTTGATATTCATCTCCTGTCTAAAGTTAGTACATCCAGTGACATGAAGGACGAACTACTTCCATTATTAACTAACATGAAAAGAACAGCTTCATGTGAATGCACCTGTGTGCGAGATGTATGCATTAGCAAATGTGAGTAGTTTACAGAAGGAAAGGAAAGGATAGCATGGGAATTTATCAAAAATTGTGTGCTAATAAGGTAGATGTAATATTTTGAATGCAGCAGAATTTCTAAAAAGGGATCAAACAGTCTGACATGGCAGGTAGTGACACATGAGAAAGAATGAGAGCATGAAAGGAACTGGTAAAGTGCATAGCAGTAATATAGATGTAAAAGAGGTGAGATATAAGAAAGTAATATCAAAGTAGAAGCAGAGGGAAAGATCAGAGTGCAGTGTTGTAAGTATGGTGTGAGAAGATTAGAAAAGTGTTTTGTAATGAGATGAAAGAGCAAAAGAGTTAAAACTCTAAGCCTGTTGTTTCCAAGATATGACACAGATGAGAAGCAATATGATTACTAAAATTGCAATGAACAGCCTGTGCAAGAAAAATAGCACATAGTATGCTGATGTGTGGAATGTTTTTGATAATACATAATTGCATGCTGCTACAGGCCATCTTCACCTGAAGACTGCTGTTTCAGAGTTAAGCAAATAAGGCTACAAGGCCAGTATGTCTGTAAATTGTGCAAGCTCTTCTGGACAGTTGCCTGTTTTGCAGGATGAAAAATGAAAGTTTCTAGGAGGAAAGTCTCTGCCACCTCTGTATGGACTAGCTAACTCACCTTCGATTTAAAAATCCTCTATAAAGATTATTCACATCCTAGACAAATTTCAACCTGAGGTCTTTTCTAACCTAACATCATACCTGATGCTGAACGAACTACAAAGGCTGCTCCAGTCATCTGAAGAGAGTTGTGAACTGCATAGAAAGATAAATCTTATGGATACAAGTACGACTGTCTATCATTATGAGTAATTTCAAATATAAAGACAATGAGAAAGCATGCAAAACGAAAGAAAAAGAATTTAGAGTTAGGGATAACTACCTTATGCCATTTGATAAAAGGTTTGCTTGTGGTGAAGGAATATCTAATCTAGTAACAGCATCTGAGACCTGTATATAAATAAAGTAGCCATTTTGCCTCCAACTGCAGACCATGCAGTTTTATTTGGAAGGTGATAAGTCATGCAGGAGTTTCAAGAAAAAAGATAAGTAGAACTACAAACCAGGTAATTATGAAAGAAAGACTGAGATACAGCTTGAAACAAACCTTATCATTAAAAACTGCATGTTAGAGAAATCAGCTGTGCATAGAAGATGTCCAAGCATCTCTGAAGGATAAAAAGAACATATTGTGGATTTAATACCAGTACAAACATGATGACCAAGCCTAGAAGTGGTGTAAAAAGCAGGCTAAGAAAGTGATAGCTATGATGAGGAAGATAAAATAAGACTATGAAAGTAGTTAGTCTTGTTATAAAGAAAAAGTTTGCTGTGTGGCAAACAAAAAGGAAAAAATGACCATTAGACGCTTTACAAACAGCTGAATTATTAAACCATCACGTTTGTAATTATACATCACAAGCAAACCCAACAGCTATCTGGAAGCTGAGGTGGAAAAGGGTGAAAGGATAAAGTGGACATGTTGAAAATTAAAAGATATTGTAAGGATTGACAGCACATCAACAAGGGCACTGAAAGAATGTATAAGATAATTAACAGTGCCTTGGACTTAGTCATTCAAACTTAACCCAAGCATAATTTGCAATGATCAGAAGGAGTGAAAGATGATACCATTATATAAGAGGAGGGAAAGACTAAGACAGAAGTAGCCAATTATCGTGTCCACACAATTCATCGTGGGAAAAATTCATGCAAAACAAGATGTATTGATATTCCATTTACAGAATCTGTAATATCTAAGTAAGAAGGAAAAAAGATTAATATTTTAAGAAATAAACAGAAATTAGGGAATTTATTGATTAGTAAAATACAAAGTATTAATTTCCCTTTATACAGAATAAAAATAATCAAATAAAATCTAATTAAATAAATAATACAGAAAATAAAAAAACTATATTTTCTAATATATATCTTGTTTTGCATGAGTTTTTCATATATGTGTATCATTACAATATTATTTCAATTTTCTCACAATGAATTTCTACAGTGATGAATTTTTCCTGCTAAAAATTATCCCTCAATGAACAGTTGCCAATGAATATTCCATGAATCGCCAGTTTTGGACCAATCAATATCTCTAGAGTAGTCATTTAGGGGAATAGCACATCTTTGTTAAAGATAGGTCTTGCTTTGGCAATTTGCTCACATTCTGGGAATGCAAAATAATGTTATGGTCAGGAGAGCTGCTGAATGACAGGTATCAGAGAATGTATGGAGGGCGATTAGTGGAGTAGCTCAGAGTTTGTTACTTGAACTTCTGTTTAAGTTGTATACCGAGTTAGTCTGGATAGTAATATACAATTATTTTCTGATGATGTAAAGTTAATAAGAATAATCTAGGATATTTCCTATACACAATGCTTGCATCCTTATCTGAACAGATTCTGAGAATGGCAATAAATGTCAGTTCAGTATTGCTAAGTGCAAGCTTAACATTTTGGACTAAAAACATTACTACCACAGTTATATTAATGGGTGACTTGCTTCAAGTGGTCCAAGAAGCTAGAGACAGGGTATGATGGTAGACACTGAGTTAAAGGTTAAGGTGGTCTACTACAATGCCAAAGACAACGTTAGCTTATAAGACTAAGGAAATCATTCTTCCAAGATGCATGTCTTTGATCAACTCAAGATCATATCTTAAACTACTGTGTTTGAATATGGTCAAATGAGTTCAAGAGATATGAAAAGACAATTGAAAAGATCCAGCAGCAGGTAAGCAAGATAATATCTGACCTGTGGAAATGGGTATGTGATGACAAATTATGGTCTTCAAGGTTCGAGTAATTGCAAAAGAGGAAATATGTTGGAATACATATATACATGTGTGTGTGTGTGTGTGTGTGTGTGTGTGTACTATAAACTTTACCAACACATTATAAACATCAAACACAAATGGCTATAATGTATTGGTAAAGTTTTTTTCTAATTATACCAGCTAATTACAGATAAAATTGGATTTAAACTTGGTAGGTACATTTTGGGCCACCCTGTATACACATACACACAATAGAGGCAGGAGTGAGATTTTATCATAGGAGATGGGAGAGAACTCACGGTTACCCCCTAGAAACTGAACAAAAGGTATTGTAAAATCGTGTATAGAAGGTTTTTTATACAAAAATACCATATATATCGATTTTACTGGTAAACAAAATTCACTAAAAATACTTATGGGTTAATAGAGAAATTTTCATATTTTTTAATTTGGAAATAATATTTTTTGTATATTACTGAATATTGTCACCTCAAAGAGTTTTGTAAAAGAACAGAAAAATAAGTGTAAGATTAATTGTGTCTAAAGAAACCTCTTAGTCACCGGTAATTCTAGACAGATTAAGGTATTAACTAATGACCTGGGGCAACTGCAAAACCTCGAAGGTCAACATTGCAAGGGGGTTCCCACCTTAATGCAACGACCAAATGGTGCAGAACAACGCAATACCCAGGGGATTACTACATAGCAGAACCCAAGGTCATCGGCAAGATATAAAGGGGGTTTGCTATGGTGACAGGGAGTTTTTTGGTGGTTCCTTGGTCACCGAGAAGTTTCGAGATCATGTGGGGTTCTGACCGGAAGTTACGGGTCCCGGAGTCTAGAAGCACGATGATGCGACGTACGTTACAGCAGCAGAGTTTTGATAACATCTTGAGAAATGATTTCTAATCGCCATCCGAGACCTGCGTTCGAGATAGAAAATGCCGAGAAAGCAACGTGACTAAGATAAATGGTTTTAGAAGAAATTAGATGTCGAGTTTTTCATGCCGCCAAGATCTAAATGTTCGCCGATATTAAGAGGAGATCTCACGAAATCCTGGAGATGATATCCAAGTGCAGTACTAAAGTCAGACGGTAATAGAAAGAAGCGATTTCAGGGGTCATTCAGAAAAGACCAGACATCTGTTCAAGTAAGATTTTTTCATTGTTTAACTAGAGAAAAAGACTGTGATGGTGATTTAATTAAGGGACTTGTTTTATAGTGATACTTGAGGACTTTAGGCCTTATGCTGATAGTTGAGATATTTTGTTATATGTGAGAGAAGGTCTGGTTAAAAATTTAAAGTGAAACATTGTGTATTTTATGTTATAGCTATTGCCTAAGCCTGCAGAATGTTATGTAAGATTAATCTGAGTATAACCAAGTTTAATGAGAGAAAATTATAGACATGTGGTCTTACTAGAATTGAATATGATGAGGAACTAAATTGTAAACATAGTCATTAGTTGTGATTTGAAGCATAGATGCTAATTTACTTAGTACTTAAAATTGACCCATTGTACACTTCATTGATGTTAAATAAATTGTTTACTTGTTTAAATAACTTGCCTGATTTCTATTTCCAATGCACTACTCATAAATTCGAATCTGTGTGAGCTTTAAAAATAGATATTGTCACGACTGCATAACAGGAAATTTAAGTTGATAGATTTACTTAGAATTAAGAGAGAAAAGTTCCGTGTGGTTTACTGTGTGTTATTCTTTGGAGGGAGATTCACCTCCCACCCATGAATTTGGTGGCGCAGATAGAAACTAAATAAATTTTCCAAATTCAGTTGAGAATAAACACCGGTAGGTCAGACAAAGAGATTGGCTCCAGCCAGAGGCGATTTCTTTGTTCTGCAAGTTTTGCACACGTGAGCTTTATTATTTGCGGCCATAAGTCAGATATATAATAAAGGTTAAGAAGAAAGGTTTAAATGAGATAACTATAGTTTTTTACAAAGGTGCAGAAGACAAGATATATTTGAAGATTTGATAACATATTTTAATAAGATAATAATTAAAATTAGCATATTTAACAGTATGGTTAGGAAATATAAGATCTTGATTCTTCTCGTAATGGCATGTAATGAGCATCTCCTCCAGGTCACACATTTAGGTAATGTATGATTTGGAGGAGACCTTCTCATGATGAGTCAACTCCCTGAAGAAGCCTGCATGATAAACAAATATTCTGATTGTGAAGAAGGCTTTAGCAATGTTTCTCTTCATTTCAAGATCTGGGCTATAAACCTATTTCATGCCGTTATGAGAAGAATCAAAATCTTATATTTCCTAACCACATCTTCATTCATTTAGAATGCTTAATAAATATCAGCTATGCACTGTATTTAAACCTTATGTCAAATTGGCAATGCTTATCCATTCACATAAACTTTCTTCTTTATCACATCCAGGAGTTTATGAAGTGCTCTCTCCTTGTGTATTTTTTATGGTCACAAGGAGAGAGAGCACTTCATAAACTCAGGTCTAGCAGACCATGCCTTGGATACCCCTTCACATGAAATCAAATGGAAAAAAACAAAAGTGCTACAAAGAAGTCATTTTAAGTCAGAACAATTGTTTTGGGAATCAACAGCAGTTTTAAAACAGACTCCAACCTCAAGAGCTTTAAGTGTATAAATTTACCAAAAATCTGGGAGACAGTCATTTTAAGATCTAATTAATACTTGCTTTCTCTCTTTTTCCAACATAGATGGTGTCTAATTAGGACTTCATTTTCTTGTGTTGTCCATTACAATTTTTTAAACTAGTCCCACTGTTATACCAAATTATTATTGTTTCGCATACTGTGACAAACTTTTTTGTGCTCTGAAGATGCTGGATATAATACCAGTGAAATATCAGCAAATAAGTTAATAAATATTAATTATTTTCTTGTCATTCTATGTTGTCACCAATACTGTGAAAATAAATTAACATGCACTTATTTATGTTTTGTCCCTTACTTCATTTCATATTCTATCCATTCTTGTATATCCTTCAACTGCTCTAAGAAATTTCACTACTGTTTGTATTCTACATTTGTATACGAGGGTTGTTTGAAAAGTTTCGTAAATTTCCAATAGATGGTGACACAATTTGTTCATTCATACTAGCATAGACACGTATCATCTTTTTCGTGACCCATGGCAAAATTTTAGCCATGTGCGACATGCAGTTCTTGTTTAGCAAACATTTAAAATGATTGTGTTCCCATTTTTCATAAAAATGGAAGAAAACTAGTTTCATGCAGTGAGATGTAGTTCAAAGCCAAGTTAGATGCAGCTCATGGAGACTCTGCACCAGCATTAAAGACTATTTATTTTTGGATAAATGAGTTTAAATGTGGCCGTAAGTCCATTTGAAGATGAAACGTGCTCCGGACGCCCAACTGAGGTCACTACAAAGGAAATGATTGACAAAATCCATGGTATCGTTATGGAAGACCGCCAAGTGAAAGTGTATGAGATTGCTGAGATTGTAGGCATCTCAACTGAATTGGTGTATAATATCCTGCACGAAAAGTTGCACATGAAAAAGCTGTGTGCACGATGTGTGCTGCGATTGTTGACTATCAATCAATAACACATGCGAAAAGATATTTCAATACAGTGTTTGGTCATGTTTAATCGCAATTCGCAGGATTTTTTGCATCGATTTGTGACTGTAGATGAAACTTGGATCCACCACTACACACCTGAGTTCAAGCAGCAGCAGCAGCAGTCAAAACAGTGGACAATACCCAGTGAAAGAGCACCGAAAAAAAGCGAAGACCATTATGTCAGCTGGGAAGGCGATGGCCACTGTTTTTTTTTTGGGATTCCTAAGGAATTATCATGATAGACTATTTGGAAAAGGATAAGACAATAACAGGAGTCTATTATGTATCATTGTTGGACTGTTTAAAAGAAGAACTGAAGAAAAAACGGCCAAGATTGGCACACAAAAAAAGTGCTCTTTCATCAAGACAATGCACCAACCCACACATCGGCCGTCGCAATGGCAAAATTGCATGAATCGAGGTTCGAATTGGTTCCACATCCACTGTATTTACTGGACTTGGCTCCGTGTGAATTCTTCTTCTTCTTGTTCCCAAACTTAAACATTTGTCTCAGTGGGAAAAAATTTTCTTCTAACAAGGATGTCATCAAGGCTGTCAATAACTATTTTGCACAATTTGACAAATCCTACTTTTTAGATAGAATGAAAAAATTGGAAACTCACTGGACCAAATGTGTAGACCTCGATGAAGATTATGTTGAGAAATAAAGGTGATTTTTTCCAAAAAAATGTGTTTAACTTATTTTTTTTTTTTATCAAACTTTTCAAACAACCTTCGTATTAATGATATTAGGATGGTTTAATTGGTGATATGCAGCTATCTGCAGATGATGCAAAATTGGGGAGAGCAATGTAGAGTCAAGCAGGTGTTATGACCTTTCAGGAGTTGAATAGGATGCATGAATGGGCAGGTAAGTGGAACTATCAGTTCAATGTTGCAAAGTGTAAGGTTATGAAATTTGGTAAGCAAAGCAATGATAGGATGTGAAGTATACAGTTTGTGAGCAAATTTTAAAGGAGGTAGAGGAGATGAGAGATCTGGGAGTGGTGGCAGACAAGGACCTGAAATTCAGGGACCACATCGCACAAGTTGTGAAGACTTCACATTGGATAATAACTATGATGCAAAGGACTCTGACATGCAGAAATAAAGGGATATGATGCCATGTAGAAGGCCTTGATCAGGCCTCATATGGGTAATGTGCACAGATTTGGTTGCCAGGTTTTCATGGTGACGAGCATATATTAGTATGTTAGAAAGGGTCCAGAGAAGATTCACAAAGGTGGTAAGTAGTCTTTGGAATGTGGAGCACAAGGACATGAGAGGATGTAAATTGCAAAGCTTTGCAAATAGGAGGAAGAGGGAGGATATGATTGAGACATATCAGCTAGTCAAGAGTTGTTATCAGAGATTTTTCATAGAATGGGATAAGAGGGGGGGGGGTAGAGCAAGAGGATATTACTGGAAACTGTATAAGGAGGGTGTGAGCAGAGTGAATAGCAAGTTCTTTGCATGGAGAGAGTGGTTGGTGAGTGGAATGCATTGCCTCAGTGTGTTGTGAATGTAAAAAACATTGAATCAGTTTAAGGCATGGTTGGATGAGTACTCTGTGCAATAGTGTGTACCTTCCATGATGAGTCTGACTCCATGGAGATCAGATAATAATAATAACTACAGCTACCCAAGATGAAAGGAAGAATTATTGACTGCACATGCCACTTAATGTAGCAAATGAAGCAGCTGAAGATCAACAAAAACTTAAACTGGGATTAAAAGCTATTTTTAATTCTTCCAATATTTTGGACGCATTTGGAGTCTCCAATATTTGGAGACATCTTCAGGGAGTACAAATAATACTTGTAGCACACACACAAAAAAAACTCTAAACACTAAAAACAAAGAAGTTACTCTGGCAAGCAAGCATTAATATATAATGCTTGCTTGCCCCCAATCCTTCTCTCCTATATATGGGGAGCGAGAGAGAACACTTATTAAACCTACCAGTTTCTGGAATGGATACACTAATAATGTTTTCTTGTCTTGGAGTTATGGAGGATACACACACATCAAAATTTCTTAAACCATCTGAACAACCAACATTAAAAAATTTACCTCAGATTGGAAACCAATGATTCTTCTTTTCCTTTTCTAAAATCAGGATTATTCACACTCATCTCTCAGACTTATAAGTACAATATACAGAAAACCAATGCACAATAACATATCTTCATGCTATGATCATATCAACATTAAGAGTTCAAGTCTGCACTCTCGTTAATGAAGAAATTACCCAAGGAACTGAAATTTCTTTTAGCCATACTTCAGAAGAATGGCTATAATAAAAAGAATGTTTCAATACTTCTGTTCAACCCACCAACTAATTGATAACAATGAAATGGAAGGTTATGATGTTTGTCTTGTGTTCATAAGCTCCATTACAACGAAATTAGCAAAAATTCTCAAGAAACATAAAATCTGAACCACAGTCACATCCCTAACCAAACTATGATCCTTGCTTCATCCAGTATCACAAAAACATGTTTGCTTAAAATATCCAGGTGTTTACTACCTTTGGTGTGATTGTAATATTTCTTATTATGAACATTCCATAGACAGAAAAATCCACAGAACTTTATATAGAGGAGCATGTTAGAGAACTCACATGAATGATCCAGGGCCTTAGCTCTATCTAATCATGTTCTGAATTCTGGAGATCCCAAGAATGACCAATCTACCAAACATGTAGTAAAATGGTTTACATCTGAGATCTTTTACTGATGCTATGATGAGATTGAGAAAAAGATTAGAATCTATGGAAATTATACTCAACCCTGTTCATCTGAATTTTAATCTCAGCTATAACTTATCAGATTGTTACTCATCTACAATTCGATTATGGGAAATGCAAAACTATCATGTATATGCATTCAGCAATAAAAATAGATCTAGAACAGATTAAAATGAAAGCAATCTTTTCTTAATGTACATTTTACTTCTAATGTTTACTGTATGTCTGTACCTTTCCTTCTCTTTTATGCACTGATGAGGTCCTCTGAAGCAGGACAAAACCACTTGTGCTACCTTTTAATTATAAATAAAGTATTCTGTATTCCCTCAGCTTGAACAGTCATAAAGTTTTAGAAAATATATATATATATATATATATATATATAAATAAATACAAAAGGGAAAAAAAGTAATTTAATAAAATAAACAACTCTTATATCAGAATAATAATGCTCATCTGCATTAATCCTGCAGATTTCAAACATTAAAATTATATATTCAATGATTCCCACTTAGAGGATTTCATTTATCATCAAAGATAATGAAAAATAAAACTTACTTGAAAATGTAATAAATGCTTGACCTCTCATCCTTCCTGAAAGTAGTCTGTAATTTATTGGTTTGCCATTTGAGGATTCAAATCTTCCAAATAATGTTATCAATTCATGCATTTGCACTTTTGGATACAGATTTTTTAAGTACAGAACCTATTAATGAAAATATAAGTTATTCTCTTCAATTAATGTTACTCTAATATTTAACAACTTATTAAATGCATTTATCCTTCAGGTAATTTTCACTTCCTTTATGAAGAAAGAAAGTTAATTTTAAAATTCATGTAGATTTAAAATGAGACTTCTAGAGCATATTCATGAAAGTCATTAAAGAAAAGTAATGGATATACCACAAAATTATAAAGGAATAAAAATGGATAAAATACTGCCAGGCATTTTAAAAGAATGCATTAAGAACTTAATGATACTTCTGATTTTGGAAAAGTTGGTTATAATTAAAATACAAAAAATGGTGATAAGATATAACTATCTAAACTATTTAGATACTACAAAAGGCAGCCAGTCCTGATTTCAGGAATACCTCAAAAAAAGACTATGATTTTTTTTTTTTTTAAACAGGAAGAACTTGAATTAGTAATTCGAGGATTTGATGCTGTACCAAGAGATGAAGATTTCTAGATTCTGAAAAGGCATCTGATAAAGTTCCAAACAAGTAAAAAAGATTACAATTAAGGCCCAAATTTAAAATGATTTGAAATAAAATTAAATTTAGATACTACAAATATGCTACTACAAAACAACTTAGTTACTACAAAGACAGTCAGTCCCAACTTTATCCAATGGGATTCTGCCCATTATGCTCAAGAGATGTGCTCCTGAACACCTGTTCTCTATCATCTATTCACTAAACTATACTCAGCTGGCATCCACCCTTCAGCATGGAAAAAAGTCCATATACAACCAGTTCCAAAAAAGATAAATGTTTACCATTGTCGTGACGACTCCTTCTGTCGTGTTCTAAATTTATCTAGTTTCAAGTCACTTTTATGAATAATACAACTAATTACGAAATGATCACCGATCCAAAAGTAGGGAAATTTATATTTATACTGCGCCACCCTATTCTTAGATTAGTCTATATAAATAGTAGGATCAGTTCTAAATTAAGTTAGCAGTCATCTCATTAGGCCAAATCATCTATTATCATTTTTACTTGGGGTTCCCGCAAGATTCGAATATTTATGAACGGTGCAATAATAAGGAATTCAGGCAAACACAATATTTAGATCAACAAAATAAAACATTTAATATATGATATGGTTAACAAATACAAGAACTCTATTTTAAAATGGAACTATACAATTAACTTAACACATCTTCTTAGGTCACTGATGCTAATTCAATGTTCTAATTTTCATATACTATTCACAGTCTCAAATACACAAATCTTCTTATCTCAAGTTAATATAACAATTTCACATTTATTCAGTCTTCACAAATTTATCAGCTCAATGTTTATATTCACAGCAGGCAATAAACTACGTAAGCTATATTCCAAGCAAATATATTCCCGGACCTTGAGCATCGGAGATATATTACAGTTAATGCTAGAATAGAGAAACTTATACAACTACTCTTACCAGACAATTTCTTCAACACATCAAATTATTGAGAGAGCACTTATGAATTAACTTAATTAACATTAGCGGAACACACATAATAAAATTTCTCCACAGTTCAAACTATACTACTGTTAGTCGCACTTCACTATTCCAAACAACAGTAATTAGGTACTGATATCTGTTCTTATTCACTTTTCTCCAATATAATCAATATAACCTTTTCCTAGGGCAACACAGAATTAAAATCGTAATCCAGATTAACTGGAACTAATCAGAATTTTCACATTGACTGTCCAGTTTCCTTTTATCTGATTACGGCATCAACCTTTCTTCATAACAACAGCAGATTTCGCTTATAACATTAAACTTTATGTTTCACTACTTATAGGTTCACTTCCGAACACTAAACTCATAAATTTCTGCCCTCAGGATTTTATAATCTTGGTTCCGCAAAACTCTCTCCTCACTCCTTAATAATAATTCTTCTCCCTTCCCTGTCTTATCTATGACCTTCCTTCTCTATCTGCTTTATCTCTATATATCTATATTATCTATGACCTTCACTCCCACCTTACGTTCGAACGCCACGCTCTACTCCACTCGTGGTTGTTTACGCGTGCGTCTCCATGACAACAGCGACTAAGCGTAAACATTTCGCCAATGTAATGTATGCTATATTACTGCTACATGAGTGATTACATAACATTAAATATTTCACAAATAAGAACAATATAATATTTAAGCTACTTCCTCAACCTTTTGATCACGTATACAGCTAAATATAAAATACACTTTACGTTACACCATATATATTTAGTTATATAAAATTCTAAACATATCATTATTTTATAAATTAATAGTAGGTCAGGTTTTGAATAAATATTTGATTAGTAATTTCTTAATTAAGGAATAATAAATATTTTTATATAAGTCATGATTAATATTTAATAAGCAATGTTAAATGTGAATGAAAAATAAATAAATTACATAACATAGCTTCATTCACTATTTAACACCATCAAGCTATTGACCTATTGCTCTTACATCAGTTTTATCTAAAGTAATGGAGAAGGTTATCAACAGGCTTCTTCAACACCTTGAGAAATGTTATCTAATTAGTGACCACGAGTATGGATTTTGTCACTCCAGATCCACAAGAGATCTCCTAGAAATATGTCACTAACATTTGGACCCATTCCATGAAAAGGTTTGGAGAAACCTGTGCTGTATGCAGCAGCTTGTGAAGGTAGGTTTCACATGCTAAATTTTGCTGTAGGTAGCAGCCTGTGAAGGTAAGTTACATACAGCACTTCATCCATCTCAAAAAATAGGCATCCTGAAATCTTTGCTCAACAGAGCACATGTTATTTGCTCCAATTCTCAAGCTCTCCAACAAGAATTAAGTCCCATTCAATGCATCCTATTACAGAATGGTTTTACCTTAAGGAAGTTTAAATGCATCCTGGACCCTTACAAGCCCATCACTCAAACCCCTGAACAGCAAGTATCTATTCCATATATCACAGGCATCTCTGAGACAATTACTAAGATCCTGAAAAATATATAATTTAGTTCCTACTTTTTTCCCTATCAACAAAATCTCCTCTTGGTTACCATCCATGAAAGATAAACACCCCCACTCTCTCTCTCTTTCTCCATCTGGTTTACCAGGTTCAGCTTGAGTTTCTCCACTTGTACTTTGGACAAATGGGATGTTCTGTTGAAAAACAACTACAAGAACACCAATTTTATATTAAGAACAATAAACCTGAAAAATCTGGCCTTGCTCAGCATAGTGGTCTGACCAAATACTTGCCTTTTACATTGGTGCAGGTTTAGGTTTTAGCAGTAATTTACAGAGTGCTGAAGCACTTCTACCATCCAAATTTAAATCAGAATGATTGTCTCTCTATTGCCAAAGATTTGGGAGAGTCTCATCCTCATAAATGGAAAGCACTAGTGTTCTTCCCTATTTGAATTAGATTTATTTATTTTATTTTTTTTTAATTTAATATAATGCTGTGTCATTTCATTATCCAATTAAATTTAATTTTATTTCAAATCATTTTAAATTTGGATCTTAATTGTATTCTTATTTTATTTTATTGTAACCACCCACTAGGTGACATCTGGTACATGGCTCAATCTCTGTAAATTGGATAACATTCTTTGTTGTAGCTTCACCTTGTGATTTTCTGATGATGACAGTTAGTTTCTGGTTGAGATATTTGCAGCAATAAAATTACTATATTCTTATGAATATATGTGTGTCTAATACATGTGATAATGGCAAACATTCCATTAAAAATTAATCTAAAAAAAAAGAAACTTATTAATAATGGTATAAGGAATTGTACACACTTTAGGAAAGAGGGAAGACTGTTCTGGAAGACAAACAACTTGAACAGCAAAAGGACTGTTCAATTTGGAGTTAAACTGTGAAGGGTGTTAAATAGCTTCTGCATGTGTTTTACACATTAAGAAGATAATGGAATCATTATTGATTCCAATTCTAATGAAGTGTATCTATAGAAATATTTGTAGAAAATTTCAAGAGCAGAAACTGAACATCAATGTGAAAAAAGTATGAAGTAGTCATTAACAACTTAACTACTCTCTTCAGTAATGAGCCAAACATTCTTAGGGGTATTAACCCACCCAAATGTGAGAACAATATTCAATGATAGGGTGGATTTGTATTAGAATAAAGTTAACAAATGTTCAGAGATAAGTTACACCTTGATTGAAAAGAAAAAAAACCTAATTTTTTAGATGCTGAGGAGGCAATATTTCTAATATGTCAAGAAACATTTGAGGCTAGAGTACTCCAACGAAAAGAAATATCGTCTAGAGATTTCTGTTGTCAAAAGCAAAACTTGGAGAAAAGGATTATTTTTATTTATTTTTTTTTTTTGTAAGAAATAAAACAGACCTGAAGTTTACTAGTATTGAAATTATCTACGTCTCACTGAAGAAAGACTAAGACAAGAGATGAGGGTTATAGAAATTGATATTCTGGAAATTTTAGCAGTTTGTGTAGTACAAGGCTTACCAGATGAGAAGGACTGCAGTACTGTCATCAGAAAACTGGATATTGAATTTTCAGTCAACTGAAGGTCAACAATATATATACAGAAGGAAGAGAGTGCTTAAAAGCCTTGTGGAATGCCAGAACTGGTTGAAAAATTTGGGGATAAGGATCCAGTGTGCAATGTAAACAGCGGATTCTTATCCTCAATGTGCTTTTAGATATAAAACTGGCAAGTCATTTGTAAAATTGAGATGATCATATGAACAATCACTTCAGATTTCCCAAACTTTTCCATGGCATTGTTCAACATAAGCAAGAAGATCCTCTGTTGATTGACAATGGTGGAATCCATACTATTGATCGTTTATTAGATGAGAGGCTTCATGGTGGTATAAATGTTAAGTTTTCTCCATTGCTATATAATGATATAAAAAAGCTGAGGCATTTTCTCTGTCTCACATACTTATGTATAGGAGACAGAGCACAATGAGTTAAATGTGAGATAATTTCCAAGCTGCAAGAGATGGAAAAGGTGATGTAGAACACTAGTCACCTCTGGAGCACAAATGTTGAAGAAACAACACCAGACCTAGGAGACTTTCTGATAAATTAAAGATGTCAAGAAATTATATTCTTAGTTTCATCCATTATCCAAGTGTAAGCAACGTTTGTGCATGAAGTCACTTTACAACTCGGTTACTAGTATATATATAGAAGATAATGGCTTCACATCAATTGCCTTAGTATCCCATAATGCAATGCACATATCCTTATGGACATGTATAATACTATACATTATGGGAAGGGCCACTATCCAGACTGGTTTCAACCTTTAGTGAGGTGAAAAAGTAAAGAAGTGCTCATCATAGGCCTAGAGTAGTTAACACAGGGTTGCAAGAGAGCCTGATAGTATTAGGAGAAAGAAAAGACAGATGCATAGTATGAGAAACAGAGAAAAACGCCTCAGCTTTTTTATATCATTATATAGCCCAAGGATCTCAGTTTTCCTTTTTCACCAATCTCATATAGATGAACAACCAAAAGACCAATCGAAACTAAAGCACTGATACCCAGGTGGTTAGCCTATCTGAGTTAACCTCCTTGAGTTGGCCCTCTCTGCCTGGGATTGCTCTCCAGTCATCCCTGCAATTGATTATAAGACCACATTGAATTAAGAGGATGGAACTATTTAAAAACCTCTCATAGCAAGAATAGACAGAATTTTATTACCCCCTAGTGAATATTGCATAATGTAGGTGGTCTACACCATCTAGTCAAAAATTTGATATCTCCTAGAATGCTTCTTTCTAAATACAAAAATAGTCGGACTGAACAATAAAAATTTCACAATACAATATTATAAAGCATTTGGATGTCATATTACTGGTTTTCAAATCCATGTTTCTTTCTCACCTTCCATAAATGGTATTTTAATTCATTAATTATAAAAATCAAAATTCTCTTCCCATTGCTGACAGGTGGTGGGTACTGCAAAAAAAAAACCCGTTCTGTTGCAAGTAATGGAATGCACAACACATTACAAAATCTGTTCCAATATGCAGGGCAAGAGGCAGCTATAGAATGCATGTTCTGTTTCCGATCGGTAACAGATGTCACAGATTGGTATTTTATAAAAATACCTCTGATGTTAAAGTACCTCCATTTGATGGTATTGACTGGAAGACAGTTCTCCAAGCAAGATCCCTCCTGTTAGGGTATCCTTGGAACTTTAATAAGTTATGAAACAAAGAACACGGCGAAAGAGATTAAAGATTTCTTTATACCAAATTTTACTTTTTTAATGGAAACAACGTCAATGTAGCAGTCTTAGAGTTAAGCACAGAGTGTTGTAGTATTCGGGAACAATCTCAGCTTTGGACCTTTATAATCATTAACCTTTAGTGAGATCTCATCAGTGGAAGTCAGACCAGAAGTGATACAAAGGTTGAAGTAATGCAGAAGTCATATTTTCATATACAAGTAGTCAAAAGGTGTCACACCTTATTACTAAAATACTTTGGATTAGAGATAGATGTTGAAAGTTTTTTCGCTTCGTTATACTATAAATTAAATATGCCAAGAAATTATATTCTGGTATCTGGAGACTGAATATTCAGAAGACTTTCACATGATTCTTTTAATCTCTTTTTTTTTTTTGGCACACACACACACAAAAAAAGATGGGGAATTAAATATGTGTTTGGAATGATATGAAACAGTTACCAAAATCATCTATTCCAGAATTAGAGGAACAATAAGAAGTCAGGAGACTGGATTTTCTGTAGGCAATGGAACCATCCAAAAGCAAAAGAGGTGAAAGCAGAGTTGATCAAAACTCATGGCCAATAGCTTTAACAAGAGACCAGAAAGCATGACTGCAATTTAAACATGATGCATTTTCTGCTTTTAGTCCTTTCAATATGACATGCTGATTAGTTTGCTTACAGCTTTTTTGGACTTTGGCATAAACAAAAAAGAAAGATAGAACATGACATTCTGCAATACGTCAAATACATTCCATACAGTACAGTCTTGCTACATTTCTTGGAGAAAACCAAGGCTTAGTTAGATAAGTAATGAGAATTTAAAGAATGGAGAATAAATGTTTCCATTCCAATAAGAACTGATTCAGTGATACATTCAATGCAACTATTTAGATCATAAGATTGAAAACATTAATCTGAAGAAATGAGGCACTGAGGTCATAAAGATCCTCGTACTTGAAATTCTTAAGAGAGGCAAAACAAAGATGAGCATGACTGTGTAAGTGCCACTCCAACAAAGTAGAAATACCATATTGTGGTCTGAATTGCCTAGAGGATAAACATCCACGGTATACTTAGATAGGTCACTAGCTGAGAAGAGATCAAAGTGTTTGAAGTGGTTAGGTTTTTCTGATAAGCATATGAACAATTTATGTAAAATCTGTGGTGATAGCAAATAACTCAGTATCTCCACCTGCTTGATTCCATGTAGTTGAAAAAGGAAATATGGAG
Organism: Typopeltis vanoorti; assembly: GCF_054136105.1. Lineage (NCBI taxonomy): Eukaryota > Metazoa > Arthropoda > Arachnida > Uropygi > Thelyphonidae > Typopeltis > Typopeltis vanoorti. Next base: position 68,476,060 of record NC_143555.1, on the reverse strand, counting down.
TGTGAGAACATTAAACTCTCAATGAAAAATCTCACTATTAGGATGGAGTGGAGAAAATCAATGAATGAAAATAAATCAAAAAGTTCAGAATATGAACTAAAACTTTTTCATACAAAGATGATCAAAAAGAGAAGATTCTAAGTCAGAAAGTATCTGGCATGGTATTTCAGAACAAACAAACAGAAATCCACCTCTGTGAGTCAAAGAGTGTGGATAAACTGAGTGAGTAGTGCTTGACCAAACTGAAATTTTAGTTGTTAGGAAAAGTAAGTGATTTGCAGACTGGAGATGAAAATGAATTACTGTTCAAGATGGAACTAAGACTACAGCTTGTGAAGTAAATCTGGAAGGAAAGGCTTTTAGGAGGTGTCCTTTTACCCTTTCTTAGTTGTTGAGATGAAATACAATAATGGATTCTTTACTAAACCATTTTCATGGCCAATTACATCCAATTTCTCTGCAAACTGTGGCTTTGGTAGTGCTTCCCAACACCCTCATACCACTACACAGACTCCTTCCTGGAACACTAGACAGAATAGTCATAGTAAAATTATTGCTGACTAACTTGGGAACCTCATAAAATGTTGCCATTAAAAACTGGACTATCTGGTAGCAAGTAAGCAGAATAGCCAGCCTGTATCCAGACCTTGTTAAAATTCTGAAGAAATGTTGGGTCTTTCCATGATGATATCTGACAACTCCGAAAACATCACTCATACTATATGCTGAAAGAAATGGGGAGAAAATAATCAGGGCCTTTGTTCTAGAATACAAATATGGCTTTTTTTTTGTCCACTTCAACTCCAAAAAAGCAAACTGGTGGCATTAAAATGTACAATGAAACTTATCTCTCACCAAGTGATGGCTAGTACTATAGAAGTTTGGCCTTTCTTCTGAGGAGTACGAGTACAACACTTGGATCCACTCCTAGATAACTATAGAATAACATATGTGCCACGGTAAATAACTTTTTTGTTATGTAAATATTTCGTCTTATGTATCATAAGACATCAGTACAATTATCGAACAACAATAGGAATTGAATGCAATAAACAGTAGCACACATGCTTAAATTGGAATCCTTCTACATATACAGTTGCGTGTTCATGGATTAAACCTAATAAGCTTCTAAAACTAAAATCAGAAAATCTCGATGACAATCAAATAGACAATATAGAAAAATTATGGGAAGAAGGTAAAAAAAGTATTTTAAAATCATCATCCGAGGCCCTTGGTCATCCTGTTAGGACCAATAATGGATGACACTAGTGAAATTCTGAATTTGATTGCTAAAAGAAGAGAAATGAAACAAAATATTAAAAAGAAAACTCATCAGAAAACAGGAACATGTACAATTTAATTCAAAAGGAAATAGATTTAAAATGTTAAAAAGGAAAAGCCAATAAAAAACATGATTTAAAGGCTATTTTCAGAACAATACAGGAAATATCTGAAACGCATATTTAAGAAAGTCTTGTTATGTGGCGATTCAGAAATCCTTACAACATGCAGCTTAATTTCTCCAGTTTATAAATTAAATTACAGGAGCTTATTCTTTTAGTTTTGTGAATTAGTACATAAGAATGTAATACCATTCTTACTTACACTTTAATGTCAAAATTCCCATTCACTTAATCTTTCCCTATATTGGAATACTCATCCCTGTTGACATAAATTTCCTTTAATTTTATTTCTGATCTTTTAAAAATATAATGGCCTTATTCAAATGAACAGAGCCACTGGTATTTAAATGGACACCACTGTTGTCAGATAGCCCCTATAAATTAATAAAGCCACAGTCATTACAAGAAATTGGGTTTTAATTGATTAACAAAAAAAAAAAAAAAAACCAGACTAGTTTCACTAAGAGGGATAAGTGGCTTCCTCACCTTCTTGTGGTGCACCTTGTTAAGTATCTACCTGGATACTGAACAAACAAGGATGGGCTGGCAATTTGGGATTTAGCCGACCAAACTGTATTCTTATTGGTTTAAACCACAATATAAAATGATGGTACAACATGGCAGAATTTCATGCTGGCTGGGACGTTGCCTGGTTAAACAAGCCCCCCCCCCTCCGTTGTTTCGTCAGAGAACCAGGGCGAACAGCGAAAGTCGGCCACTGGAACAAATCCTGAAACACATCCCAACTCAATATCACCAGAGTTCAAGATCAGTATTCATTCATCAGTATACAGAGACAAAATAAGAAGCCTGAATGGCAAAGAAATAGCACTGGCCGAGGAATTGGATAAGTACCAGATCAACAAAATAGGGGTGACTGAAACAAAAAAGACAAACTGGAGATCATTCTAACAATAAATACAAAATGTTATATTCAGGCAATAACAATCAGGGAAAAGGAGTAGTTATAGGATTCAACACTAAATATGAGGCAAATCATCTTGAATAGCAGTCAATATCAACTAGAGAGAGAGATGTGGACAAATATCAAAATGGGGAACTGAACTATGACTTATTTGTGCCTACAGTCCCACAGAAGATTCTACTAAGGTAGAAGTGGAGAAATATTTTGGGGCTTTAGAGAAAGCAACTGACACAATGGAAAAAGGAAAAGTTGGTCCTTGTTGGAAAATTAAATAGCACAGTAGGAAACGATTGTCAGATATAGAGAAATATTTTGGAAAAATTTGGAGGAAGGAGCAAAGCTAATAATAATGGCAAATACTTGTTGGATTTCTGCTAAGGACATAAGCTGGCTATTACTAACACAATGTTCCATCATAAAAATGTGCACAAATTCACATGGAGAGAAGAAGCAAGGAATAAGAAAAGTCTCATTGACTATGTTATTGTTGATAGTGATGTTTTCTCCCTAGTGCAGGACACCAGTGTACAGGGGATTTGAAATTGGAAGTGATCACCATTTAATCTTGAGCAGGATAAAATTGAAAATTATGGAGACAACTACCGTTTGAATAAAAATTTTAGTTTAACATAACTAAAATCTACATTTGACGTTTCGACCTTTACATCAAGGTCATCTTCTGGAGCATACAACTATACACAAAAAACAAGCTACACTACAATCAAACTGGTTTATTAAAGATACTGACCAACCGCTACAACAATTGTTGGCCTGACCTCTGGTGAAAAAAATTATACATCAATGCTAGAGTCCCAGCCAGTTGGTATGGAATGGTTTCTAATACTAGCTGAAGATTGGCTAGAGTCCTGACTTATGCTGGATCTTATATATTTGGTAGGCTGAATATGTGCCATCCAGATCCTTGGAATTTTCATGCCATCTTTGTTGTTGATATTTGGGTGGTTTATCAGGATTTTGCAGGCTTCCTTAAATTTCCTTTCATACCAGCTTTTTGTGTGGTTTAAAGAGCAAGTGCTTTTCCAGTTGATTTGGTGTAAGGTGTTGAGCGCATTGTCTGAGAAGCCTGCTTCACCATAATGGTTATATTTAATGTATCTAATGTGTTCTTTCTTGCGTATAGGGTTTGTCCTTCCTGTTTCACCAATGTACGGTAAGTTACAGGTGCAGCAGATGTAATAGACTCCAGGATGTGCTAACGGGAGGAGAGGATCCTCAGAGGAGTTGAAGATGGTTTTAAGTTTAGTGGGGTTTAAAGGTGGCATTGAGGTTATAATGTTGTAGGATTCTGTTGATTTTTTCTGATAACCCTTTAATGTATGGGATGGCTATGGTTTTACTGTAATCTAGATTCGCTTTTGTTGTTGTTTTATGGAGTATTTTATTAATAGTATTTTTGTTATAGCCATTATTTATGAATGTGTTGCTGATGATTTTTAGTTCTTGTTTCAGGGCTTATTGGTTAGAGAAAATTGTTGTAGCTCTGTTTTTAAAGGTGTTAATGACTCCATATTTTTGAATGGGTGGTGGTATGAATTAGCATGTATTGGCCATTGTGTGTCGGTTTTCGGTAGACCGTGAAGGATAGACTGCCTGAAGGAGGATGTGTGTCTAGGAACAGGAGCAAATTCTGATTTTCGAATTCAATGGTAAATTGTATGCGTTCGTGTTGTTTGTTCAGGTGGCTAAGGAATGTGTTTAGTGTTTGTTCCCTGTGCGGCCAGATCGCGAACACGTCGTCAACGTATCTAAGCCAGACTGTCAAGTCTTAGCGTGGGAGAATCAAGAGCCCTTTGCTCAAAAACACTTTATAAACAAAATTAAAAACATAACACGTGGACAAAGAGGGCCGTAATGTCGGGTGGAAATTTGTTCTGTAGGGAGAATTGTGTCATTGATGGGGACATTAGTGAAAAGGGCAGAAACGTCGAAACTGACTAATAAGTCGTCTTTGTCAAGTGTTATTTTTTTAATTTTGTTTATAAAGTGTTGTGTGTTTTTTTTACGTAGGAGGGGGAGTGACCTACCAACTCCTTGTGTGTTGCAGCTAATTTCTTGGCTAAGTGGTAATTGGGACTGCTTATTCCTTCAACGATTGGTAGAAGGGGCACATTTTGTTTGTGTATTTTCGAAACCCCATATATTCTGGAGGGGGGGGGCATAGTGGGGTTTGAGTATTTTTAACCATGTCTGGTGGCCAAGAAGTGACGGACTTGAGTAGTTTCTCTGTTTTATCCTTTATCCTTTTTGTTGGGTTATAATTTACCAGCTTATATGTGTTGTTATCGGCTACTAATTGATTCATCTGAATTACGTATGTTGGCCTGTCAAGGACGACAGTGGCATTGCCTTAATCCGATTTCGTTATTATTATGTTTTGTTTGGCTTTCAATGAATTAATTGCTGCTAGTTCTGTTTTTGTGAGATTGTTCTGTATGGTTTTCTTAGTGTTCAGGATTACTAGTTTCTAATCGTATTTTATCAGCTATATTGTTAGGTAGGGACCTGATGCCTCTTTCTATGTGGTAGATAAAATCCAATTTGTTTACCTTTTTAGGTGCTATTGCGTAGTTAAGTCCTTTATTCAGTAGCGTAAGTTTGCAGTTGTTCAGGGTGTGGCTTGATAGGGTGATCGCATGGTTCTTGCTTGTCGGTGGTTGGTTGCTCCTTGTCTCCCTTGTTTGTTGTTCATTGTTGGTGTTTATCGGAGAGGAGGTCTTCTGATTGGATGGATTCCTGTAATTGGCTGCCATATTTTGCCGTTGTTTCAAACTGTGGAATTTGGTCTTGAGTTTTTCTTTATTCTTTTCCAGGGTATATTTGGCCGAATTGTCAGTAATTCTTTCAAGTACTTGTAGAGTGTCTGGATTAATATAGTTCGATAGTTCAGATTGCAATTCTGAAACCAGATTTTGTGTTGTTGCTAGGTTTTGGCAGGCTGTTTGGATCTATTCTCTGGGCATTGCTTTTTCTGTGCGGTCATAAATACGGAGTGCTTTGGTGGACGTAAATTTCTTTTTTATCCTGATGCAGATAGGAATAAGGTTATTGTCTCTGCATCTCTTTAAAAAGGCCAGCCGATTGATCGATTTTTTTCTTTTGAACGAAGTTTTTATTCAAACATGGTAGTTGTCTCCATAATTTTCAAAAATGCATTCGGATCACCGTGTAAGCTTAAAAGAAAGGATAAAATTGAATTTTATATTGAAAAGAAGAACATGTAAAAAAGTTTTTAAGCAAATAAAAGTTGAGCAGCCCTCAGATGTGAAGTGAAAGCTGCTCAACTTTGGTTCCTGTTCTCAAACATTATTGAAGAAAAAATAAGAGTCTGAGAACAGGAACCAAACCTTGGAAATTCAGTGGCAAATCCTAAAGAAAAGATTAATTGATTCAGCCAGAGAGGTGAGGGTGTCTGCAAGGATAGAAAAATTAGGACTCCATGGTGGATGCAGGAAATTAAAGAGGCAGTGAAGGAAAAAAAGAGAGCATATCAAAAGTTCCTGGCAAATATGTCAGCTTGTGCTCTTAGAGAATACAAAGACAAATGTAAGAAAGTTAAACTATGTAAAACTAGCTAAACAAAAGTCATAGGAAGACTTTGGTAAGAACATTGAAAATAAATATCAGGAAGGTGATAAAATACTCTCTGGAGGCTGTAAAAAACTAAGAAATGAAGGAAACAGTGTTGTAGAAGAAATTAGAGATGATAAAGGTGCCATGAAAACTGGAGAAAAAGATATCCTTGATGTATGGAGTAATTCCTTCGAAAAAATAAAACAAGCAGTGACAGCAAAGGGGTAAAAAAAAGCTATCAAAAGCCTGAAATGTGGAAAGCCAGCTGGAGTAGATGATATTCGACTAGAAATGCTCGAGTGTGGAGGTAGAAAAGTCTTGCAGTGGCAGCACTGCATAGTTCAGAAGGCCTAGACATAGAAACAAATTCCGGATGACTACAGTAGCGCTCTCATAGTACCAATATACAAAAAAGGAAATAAAACTGAATGTGATAATTACAGAAGTATTACTCTATGAGTGTTCCTGGTAAGATTTATGTAAGCATACTTGAGAAATGGTTGAGAAGGATTGTGGAAGGGAAGCTTGGTGAAGAACCAGCTAGATTCAGACCAAATAGAGATTGTCGGGATCAGATTTTCACTTTACAACAAATAGTTGAGAAATCACGGGAATATAACATAAATCTCTATTTAAGTTTTGTAGACCTGTAAAAAGTATATGTGGCAAGGTGCTAAGAGAAAAGCTATTCAAAACGCTACAGTTATATGGCATCAATGGGGTGTTATTATCAAGCAATACTTGAGTTGTAAGTCAGCAGTTAGAATTGAAGGAAGTTACAGGAAGGTGGTTTAATGTTAAATCTTGTGTCAGACAAGGATGTAAATTATTCCCTCTGTTATTCATTATCTATATGGATCACATTATGAAGGAAAACAGTATTAAACCTGATATCACAATTGGAGATGTTAATCTCAGCTCTTTACTTTATGCAGATGATGTTATACTTTTAAATAAATCCAGTTTATTTATTTATTCAAGTGTGGGGTTTCCCACTATTCCTCGACCGTCCCTTAGGACTGGTTGAACTCTCCTATTGAGGGATTAAGTATGTAGATCCAATGTGTTAAGTATGTAGATCCAGCTGTAGATCCAATGTGTTCACAGGACTGGTTTTCCTGTTCTGATGAATGAAAAACCTGAGTTTCCTGGTGAAAAAAACCCTCTACCTCCATATGAGAGTGGCTAACTCACCTTTAGTTGAAAGAGACCAGATAAAGGTCCTCACATCATGGATGGGAAACGAACCCAGATATTTTCAACCATAGGACTTTGTCTATACTGATTGAGCTGCAGAGGCTCTAATAAATCCTGTACAAGTCTGCAAGATTCCCCTGACTAAATTGAATAACTTGTAATAAATTTGGTATGAAAATGAGAGCTGGGTTAGAAAGAAAACACTTGACCAAAGACTAGAGACCACAGATATGAGAGTCCTCAGAAAGATTAGGGGATGTGAACAGATGGCATCAATGGCAATATCATATTAAAAAACAAGGATATTAGGAAAGAACTTGACATTGTTAGCAGAGATAATCTCAGGTGGTATAGTCACTTAAACAAAATGGGAGAGGAAAGATTAGCAAAACCAGTTTTGTCTGCTAGGTTGGCAGGAAAATGACCCTGAGAAAGACCAAAATATAGGTGGTTTGATAAAAAGTGCCTTAGAAGAGAAATAGAAGATCTGATAATGTTGGAGTCTTGAGAGATAACAGATTTATTTGAAGAAAAATTGTTGATAGGAAGTTAGTAATGGTGTAAGTGTTTCATGTACTACTATCATGATATCCTGTATGCCCCCCCCCCCTTAAGGGCACATGTCAGAAATTTGTTGTTGATGATGATGAAAGCAGAAAGAAACCAACAGCATTAACAGTCAAAGCCTGAGGAGCAAATGAAGTGTGGCACTGTTTTCTAAAATTGGTTAGGAATCGTAAAGCTGAAAAGTTGAAGTCTCATTTGTTGAACTTGCTCAACTTTAATTGGAATTGGAGAATGAAGACAGGTTACCATTTCTTGATATCTGCATCTCAAAAACATCAGAGAATGTATTCACATCAGATGTTTATCAAAAGTCCACTCACACAGAATTGTGGTCAGAAATATTCAGGAAGAATGCAACAAAAGTATATGTCATATCCTTGAGACAGAAAAGGCAATCAGACCTGAAATGCAGAAAAACAGCTGGAGTAGATGACATCTGGCCAGAAAAAATGATCAAATATGGAGGTATAATAGTTTTACAACTCCACTGCATATTTCAAAAGGCCTGCTGTTTGGAAGTCAAATTTCAGATAATTTAAGTGGAGCTCTCATAGTTCCTATTTATAAAGATGCAAATGAAACTGAATCTGAGAATTACTGGAAGAAAAGAGGCTGAATACAGATGGAGAATACCTAAGCAATATCTACAATTCACTGCTGATATCATATGCTGGTGTCCAAAACCTAAGGGCAAACACTATTTCTGAAGATTATAACTGAATATTAAGATGAACTAGCTTACAGTAATTTGTATAACTATTAATTTAGTTATACAAGTAGAAAGCAGATGCTTTCTACTTGCATAAGCACAAATTTTTGAATCACTACAACGGAGTCATGTGGCATCAATCAACAGGATAAAAGGCTGAACTAAGCAAATTGTGTTTGAAGGATGCACTTTTCAGTGAATGAATAAAGTTGCAAACTTGGATGTCTTATAATGTCTCAAAGACATCATCTAGATCAGGGATTCTCAATCTATGGTATGCGTACCACTGCCTTACTGATACATCTAATATCTTGAATTAAATATAGTGGTATGCCACTGGAAAAGGTTGAGAACCTCTGATCTAGATGATTATACAGGAAAGAATTATTGGGAAACTTGATGAAGGTTGCAGAATTACTGATATTGCCAGAGAGTTTTGAAATCTCACAAAGGCTCTGGGTAGCATTTCAAACCAATGGAATATGTTCTAGATGTTTGCTAAGAGGCCACCCTCACTGTACCACAGAGCACGAAGGCAGATTTTTGGGTATAACAGCAAAACAATCGACACACCATGGCAGATCAGCTCCATTCAAGCACAGGTATGTAGATATCTTAAAGTGAGGCAAGATGTCTGCAACAAGTAGGCCTATACAACAGAAGGCATGTGGTCTGCATCCCTTTATCCATAGCTCATCGTAGAGCAAGTTTTCAGCAGTGTTATATTCATACAAATTGAACAAGACACCAGTAGGCTAAGGTACTCTTTACAGATGACTTGTTTTAGTCTTTCCTCTGATTCTAGACAACACTTGATGTGGCATGAAAGTGGTACTGCTTATCATTGTGAGAATGTTCTTGAAAGGGATAGATATGGCAGTACTGGGGTCATAGTGTGGGGAGGCATTAATGCTAAATGTAAGCACCAAGTTACAAGTGCTGGAAAAAGGGACTGTGACTGGTGAATGATATTGCAACATAGTTCTTCAACATCATGTTCAACTGTTCAGAGGTGCTGTAGGCAAAGAATTCATTTTATGGATAAGAATGCCACACCAAATCGTACATGAGCAGTGGAGCTATTGGGTTGACAAATAAGTTTGTTCAGTTTTCAGATTGGAATGAAACACATTTTATTTAATATACATAATACATACTATACAGTTATATATTGACTCTCTTTATCAATGACTTCTTGCCATCTATCCACCAGCTTCATTATGCCGCATTCATAAAACTCCGAGGTTTACTGGCGAAAAACTGATCCAGGTGTCTTTTGACAGCTTCCTCGTTAGCGAAGGTTTTTTCTTCACTAATGAGGAGGCTGTCAAAGACTTAGCAGAATTCAGAGAATTCTGCAACGATCGGAATATGTGATAATCAGAAGGGGCCAGGTCCGGTGAATACGGAGGATGCAGTAAAACATCCCAGCCAAGATGTAACAATTTACTCTGGGTTGTCAACGATGTGTGGGGTCTGGCGTTGTCGTGGTGAAAGACAACTCCTTTCCGATTTGCCAATTCAAGACGTTTTGTGCTAATTGCATGGGCCAGTCGCGTTAACTGTGAGCAATAGACAGTTGAATCAATCGTTCTGCCTGACGGTAACACCTCATAGTGGACAACACCTTTATAATTCCACCACACAGAAAGCATGATCTTTTTTGGGTGCAATCCCGCTTTCGAGGTTGTTTGCAGCAGTTCACTCTTGTGCCCCCATGATCTTTTACATACCAGGTTATGTAAATGACCCATTTTTCATCTCCGTAATCATCCACTTCAAAAATGGGTCATTTTCTTGGTGACGTCGCAGCGAATCACAGATGGATATACGAGCAGTCATATTGGCCTCAGTCAATTCATGCGGCACCCAAACATTGGGTTTTGAAATATATCCCAGCTTGTGCAAATGGTTTTCAATTCTTGTATGGGATATGTTCAGCACTGCAGCAATCTCCCGCATTGTTTGTGATGGATTTTTGTCGACGATATCCTTCACAATACTCGAATCAACCTTGGTCGGATGACCGGCATGAGGCACATCGTTGACGTCGAAATCTCCAGAATGGAATTTGGCAAACCACTTTTGGCATACACGTTCTGTAAAGGCACCATCCCTATATACGCTACATATTTTTTTTTATAGGCCTCTGCAGCTCGTTTGCCTTTTTTAAATAAAAAAGCAAAATATGCCGGTAATGTACATTATTTCCTTCCATTTCTAAAAATATGTTACACACACACACCCAACTGAAGCAGGGCTGAACGAAAATTCACTGAAAGGTTATGTGAAATGTCGCCTTTCAACTGCACAATAGCATTGTGCGGTAGCGCAATAATAATGACAGGCGAAGCACCGTAAACTTGTACTAATGCATAAACCAAATGAACTTATTTGCAAACCCAATACTTCTGGAGACTGAGGATATTAATCAAATCGAGTGGTCAGCATGTTCCCCAGATCTCAACCTCATAGAACACGTTTGGGACATAATAGGAAGACACATCTGCTTGAAATTCCCTTCCAGAAAAAAAAACAAGGCCTTATCCTTGCTCTAAAGGAGGAGTGGGCCAGTTTGCCTCAAGAACTCCTGAATCACTTGGTGCTAAGCACTATATAATGCTGTGAGAGCTGCATCACAGTTTGGAGTGGATACATTCCATACTGAAATGTCTCTCCACATTGTTTCCTGTAAGCACTGTACATTAATTCTTTAACATTAATTTCCTTAGGAAATTTGTAACTTTTGCCAAAAATGTACAATTCAATTTGTACAAAATTTATAACACATTTTTTCTGTAATATAATTTATTAGTATGCTAGCAATAAATTTATGTCCACATTTGGCTGCAGTCATTAAAATTTTTTACATAGAGGTAAAAATGTAGTTTGTCCTTAGCTTTTGGACACCAGTGTATTAATAGCAACATCACCAAAAAGCTAGAACACATGATTATTTTATTAAATGAAGTAAATATATAGAGTGAAAATACTCAAGAACAAACAGATTGAAATAGTGAATTAATGCAAATACTAAGGCCAATCATTACAAATCATAAACTTCATAATGAAATTTCAGCTGTGTATTCCCATGACTTCCGGTAGGGAAATCTGGAGCTTGACTAAAAATCACCTAGAGAAACTGAAAACACAATGAAACATGGAAAGAGCCATTTTAAAAAAATAATACAGAATAAAAGGAATAATACAGGTAACCCTCGTATAACGCCGGATGTTAGGTTCTGCAGAAATGCCGCGTTATATAAATTGCGTTATGCGAGTCTCAGATCACATAGAAAAAGTAGGGTTATGTTCTGAAATCGTTTTTTTTTTTTTTTAAATTATATAAATAACAATGACATATCCAACAAAAAATATATTTTTATTTAATTCAGGTAATTCATGTAAGTTAAGAAAACATATAAACTATGACACAAATACATAGTGTAAAAGTATAAAAATTACAAATTGTATTTAAACTTCATTGCACATAATGCATAAATGTTTTAGGCAAAATAAAATAGTGCATATTTTAATCTTTCATAGCACGAGGATTTGAGGATTGGTTAATAAATACAGGTTTTGTCATGTAATCACCTGATGCATTACTAAACAGTAGAGTAATTCTATCTTTGGAAACTTTGAATCCAGGAGCTGATCTTTCATTTTTTGAAATATAGGTGCGTTTTTGCACTTTTTTCCAATATAACCCGGATTCATCCTGATTGAACACCTGGACAATATTTATATCTGCACTATAAATATTTATAAACTTTGAGAGTTTTTTTGTTTAATAAGATTTCCATCCATAGGAATTTTCTTTTGAGGTGCAATCTTCTATCGAAATCATTAGAGATTTTTCCATTTTCCATTAGAATATCGTGTACACGAGCAACGTGCTTTGCACTTATCGTTGACCCAGCAATAAACACTTTCTCGGATTTTATGTTCATTTTGTTTGATTGTTCGAATTGTTGATTCATTTAAATTCCAAGTCCCTGCAAAAACTCCTGGTTTTTCTCCATTTTTCAACCGATTTCAATTCAAGATTTTGAATATTTTTCTTCGAGAGAAATTAATTTTGTTTTCAATTTTGGTTTTCCCCTTTTGTTGCAGTTTGTGGGCCATTACTATAAAAATAATTTTTTTACATTTTCCATTAGAATATCAAAAAAGCAAGCATTACATATTGTAATGCTTGCTTTTTTTTTTTTTTTTTTGTAACTCACCAGAAAATAAAGTGCTCAGCTTGAGTTGAACACACTTATGATTTTTAATGCACTTTCCTGGCAGAAACGAGGACGATTTTCAACAATAAACGTTTTATACGGTAAACAACTGAGGTACATGCGTGCTAAAGGGTATTTCCCCTAATACAAATTCGGTACTTATAATTACATGCGGGATACAGGCAGAAACAAATTTAACGAAGATAAAATTTGATTTTTAAGTTGGCAGTGAAAAACATATGAAAAGATAAAGGGTTACTACAATTTGTAGACCATGTTTTTATTGGAACCGTGTTGTGTAAGTACCGCGTTCAACAAGGGTTACAACAATTTTAGACCGCGTTATATCGAAACCGCATTGTATAAGTATGCATTGTATGAGGGTTATCTGTCCTTGGATAAGGAAGCAAACAAGGTAATGGAACATTGCATTAGTAATAAAAGGCAACAAATGGCACTGGGTAGGTACATGGATCTAAAATATCTGACAACAGATGGACAAAAAGAGCAACAGAATGGATACTGTTCTTGGTGTCCATTCTGTTGCTCTTTTTGTCCATCTGAAACTATGAAGACCAGCAACAAGATGAGATGACAAGATGATGATAATATGTTATGGTGGAGAGATACACAAGATCAGCAAGAATGGAAGAAGTACAGAGAGGCATTCATCCAGCAGCAGACTGAAGGAAGTTCAGTCTGCTGCTGGATGATGATGAGAATTACAGAGGAATATCCTTGCCAAGCATTCCAGATAAGATTTATGCAAGCATACTTGAGAAAAGGTGCTACCAAAGGAAAAACAAGCCGAGTTCAGGCCCACTGGTGGTAATGGGGGGGGGGGGGAGCAGGATCAATTTTCACTTCACTAGACATCAGGGAAATATAATAATGATCTGTATTCAAGTTCTGTAGATCTGGAAAAGGCACAACACACACAAAGAGAAAAACTACTTATAATTCAGAGTAAATGGGATATTATACAGAACAATATATAATCTATATTTAAGTTTCAGAAGATAGAATTGTAGGAGGCATAGGAAAAAGGTTTCACATAAAATCAGCTGTACGAAGTGTTGTGCACACCATATTCATCTTATTTTCATCTTATTTATCATATACAGGATCACATTATGAAAGAAAGCAGCATTAAATCTGATATCAAAATTGGAGATATTCACAACACCTGTTTACTTTTATGAGATGTTATATCCTAAATAAATCCAATATAACTTGTTAGAATCTGTTAACTAAATCAATATCGGAAAGTATATATTAAAGTTTATTTAATTTATATTTCTAGTGTATGCTGTCAATTCCTTAATTATTAGTTATCATTATTAGGAGGCCAATCAAGTAGGCCAAAATGACGTATTTACCAATAAACGGATGTCAGTGGTTCCCACCCGGCCGGCACAGCGGGAGAGAGATTGCAACACGTGCGCGGTTGCTTATTTACTTATACTCACACGTATTCGATCCCAGTCTCATTTTTGTGTATCGACATAAAAGTGAGCGTTAATGTTCTAAAATTCATCAACATACATATAATTTAATCGTTATTCATTAACAAATTAAACTTCTCTATGTGGAAGAGTTGAGCAGGGCTGGTAGTTTTGTACATCCTATAGAAACACATGAGTATAAAAATAGGACTATAAGTTACTTTTGAATGAATATAAATGTTGTAGAAAAATATCCAAAACTTTATGAAGTGGTACTCCCCTTTTTGCTTGCATTTCCAAGCTCGTACATGGTTGAAGCTGGTTTCAGCCATGTTAATTCCATTTTAACAAAATAAAGAAATAAGCTAGATATAGAATTCCGTGGCGATTTAAGGCTGAAACTTACTAATTTTGAACCCAACATTGCTAATCTTGTCAAGAGTCACGAAGTACACTCTTCACATTGACAACGTTAGTAAATTGTATACTAAGTTAATAAAAGTATTATTTTCATATATATATGGAAGATTGTATTATTGTTATTTTATTATCTAAATTACATTTTATATATTATTTATCCCTCCTATCAAATATGTAATGTTAAGAAGGACGTCAAAAACAAAAATGTATCCCTTTGACGTTAAGCCAATATAATAATATATGCTATATTATACATACAATAAACACTGTAACTATAAAATAAACAATCTAAAAACTCACATAAGGGTCTTTTTTGCTTGTCCTATTATAATTACATAATAGTAAAATAGAGGGGATCGATAAAAAGTCAAGAAACTCTTGAAGGGGGTCGACGGTCAAAGAAGTTTGGCGATCCCTGGTCTACACCATGCCAAGATTAAGTTCTAAAGTGGCTCTGCCTCAAAAATCGTCTGGAGAACTGAAATGGGACTGGGAAGAACAAACAGGAGTTGTGGTAAGCTCTGTAACTGTCAGGAGAAGAGTCATTAGACTGATAGCCAGGTGCCTTAACAAGAGAGATTGGCTTGGCTAAATTGGTGAAAAGAGCATGCTAAATGGACCTCCTAAAGTGAAAAAAAGTAATTTTTTCTGAAGAGAAAAAAGTTTAACCTGCAGGATGCTGATGTCAGACAGCTTGAAGACAATCAGGAGAAAAATTCAAATCTGAATGTCTGGTGTCAACAGTCAAATTCTCAGCCAGTAAGATGATCTGGGGCTGCATGTTGTATCATGATGTTGGTCACTTGCATCTCACAAAAGGATTGGTGAATGCACAAGTCTACCAAAACATTTTAGGAGAATTGTTGCCTACTACAGGGTGTCCCAAAATTCACGCAAGAAGTAATTTTGATAGAAAACACAGGTTTTTAATTAAAAATTGTAATTTCTTATTGATTCATAAAGTATACAGTATAGGGTTATGCATGGAATAGCATATTCCATGCATAACCTCCATGGCTTTGCTGGCACATACGCACTCTTTTGTCGAAATTTTCCATGACCGTTTTGCATAAATGTGGCTGAATTTCGTTGATATAGTGCTCAATTTCCTCCTTCAAGGGGTGGGTGGTCGTGGGCTTGTTGGCATAAACCTTAGACTTCAAAAACCCCAAAGAAAAAAGTCCAACGGTGTTAAGTCACATGATCTGGGCGGCCAATTCTGATTACCAAAACAGGAAATTACACGACCAGGAAATGACTCATGCAGTAATTGAATTGTTTCTTGGGCTGTATGGCATGTGGCACCGTCTTGTTGAAACCACATGTCGTCCACATCCATATCTTGCAATTTAGGCACAAAAAACTGGATTATCATGTCGCAATAGCGAGCCCCATTAACTGTTATTGCCTTACCAGCCGCATTTTCGAAGAAGAATGGACCGATGATGCCTCCAGCCCAAAATCCGCACCAAACAGTGACACATTGTGGATGCATTTGTTTCTCAACAATCACTCGTGGATTTTCTGAACCCCAAATGCAACAATTTTGTCGATTAACGAAGCCATCAAGATGAAAATGAGCCTCATCGCTGAAGATGATTTTGTTTGAAAAATAAGCATCCACTTGTTGTTGTTCCATAATCCATTCAACGAACTCTCTTCGCTGTGTGTGGTCAGTAGGCTTCAGTTCTTGAGTCAATTGAACTTTGTAAGCATAAAGATGCAAATCTTTCGTGAGAATACGCTGTAGAGAGCTTCTCGAAATGCCCAATTCAAGACCACAGTGCCGAATTGATGTTCCTGGACTCTCAGCAACACTCTCACAAACTGCTTCGATGTTTTCTGTTGAACGACTTGTTGAAGGACGGCCAGAGTGTATAAGATCACTAATTGATCCAGTTTCCTTGAATTTTTAAATTAATCTTTTTACAGTTGATGAAGTTAAATCACTATTCCGACCATATTTTGTACGAAAATTGCGAACTATAGCTGCCAAACCTTATTATTTTTAAAATATTGCTCAACAATGAAAATGCATTGTTCTTTCGTGTAGTGCTCCATTTTTAATAACCCTAAACTGTCAGCTGTCATGCTGTCTTTTTTTTCTCTTTGGCAACACTTTACTGCACAAATGGCGCTAAATTTAAATCTTGCGTGAATTTTGGGACACCCTGTATCAGACAACTTTACCATAACAACAGCATCTTTCAGGATGACTCTTCCCCTTGTCACAGAGCAAAAAGTGTAAGTAATGCTATTATAACCCTAAAATGTGTCATACAAACTGAGTTTAGTACTTAAGCTTTAATTTTTGTTGCAGGTTAATAAGTGGCTCAATGAACACTCAATTCAGCGACTACCATTCATGAAACAGCCCAGATCTCAACTGCATTGAGAATTTGTGATATCAAATGGAGACTGAAATACACAAATAGAAGCCAAAAACACTTTGGGAGCTCCAAGAAGCCATTATAAGGGTATGGAATCATGAATTGACAGTTGTAACCATCAGCAACTGTCAATTGACAGGACATTGATAAAATCAATGTCCTGTCAATACCATGCTGTAATAAAGGCACGAATAGAACCCACGAAGCAATAAACAGCAAAACGTGAATTTTTAGCTTTAAATGTTAGTAAAACTGTGTAACTGAACTAAATTTTGATACTGGTATTTGTTTTTCCAGTGAAAATATCACTGTCCACTCCATTTCAATTTGTCAAGTTTGTTGTCATTTCCTAATTATGTCACATCTTGCACTAAAAAGAACCAAATATTAAAAATAAAAATGCTACATTATCTTGACAATTATTATCCCTTTTCAAATAGGCATTCAAATTTAATTGCCAAAAAAACATGGTTATAACAGGTGATGAAGTTTCTATGACAGTGAATGTATATGCTCAAATTTTAACTACAGTAAAGCAATACATTTACTCTGTTTTTAAGTTTTTGGAAGAAGGTGCAGAAATCTCTTAGCAATCTTCCTAATTTTTGTTTAATATATTTATAAGCTATAGAAAGGTGAGATATATATTTTTAACTCACCACTCAAAAGGTTAGGTACTTGATATTGTTAGCATTCAAGAGTGTGTGAGTAGAGATAATCTGAGGTGGTATGGTCAATAAACAGAATGGGAGAAGAAAAGATAACAAAACAGGTGCTCGGTTCCAGAATGGCAGAAAGACACAGCAGAGGATGATCAAGATATAAGTAGATTGATGAAGTTCTAACTCATCAATCCAACTAGAATACCATCATCATCAAATTCCTGTCATGTACCCTCAAGGGGTGTACAGGATATGATAGTACTACATGAAAAAAAGTACATCATTACTAACTTCCTATCTACAATTTTCTTCCAAATCAGTCTGTTACTTGTCAAGACTCCAATATTATCAGATCTTATATTTCTATCGTCTAAGGCACTTTGTACCGTATCAATCCACCTATATCTTTGGTCTACCTCTGGGTCGTTTTGCTGCAACCTGGCTGAGAACACTTGTTTTGCTAATCTTTCCTCGCCCATTCTGTTTAGGTGACCATACCACCTGAGATTAGCTCTGCTAATGCATTCCTGGATGCTGATAATGTCAAGTTCTTTCATAATATCCTCATTTTTAATATGATATTGCCATTGATGCCACCTGTTCACGCCTATAATCTTTCTCAGGACTCTGATATCTGCGGTCTCTAGTCTTTGGTCAAGTGTTTTACTTCTGACCCAGCTCTCAGATCCATCAAAAGTTAAAACTGGTTTGAACACTGTCTTGTATATAGCTAATTTAGTGTTCCGACTAATTTCTCTCTTATTCCAAATGAATTTATTCAATTAACTTCCCACCATACCAGCCCTGCTGATTCTGTTGTGTATTTCTATATTTAATTTACCATCTTCAGTAAAAATCATGCCTAATTAGCTGTAATGTTTTACTTGTTCCACAGATTCTCCATTCACAACACAGTTGACATTTTCAATGATTCTGCCTATTTTCATTGTCTTTGTCTTTTTATTGCTGACCTTCATACCATATCTATTACAACAGCTATTCAATTTAGTCAGAGAATCCTGCAGACTTGTAGCGGATTTATTTAGAAGTATAACATCATCTGCATAAAGCAAAGAGCTGACATTAACATCTCCAATTTTGATATCATATTTAATACCACTTTCCTTCATAATATGATCCATATAGATAATGAATAACAGAGGGGATAATGTACATCCTTGTCTGACACCAGATTTAACATTAAACCATCTTCCTGTACTTCCTTCAATTCTAACTGCTGACTTACAACTCAAATAAAGACTAGGTATTGCTTGATATAATGCTCCATTCACACCATATAACTGCAGCGCATTGAATAGCTTCTCTCTTGGCACCTTGTCATATGCCTTTTCCAAATCGACAAAACTTAAATACAGATCTTTGTTATATTCCCATGCTTTCTCGACTATTTGTCATAAAGTGAAGATCTGATCCTGACAGCCTCTATTTGGCCTGAATCCAGCTTGTTCATCACCAAGCTTTTCTTCCACAATTCTTCTCAACCGTTTCTCAAGTATACTTGCATAGATCTTACCAGGAACACTCAGTAGGGAAATATCTCTGTAATTCTCACATTCAGTTTTATTTCCCTTTTTATATATGGGTACTATGACAGCTCTACTCCAATCATTGGGAATTCGTCCCTCTGTCCATGCTTTCTGAACTATGCAGTGCAGCCACTGTAAAACTTTTATACCACCATACTTCAGCATTTCTGGTCGAATATCATCTACTCCTGCTGCCTTTCCACATTTCAAGCCTTTGATGGCTTTTTCTACTTCAAGTATGGATATGTATTCCTGACTGCATGCCTGGGCAGTGTTTTTTACCACTGTGCTGTCATCACTGCTTGTTTCATTTAGCAGTTTTTCAAAGTAATTACTCCATACTTCAATGATATCTTTTTCTCCCGTTTTCATGTCACCTTTATCATCTCTAACTTCTTTTACAGCACTCTTTCCTGCATTCCTAAGCTTCTTCAACAACATCCAGAATATTTTGCCACCTTCTTGATATTTTCTATATTCTTGCCAAAATCCTCCCATGACTTTTGTTTAGCTAGTTTTACACACTGTTTAGCATTCTTGCATTTGTCTCTATATTCTCTAAGAGCACAAGCTGACTTATTTGACAGGAACTTTTGATATGCTTTCTTCTTTTCCTTCACTGCCTCTTTAACTAGAATACCTTATAAGGCAAATATTTAAAATTTGACAATACTGAAGTTCTGACAAATAACGGAATAATATTGGATAATATGTATTATTTATCATTCAGTTAATCCACCACAGTAGTATCCTGTACATTCTTTGACAGTGCATATCAGGAATTTGATGATTATCCATCCCATCAAAGCAGAGTTACTGCAATATATAATTTTTGGCATATTTTGTCTATTGTGTTCCTGCAAAAAACTGATTAATCAGTTTTTCTGCAGGAACAGAAAAATCAAACTACAGTTTTTCTGTAGTTTGATCCCCCCCCCCCAGCAGTTTTATTATCAGCAGTTCCATGAGATCACTCTAGACTTCACCCATGAAATTTATTTTTGTTTGTTAAATATCTGTGCTTAGACCAGTTTTACTATTTTTCAGGAAGAAAGCAAGCACTTTAGAGAGAATAAACTCTGTCACCTCCACATCAAAACCAGGTAACTCACCTTCTAGTATGTATTTATGTATGTATGTAAGCTAAAGTGCTTGTTATACTTACTGAACAAATATGAGTTTTTATGTTTTTTTCCTTCTCTCCTTTTGGAATAAACAACTCTTAGAAACCAACTTAACTTAAATAAATACAGATGTGTAATGCTGAATTATATGATGTAAATGAGACATTACGTTGAGCAATGCAGAGTCTATATTTGAATTGAAAGTCAGCAGAATAGAAGGAGGTACAAAAAGATGGTTTGATGTTAAATCAGGTATGAGACAAGGGCATGCACATCATCTATATAGATCACAACATGAAGGAAAATGGAATTAAACCTGATATCAAAAATTGCAGATATTAATCTCAGCTCTTTACCTTATGCAGATGATGTTACACTTCTAAATAAATCCATTCCAAGTCTGTGAGACTCCTCAAACTGAATAACTGCTATAATAAATTTGGCACAAAAATCTGCAATAAAGACTATGAAAATATGGAAAAACAATGAATGGAGAACCTATAGAACAAGTAAAACATTTCAGCTATTTAGGCACAATTTATATGAAGGTGGCAAATTAAATATGGAAATCGACAACAGAATTAGCAAATTTGTATGGTAGGAAGTAAATTAGAATTTATATGAATAAGAGAAATTAGTTAAAACACTAAACTAATTGTGTATGTGACAGTATTCAAACCAATTTTAACTTATGGATCAGAGAGCTGGGTTTGAAATAAAACATTTCAAGAAAGGCTAGGATCAAAAGACATGCAAGTTCTGAGAAAGATTAGGAAAGTGAATGGATATCATCTGTGGCAGAATCATATTAAAATTGGAGATATTAAAAGGAACATGATGCCATTAGCATTCAGGTGTGTGTGTGAGTAGAGCTAACTCCAGGTGATATGATCACTTAAACAGAATGGGAGAGAGGGAGAGAGAGAGAGAGAGAGAGAGAGAGAGAGAGAGATAAGGTTAGCAATACAAATGTTTTTTGTTAGGATAGCAAGAAAAAAAAGAGAGGAAGATCAATATCTAGGTGGGTTGAAGGAGTAAGAAATGCCTCAGAGGACCAAAATATGGTCCTCTGAGGCATTTCTGATATCAGATTTCTGACAGATAACAGATTCATTTGGAAAAAAATTGTTGATAAGATGTTAGAGTAATGATGTAAAATTTTAACATACTACTATCATAATATCCTGTCCATCCTGTGCAGGTACATATTAGGAATCTGATAACGATGGATGTATGACCCCCCCCCCCAAGATATGCGAAATGATAATTTTAAGACTTTCTGCACCACAACCAAGGTAGGCTAACAAACACTAAAAAGCATCCTTCTTAAGACGAAAGCTAATAATTTCAACTTCCTGTGTGTTACCTTTGTGCATGTTCCAGTTTTACATTAGTTTGCATTTCAATATAAAACAGGCAATAGGTGCAACTATTAAGGAATGTCTTTTCTTTTAGATACTAGTTATAAGTAGAAGATAAACTATTTGAAGAACAAAAAAGGCTTCTGAAAAGGACAATCATGTATTGACCCAGCTTTTACATTAAAAATCTTAATTCAAAGCATTAAATTAACACAGAAAGACTAGCATTTGTAGATTACCAGAAACCTTACAAAGGAACAAACTGTGGATCACTCAAGAAATTAAACATTCCAAATCAGACAGTTGCAGGAATAACTAACATATATCAAAATAAATAAACAGCTGTAAGAATCAATGAAAAAGTTACAGAATGAAAATCAATAAACAGAGGAGTCCACATGGATACCATTGTCACTGCTCTTATTTAATACCTATGTAGATGAAATAGTAAAGAAATGGAAGAAAAATATAAAATCAGCATTTGAACAGATCATGGAACTATGCTTGTCTGCTCTCCACCCAACCCACCTTGAGCAGGCATGGATGTTTGCATTTGTCTTTAGGTGGGAAATGAATTTCATCATTCAGTGCGAAACTACTGTCCTGCTTATCAGAGACCTGAAAGTGGCTTGAAAATGTTTTCCATGTTTGGTCTCTAGAGCAGAATTTCTGGACTAGGTAAAAAATGAATAAAAATACAGAAAATATATAAATTCCATAAAAATAGACAAACAAAATTCTTAGTCCACCCATGGTACAAAATGTACCAAGTTTACAAATAAACCTTCCGTGGTTGGGACCACACACAAAAGACCAAACAATCATAGCAAAAAGTGAAGATGAATTCCAGAGTTCAATATATTCCTTAAACAAAACTGCTAAAAAAATTTGGAATGCAAATATCAACATAAAACAAAAATTGCAGCTTTTGAAGGATCATCCCATCAGAAGTAAAATCATGATTGAAAATAAAATTTTTAAACAAAAGTAGCTGATACTGATATAAAAATTTCAAACTTTCTGACAGGGATGATCAATAATATTTTCCAACCTAACCATGTTCAAAAGCATACAAGAAGAAGAGTTTATAAAGTTTTGGCAAGACCTTCTCTATTGTGCAAAAGTAAATTACGGATCACAGATCTGCAGAAAGAACAAAAAATAGAAATAAAATTCCTACGAAGCACAGCAGGTTATACTCTCTAGGACATAAGAAGCAGATATAAAGAACTAAAAATAGACTCAGTATTGGGCAAAATACATGAATACCAAAATAAGTGGACTGAACATATTGAAAGAATGGGCAGTTCAAGACTACCCAAAAAGATACTCCCATACCACCCAGTTGGGGGAAATAGAAATCAGGGATGACTTTCATTACTTACTAAGCAAACATAGTAAGTAATGAAAAATATTAATGATCATTTTATAATTTAAGAGATAAAATAATCTACAGCAATTCTTGAATTAAGTTGGAATGAAAAAAAATTCTAGTAAATTTACAGTGACAAATACTTTTGATTTATCGCCAACTTGAAATTTAACTGCTATGTTTCAGTAAAGAAATTAACAGAATTAACTCACGTAAAATATTATTTATTAGTAGAATTTTCGCCTGAATATCACAGGCATCTTCAGTACATGTATAACGCTAATTAAACAATACCTGACAATTCAAAAGGTGCCACCTAAGTAGCTAATGTAAGATAACTAAACAAGGTCAATAAATTTCCTAACTTATTTAAAAAAAAAAAAAAAAAAGATAAATAAATAAATTACATACATACATATATATATATATATATATATACATATATACACACACACAATTAAAAAAGTTAGGAAAGATTAGCTGATTTATAAAGTACTATCTTCCACAAAGGAGGATAGATGTAGACCTTCACATGTTTTTTTTTATGAAGCCGTTCCATGAGGAACCGACTTTTGTGAAAAACGCTCGTCTTGTTCCAATGAACTGTAAAATTTAACTTCTGCAGACTTGTATACATTACCTTAGTAGGTGTGCCTGGATCATAATTCTGGAACTTTGGTAACTGTTTTATTTCTTTAATGCTCAGCTGATTCTCTTGAATTTCTGTTATTTCTAGTGGTACAAGAGCATGAAAAAACGTTGGATCTAATTGTTCTTGGATGCTTTCATCAATATTTGTTTCAACAGTTAATTTTTCATTTTCATCCTTAAGTTGCTCCAGCTTCCTTTTTTTTTTTGTTTTCACTCGTTCTAACAATTTTTGAGATAGTTGCCGTATATGTAGAAAAGGATCATTTGTTTCCTGAGAAAAATAAGACTGTTCTACCAATGCTTTGAACTGCTGCTTGTTTTCACATCCAGCATACAGGGATTTTTCTATATCCATTTCATGTCGACTCAGCTTCTTTGTACCAGTGAACATTTGAGGTTTGCATAAATTTTCCTGGTGAATCCTGAGTTTTTCTTGGATGGCTTCCAACCTCTGATTTAAGACTTCTGGTTGAACAGACAAACGGGTCTTCAGTGAGTGCTAGAAAACAAAATGGAAATGTCAGAAACAAAATGGAAATGCCAGAAGCAGCAATGATGGATTTATTTTTTACTTTAATACCCAGCACTCTAATCTACAATAATAATTCCCATTGTAAACAAGCCCATAGCTCAGAAGAAAGCTGATCTCATACAGAGGTAGAGAAGGAAAACCTGAATTTTCCTTCTCTACCTCAGAAAACCTGAGTTTTCCTCACGGAAAACTCAGGTTTTTAATCCCACATATAGGCATATCAGCACTGAGAACACATGCAATTTACAGACAAAAAATACTAGTGTGGACAGTAGATGGTGCTGTATGTAGATGATGGTAGTAGCAGTTCTGTGTATTTGGTAGATTAAATGGTGGACACAGAGAATTGGAGGGTAGAGTGCCCTCCCTTAATGAGTCCTTGGACTCATTGGAGATATCACATAATAATTCAAACTTTTTGTGTGTTCTTGCACATTACACCAAAAATTATCAATATTTGGTGCAATGTTTGTTTCTTTAAAGTTACAGTGAAAATTGAGAAACTACTTTTACATAAATATGTTGAAGGAAAACAGTAGGATCTTAAATGTTTTTTTTTTCACTTAAAGGCCTATATTCACTATGAATTTCTACCCAAAATTTATCAAATGATAAAACATTCAAATTTTTCAACGTTATGTTTGAAAAAATAACTACCAACATATCTTCTTCATTCATTGATAGAGAATTTGTTACACCACTGAAAGTGAATGGGTCAAAAACCAACAAAAACCTTTTTTCTTTTTTTTTTTTCAACTATGGAGAAGATGTGATATTAACATACCTTTGAGAACTTACACTTATATTTAAATCAATCTTGGGGTAGTACGTGTTCCTATGCACTTTAGACTGCAGTAGTTATATTCATAATTAGATCACTCAGTTCATGGTAGATGTTTTTCAACAGATCAGTAATAGATCCACTACCTTCTGTCATTATATAAAAAAAAAAAGGAATCTAACTTGTGCTAGTAACTCATATCAGCAAATAAATTTAATAAATAATAATAGCAATATATACACATTGAATGAGCTGTGTTAACTGAGTCATGTCCCTAGTATTCACATAAGTTGACTACACCTCTATATTTCCACATTTTTTTTTTTTAATTGAAACTTCCATACCTCAACTACATCTCCTATGAAGTTTTCATGAAATCCAATGCTAAAACAGTGCTTCCATTTTATTCTAAATAGTTATCTCTCAGATACTATCCCCTTTTCTAATCCTTATTTCCATAACAAAATCATCCATTAGGAAAACCCTATTTTTACTTCACTAACCAATTTTTCTAAACACCACAATTACTATTCTCTACATTCCCAAGCCTAAAACATCCTATTAGATATATTATTTTATTTATTTCAACTTCACACCAAACAGTCTCAGAGCTGTCATATATAATGCTCTTTTTAGCTCCAATAATGTGCAGGGATAATTACCCTGCTCCTTTCACAAGATTTTACATTCCTTCATTTCTATTCCCACATAAGTATCATTTTCAGTTTACTAACTTTTCATACGTTTTGAATAAAATGATTCATTCTTATTTCTGATACTTCTTACATTAATATACTAACAAAACAGTCCATGTCAAGTTACGATTATGATGTTATTCCTTTGTACTATGTCTACACAATTCTTCATCAGAAAATTCATTGTGGGAAAATTCAACAGCATACTTTTCATTTAAAAAAAAAAAAATGACTTCCAAGTTCTCAGGTGTTTAATAAATGATAATTATGATTTTTTTTTATATAATCAACAGTTTTCAAAAACCAAAATGGGCAAGTCCTCAAATGATTAAGTTTTGCAAATCTGATGCACTGAAGTCTTATTACAGTGTCTCAATAGCATTTCTTATCAGAAGGAGGTTGGTGCCAGCAATATATATACCCTCTGTCCAAAGAGAAATCGAACTTTTTGAAAATAAAAGAAACTAGTGGTGCCAACTGGTGCATCTTTTTGTTGTTGTTTATGACATTTGTTTCATTAGAAGCAGAGTTATAGTGCCAAGAGTGACAGTGTGTTTTGACAAATGGTCGGAAAATGAGTTTCAAACAGAGAGCATGGACTTTTGTATTCAACTTGGTAAAAGTTTTACTGAAACGCATCAAATGCTTCAAAAAGCATACAGTGATGAATGCTTATCCTGTACAAGTTTACGAGTAGTTTAAACGATTTCAAAGTGGTCGTGAGATGGTCGAGGAAGATGAAATGCCAGGCCGTCCAAAAACTGGACTGAGTGAAGTTAACATCCAAAAAGTGCACGATTTCATCAAAGAAAACCCAAAATCGTCTGAGAGATTGATTGAAGATGAATTAGGGATTCCAAAATCAACTGTGCACAACATTTTGACCAAGAGTTTGGGCCTTCGTAAATTGAATTCGCGATTTGTTCCCCATAAGCTCATTAAAACCGCTCGTAAGGACTCAAACTTCCTTGAAATGATCGTTACTGGTGACAAAACATGGTGTTTTGAGTATGATCCCGAAACAAAGCACCAGTGCTGAGTGGAGACCACCAGAAGATGGGCATCCAAAAAAAAAGTCGCGTGGAGAAGTCAAAAGTAAAGACAATGCTGATTTATTTCTACAATTCCAAGGGCATCATCCACAAAGAATTCATTCTGCCTGGCCAAACAGTCAATGGTGAGTTTTATCTCAAAGTTTTGAAGTGATTGATAGCGAGAATTTGTCGCGTATGGCATGAACATCGTGATGTAGGCAGTTGGTCACTTTTGCACGATAATGCACCATCTCATCGTTCAAACACTGTGAGACAATTTTTGACCAAATTTGTGTGTTGAATTACTTGCCGTATTCACCTGATTTAGCACCCTGTGACTTCTTTCTCTTCCCCCAACTTTATTTGCCAATGAAAAGAAAGCGATACACCATTGAAAATATTCAAGCGGCAATAACCACGACCCTCAATAGTATCCCGAAAACCAATATATAAAACTCATTTAACAAATTAATTGACCGTGCCAAAAATGCTGTATCAAAGCTGAGGGAGAGTATATTGATTGAAATAAATGATTTGAATAATTATAATTGGCCTATGTTTTATTTTCTATCAAAAGTTTGGTTTCTTTTTGGACAGAAGGTGTATATTGCTCTATTTTCCCTTCATGTAGATTTTGCATATATTTCAAGTTTCAGAAATTTCTGTATTGTCACATGAGATGCACCAATTAATCCGATGAATACATGATGCCATCCTTCACATGTGTTGTTTCCTTTTGGTAACCCTTCCAAAGCAGTCATAACAATTCCATAATGAATGGACAAAAACATAGGTGGGCAGCAAAGTAACAGACAATCATTTTGACCAAATCTAGGCGTCTTCTACATAATCCAGACCAAACTGAGTTGATTCTTCCATCTGTAATGAGAATTTCTTTGATCTCATCTTTTCAACAAGTTGTGTTTCCACATCTTTAGCCATCTCATCTATTATTTTGCAAACAGTGTTACTGCTCAGTGGCATTCCTTTGACATTGGTGTCATGTTTCTCCATAACTGTTTTGAAAAAAGTTAATCTTGCTGACTTAATTAAATCCTCCCCTAGTATGATTTTTTCCTGATTTAGCTATGAGCAGAGAAATTTCATAACTAGCTTCAAGAGTACGATTTTGGGTAGCAGTTCATACAGAGAACAATGAATCTATTGTTGATCTTTTCTCAAACTTCTCCTTTAGAGTCAAATTGGTTCAAATCATAGTTCAGATGAGTGCTTTGTTTTGCCTTCAAATGTGCATCGAGACAACCTTCTTTCATTGATTCATTGGTCAAACAGTGTTCACACAATAGACAGAATTGTGACCATTCATCCTGAGCAGCAGGTATGAAACTGAACTTCAAATACTCATGTGAATACTAACGAACTACAGGAATACCTTCTATAATGCAGTTAATTGGTTCCAAGAAGCGTCCGCGCTATGCAAAACCACATTGTTCGAGGTCTAATTATAAAAGTTTTCAATTTAATTTGTTTATTACAAAAATTTAGGATAATAAAAATTTTAAAAATGAAAAAAAAAAATTGTTATTTTTATTAACTAAATAACAAATAAAATCCTTTTAAACTGATATAAAAGTTGTAGAAAACAAAACAAATGTTGCTTCAATTTTAGCATACAGTAATTTACTTTTTACTAAAGTAGTCTTTAGTGTTGGTTGAACCATCCTTGTCTTCCTTGTCTCTTCAAGTACTAGATCTCTGTAGCATTTGATGGCATTTTTGAGACTTTGTCTCACTTTGATGCTTCTTTCCAAATTCGGGTCAGCATTCATGAGAAAGTCTGAAGCTTCGTCGATTTTTCTCACAAAAGTTGAAAAGTCAGCAAAGGAAAATTCTTCAACCATGACATCAGTGGGGGTCATTTTCGTCTTTTTCATAGGCTCGTTGTTGTTCCAACTCCAAAAGGGTTTCATCATCCAGATCATTTGAATGAGAATCAATACATTCGTTCACATTGTTACAATCTAAACTTGTAAAACCAAGATCTTTGCCCATCTGCACAATTTCTGTTGAGATTTTCTCTTTCTGTGTTGCAAAGGTAACAAAGTCCTTTGAACAATGCGGCAAGATATTATGCCATATGGCTCTCATGATGCTTTGAGTCACCTCTTGCCAAGATTCATAAATATTTTGAATGGCATCTTTTATGTTAAATTTCTTCCAAAATTCACTCCAAGTCCAAGAATCTTCTTCTGCTGCAGCTTTAATAGCTTGAGCAAAAGTTCGTCTTAAATAGTAAGCCTTGAAAGTGGAGATAACGCCTTGATCCATCGGCTGCAGAATTGATGTTGTGTTTTGAGGGAAAAAATGAATCTTGACATTTTCATCTAAGTCAGTCAATAGAGTTGGATGGCCTGGCTCATTGTCTAATAAAAGCGAAATTTTGAAAGGAATATCATTCTTTTTACAATAGCTTTTAACTTCAGGACAAAAATAAGTTTTAAACCAGTCTTCGAAAATTGAACGAGTCACCCACGTTTTTTTTTATTCGAATGCCAATGAACAGGTAAATTGTTCTTTGTTAAAGCCCTTAAGAGCTCTTGGGTTTTCCACTCTGTACACTAACAGTGGCTTCAATTTTAAATCACCTGATGCATTACCTCCTAGTAAAACTGTCAATCGGTCTTTTGACACTTTATACCCAGCTTGTGTTTTTTCCTTCTCTGCTACAAATGTGCACGATGGCATTCTTTTCCAGAACAAGCTAGTCTCGTCAGCGTTAAAAATTTGATCATCTGTGTAGCCTTCCTTCTCAATAAGCTCCTTCAATTCATTGGGAAATAATTCTGCAGTTTTAGTGTCAGCACTTGCGCTTTCACCTTGGATTCTTATATTATGGAGTCCCATATGCTTTTCGAAATTGTAGAACCAACCGAGACTTGCTATAAACGTTTCACTGGCTGTACCTCCTTCATTTTCGCTTTCATTTTCTTTTATTTTGTCATATAGACTTGTTGCTTTTGCCTGGATTATCATTTGACTCAAAGGAATCTTTTTTCTGATTACAATCTCCAATCCAGATCATTAGAAGGCATTCCATATTTTCCATTGTAGAAGATCGATTTCTCGTGATCACTTTTGACATATAAGAAGCGGTGCTCATTCCATGTTGTTTAATCTTTTCTTTGCTCTGAATAATTGTTCGTACAGATGACTCATTCATTGAATTCTCATGGGCTATTTTAGCAAACGAAGCGCAATTGTCGTGACATTTTATAATTTCAAGTTTCTTCTCTAATGTCAACCACTTGCATTTTTTTGTTACTCCAACAGTGTCTTCTTTGTTTTGTCTCTTTTCACTCATACTTAATTAATAAAAAAAATATTAAATACTAATATTAACGTAAATAATAAAATGCCGCGGGGAAAGAACATGTCTACATGAGAACCAATTGAATTACTACTGCATAAGTGGCTCTCCACTGTCACTTGCGGCGCCCGGAAGTAGCCCGGTCAGTGTTAACAATGCTAGTGTAATAATAAAAACCGCGTTAGACCAAAACCCGCGTTGTTCAAAACCACGCTATACAAGGTATTCCTGTACTCATTTTATGCATGGGGTTAGCAACTGAAAGAAAAAAATAGGTTTATAAAGTATACTGTACACGTTGAATTATACAAGGAAATTAATGGTGTATAACATGTATTAATACTACTACAAACATATAATAACACGTATAATAAATAAAAAGTTAAAATAATAAAAAAAGTAAAATTTTAAAAGTCTACCTTCACAAGCAGAGAAAAAGAAGCAACAAAATATGAGAGATTATGTTTATGTTTTTAACTGTCAAACAAACCTAATATAATTGTGGCAAAGTGTTCATTTTATTTAAATTGACAGTAGCGCAACTTTTGGGTAACCAGAAAACTAACAACATGTAAAAATGTTACATAAAAAAAATACCTGCTAGCATAAAAAACATTGGCAATACATAAAAAAATTAAACAAGCTTGCCCCATTGTTTCTACAACAAAAACTGCACAAAGTTAAATTGGCACCGTTTATTTTTCAGAAGTGACAGATGCTATGATCTAACCTTCACACACTTATGCCACTAAGTATTTATGTTCGCTGCTGTACTAGTGTTGCCAGCTTTTTCTTATCGGAAAGTCAAGGTTGCAACATCGATACTTTATTGTGAACAATGTTGATTTTTTTTTTTTTTTACTATATTGTGACACTAAGCATGTGGCACGAGTGGCTAGCGTATCCGCTCCCCAACCAAAAGGATGTGGGTTCGAATCCTGCCATGGGCATGGATGTTTGTGATTGTCTGTGGAAATACTAGTGATGATGGTGGTCGGCGATGGATGGCGTTGGTGTAGATGCATTCAGTTGGTGGATTATAAGTGGTGGAGACAGAGTTGTAGAGTAGATGCCCTCCCTCGACAAGTCTTTGGACTCCCTGGAGGTGACAAAATAATAATAATAATAATATTGGTGATGAGGTGATGAATGCAACATCATTTTCTAATTGTTTCCCCAAAATATTCAAATTTCACCTGTGGGGCGTACGCTCCACATTGGGAAACACTGATCTAGACCGAGACTTTGAAACTAGGTCTTAGTCTAGACAGCCTTCTGAAAATGAGGAAAAACTAATTTTTTTGTTGTATCTTTCAGCATATTTAGTATATCCTATGAAGATATAGAAAGTTTATTCACTTGGTTTCAAATTAAATTAAACTTATCAGGAAATTATATTATTGTTTAATCTGTTATTCAAATGCAAGCAAACAAGTTTGATGTTAAATATCTTCACAACTAGGCTATCTGTATAGAGGCTGATGACTTCATATTAAATGCTATAGTATCCCATAATGCAAAGCATATATCCTTTCAGACGTGTATGATGCTATGCTTTATGGGAAGGGTGTTTTTTTTTTATTATTTTTTTTTAAAACCTTTATTGAGGTTTCATCAGTGGGAGTCAGACCCAGAAGAGATACCAAGACTGAATTAATGCAAAAAATCATACAAGTAGTAAAAAGTTATTATCTTATTAAAATTCTGTGGATTATAGATAAATTAAAAATGTTTTTTTCACTTGGTTGCAAATTAAATTAACCAAGAAATTATGTTTTTGTTTCATCCTTTATCCAAGTGTAAGCAAACAAAGTGTACTCGTGAAGTATCTTCATGATTAAGCTATTTGTATATAGAGGTAGATGACTGCACATCAACTGCCTTAGTATCCCCATAATGCAAAGCATACGTTCTTACAACCTTGTTATTTCGTCTGGATCAGGCTCCCATCGATGAGGCCTCAATAAAGGTCAAAACTGGTCTGAGTAGTGGTCCTTTATAATGCACAGCATTATACTTGCCTGTAAGGATATGGTCATCATCAAATTCCTGATATATATACACACTCAAGGGGATGTACAGGATATGATAGTACTACATGAAAACTTACATCATTACTAACTTCCTATCTACAATTTGCCATCTGTTCATGCCCCTATTCTTTCTCAAGAATCTCATATCTGCAGTCTCTAGTCTTTGGTCAAGTGTTTTACTTCTGACCCAGCTCTCAGATCCATAAGTTAAAACTGGCGTGAATGCTGTCTTGTATACAGCTAATTTAGTGTTTTGGCTAATTTCTCTCTTATTCCATATAAATTTATTCAAATGATTTCCTACCATACTAGCTTTGTTGATCCTATTGTCTATTTCCATATTTAATTTACCATCTTCACTAAAAATCATGCCTAAGTGGCTGAAATGTTTCATTTGTTCTATATGTTTTACATTCACAATGCAGTTGATATTTTCAATGTTTCTGCCTATTTTCATTATCTTTTTCTTTTTTAATGCTGACCTTCATAACATATCTATTACAACAGTTATTCACTTTAGTCAGGGAATCTTGCAGACTTATAGCAGATTTATTTAGAAGTATAACATCATCTGCATAAAGCAAAGAGTTGAGATTAACATCTCCAATTTCGATATTGGGTTTAATACCACTTTCCTTCATAATATGATCCATATAGATAATGAATAACAGAGGGGATAATGTACATCCTTGTCTGATACCAGATTTAACATTAAACCACCTTCCTGTACTTCCTTCAATTCTAACTCAAATAAAGACTAAGAATTGCTTGATATAATGCCCCATTGACACCATACAACTGTACCGTTTTGAACAGATTTTCTGTTGGCACCTTGTCATATGCCTTTTCCAGATCTACAAAACTTAAATACTCGAAATACCTCTGTAATTCTCACATTCAGTTTTATTTCCCTTTTTATATATGGGTACTATGAGAGCTCTACTCCAATCATCTGGAATTTGTCCCTCTGTCCAGGCCTTCTGAACAATGCAGTGCAGCCACTGTAAGACTTTTATACCACCATATACTTGAGCATTTCTGGTCAAATATCATCTGTTCCTGCTGCCTTTCCACATTTCATTGATGGCTTTTTCTACTTCAAGTATGGATATGTATTCCTGCCTGCATGCCTGGTCAATGTTTTTTACCACTGTGCTGTCAACACTGCTTGTCCCATTTAGCAATTTTTCAAAGTAATTACTCCATACTTCAAGGATATCTTTTTCTGAAGTTGAAAGTTTATTTTTCACTTGGTTAGACTATAATAAATTTAGTTTAATCCTTTATCCAAGTGTGAACATATAAAGTTTACGCCTGAAAGTATCTTCAAGACTGGGGTAAGTTAGTACAACACCGGGCAACTCGTTGCAAAGGTGGACCAAGCTAACATCACTCCTATCTCAGTATCTCCCATAATGCAAAACACATCTCCATGTGGATATGTATAATGTTATGCATTAAGGGAAGAGCAACTACCCAGACTAGTTTCGACCTTTATTGAGGTCTCTTCAGTGGTTGGCAACTCCTATAGGTAAAGATGACCTCGCTATTGCTTCTGCCTGGTATCTCCAACTCTGGGCCTGGCTCCCACTGAAGAGACCTCAATAACGGTCGAAACTAGTCTGGATAGTGGCCCTTCCCTTAATGCATAACATTATACATATCCGCAAGGAGATGTGTTTTGCATTATGGGAGATACTGAGATAGGAGTGTTGGTAGCTTGCTCCACCTTTGCAAGGAGTTGCCTGGTGTTGTACCACTTTACCCCAGTCCAGAAGATACTTTCAGGTGCAATTAAACTAAATTTATGATATCTTTTTCTGCTGTTTTCATGTCACCTTTAATACCTTTTACAACACTCTTTCCTCCATTTCTGAGCTTCTTCAACAACCTACAGAATCTCTTCCCACATTTTTGATATTTATTTTCTATGTTCTTACCAAAGGCTTCCCATGACTTTTGTATAGCTAGGTAAGGAATTGGTGCGTATAAATAATACTAAGGCAAATGAGGTGAAGTCATCAGCCTCCATATATAAGTAGCTTAGTCATGAAGATACTTTTCATGAAAACTTGGTTTACTTACACTTGTATAAAGGATTAAACAATAATATAATTTCTTGGCAAGTTCAATTTAATTTGTAACCAATTGGAAAAAAAACTTTTTAGAACTGATCATAACTAATTACTACCTGAATGAAAGAAAATTCTTCTTAGAAAACAAGAAAAAAAAACAAAATATAAATTAAAATAGAAACACATAAAACGAACAACATATTGTAGAGGATGATTTGCTCACTTAGCATTCTAGCAATGCCCACGTAATTCATGATAATCCTGGATTTATCATCTGATCGACATTATGAGTTTGATGGTTAGTAGTCATTAACTAAGCTACTAATGTACACAGATGCTGTTTATTATTGGTTATTTATATTTGGAAACCAAATCTTACCTCTCCTCCATTTTTTTTTTTTTT
Source organism: Typopeltis vanoorti (assembly GCF_054136105.1). NCBI lineage: Eukaryota > Metazoa > Arthropoda > Arachnida > Uropygi > Thelyphonidae > Typopeltis > Typopeltis vanoorti. The sequence continues at coordinate 68,441,586 of NC_143555.1, read as the reverse complement.
CAATTATGTTCATCATAAATGCAACTATGGATTATAGGATATAATGTAATACATTCAGCCCACAGAAACTTACTGAACACACACACACACAACAGTAAATTATTAGTAATCATTTGCCTCTAATGAACTTTCTATTCTCAAGTATTCTCCCCCTTATATGGACCATTCATTCTTACATGGTTCATATCAATGTCAGCTCACATTTTACTCCTCTTAGTAATTTATATATACCAGGAGTGCTCAACCCGTCGATCGCAGACCGATTTTTGGTCGATCTCGTGTATTCCTCCTTACTTACAAATTTAATTAAAACTGAAAACATAATATTTTATTTATCATTATTCTGTATTATTTTTAATTCGCTTTAAGTGTATTGCTATTGTTTATTTATTTTTCGTTAAAATTGTCTAATCGGTAATTTTCTTATAAGTCCGGGTAAATGAATTAATTTGGATCAGTGGAAGTTAAACAGCAAGCCGAGTGAGAATACGATTATAAGCAAAGTGTAAAAACTCAATTGTAGCTTAAATATTAAATATTCCAAACCACATTACATCGAGAAAAAAAAAGAACTAAACCAAGAACCAGTAATAGAAAAAATTAAAAAATATAAACATAAATGGATGGAACACGTTCAAAGAATGAAAACAGAAAGATTACCAAAACAAGCCTTAAAGTACAAGCCATTAGGAAAAAGAAAACCAGGACGTCCTCTTAAACGATTCAACGATGACTTCTAAGGCCGGAACAGGCCATGCTAGGCCTAAATCCTTGATACGTATAATGATGATGATGACATTACATCGATTTTTTACTTAGGTTAAGTCCCATGTGAATATTGTAAAAAAATAAACTTTGTTTGTCTCGGTATAGTTTGCATTAGATGTTTTTGTAAATAACTCTTATGAAGCTAACTGTATATACTACTTTAATAAGAACATGTTAGAGTGTTAAAAACAAAGGCAATGTTTTTGTCGCCAAAGCTGTACATGGTGGAATTAGAAAGATTGTTATTGAAACTTGTATGTATGAGAAAGGCTTGCAGGCTCTAAGTGTAAACATCTCCAAAGTCAGTCAGAAAGAGTTCAAACAACTTTCCGATGGCCGGCAACTTACAATCAAAAGAAAGCAGAGGAGAACAAAAAGCGTGCCAAACTTGAAACTTAAGATGAAAGACTCATACTGATTCTTTGGGGGTTGCCAAACTTCATGCGAGGTCTCAGAGGAGGCCTAATAAAAAGGGACTAAAGCAAGCAGAAGGGGTCCCAGTTCTAGAATTGCTGTCAGAGAAGGAGGCCGCCCAATCCAGAGTTGCAGTCAGAGAGACTGCCCGGATCCACGTTGCTTGAGAGAGGAGTTTCCCGCTTCCAGAAAGGAGCTTCTCGGTTTGAGACGTCGCTAGACAGAGACTACTTCTAGGCTGCAGAGAAGGTTTCAAATTGCCAAAAGGAAGAGTTCCTGGCCAGGTTAATGTCAGACATTCACCAGTGTGTTGCAATTTGATGGATCAAACGACTTCACTGATATTGCTCAGTTAATGGTATTTATTCGCATGGTATTTCAAGATTATTCAAGTAAAGAAGAACTTTTGAAAATTATACCATTATTGGGAAGTACTAGGGGAGGAGACATTTTTTTGGCATTTGATGAATTTGTGAAACAACACAAACTTCCGCTTTTTAAACTTGTGTCTATTACTACTGATGGTGCTCCTGCAATAATAGGTAATAAATCAGGTTTCATTTCATTATGTAAAAACGATGAAAAAATATCCAAATTTTTTAATGTACTACTGTATTATTCACCAACAAGTACTGTGTAGTAAAAGATTAAACACAAAAGATGTTTTGGATATTACATTTAAAATTGTAAATTCTGTTTGAGGAAAAGCCCTGCAATGACGGTTATTTAAATTACAGGCAGATGATGATAGGGAACTTCTGTTGTACAATAATGTTCGCTGGCTCAGCAGAAGTCAATTTTTAGAAAGATTTCTTGTATTAATTAACGATATCAAAAATGTTCTCGATGAAAAAGGAGATATTTATACACAATTGAGTGATAAAAGATGGTTGTTACACTTATCATTTTTAGTAGATTTCTGTACGAAATTAAGCAATTTCAATGTAGAGTTACAAGGTAGAGATAAAAATTTAATTGACATGTTAAGTTCAATAAAAACTTTCCAATAATACTTACTTTTATTAAAGAAAAATATAAATGACCGTGAATTTAGACATCTCCCATATTTATTAAATTTTTTTGAACAAAATCAAGAAATGCTTTGCTATGATTTAAAAGAATTTATTCGTGTAATAGAATTAGTTGAGGAAGAAATAAATTCAAGATTTAAAGATTTTAATAAAACTGAAATGATTGTATCTTTTATCAATAATCCATTCAAGAAAACTTGAACATCACAGAAATTTCAAATAAAATTAGTGGGCTGTTTGATATAAACCAAGCTGAAGTAGAACTTGAGATAATAAACATTCAGAATAGTTCACATTTAAAATCAATAAACAATGAAGTTATTTGGAAGTATGCACATCAAAAATTCTGTCGTGTTTTGGATTGACATACTTGTCAGAATCCGCTTTTTCAAATATGACCATCATAAAAAATCAATTAAGAAACCAAATTACAAATGATCATTTGAGTGATTGTCTGCGATTGGCCACTTCTTCATATCAAGTTGACTATGAAAATATTGCGAGGTCCAAACAATGCCAAATTTCACATTAACTTTTTCTTTTTTTTTTTTTTAAATCAACCAGCATTTCCTGTAACTTGTGAGTTTGTAATCAATCTGTTGTTTTTTCTTAGGTTTTCCAAAATAGAGAAATAAATATTTTATTCCAATATTTTTTTTTGTTGTATTAAAATAATTAAAAGTGATAAATAAATTTTTAAATACACAAATAAAGTTTTTAGTTGAATTTTTTTTTTAGTTCTTTATTTGTGCATAATCAGATATCAGGTGGGGAGAACGTGATCTATATAAGAGAGTAGATCGCCGAATAACTTTTTATAGAAAAGTAGCTCGCGTAGTAAAAAAGGTTGAACACCACTGATATATATACCAACCAAATATAAGATTTCCTCAGTATGCCATAATTTGTGATGTCACCACCCAATGTGCAAACCAGAAATACCAGACAATTGTGTTCCATCCCAAGGTCAAGTGCAATACAAAATGATTTGATTCTGCTTGAATGTGTTTGTTAACATGCTCAAATCTAGTTATTTTTCATCAGGAGGGTAAGCAGTTATTTCATTCACAGAGTGTAGACAGAGCTAACTATTTTTAGTGGGGTGATTTAGAGTGGTGGAGAAAGATAAACAATTTTTTTCCAAATTTAGTTGATATTAATTTTATTATAGCTTTTTTTATTATTATTACAAGAGTGACAATTTTTTTTTAATTTTTTATGATGGTAAGGAAGTGAGTTGTTTAACTTTAAAGAAAGCCAAAGTTGTATATCGATATTGCCAGTATGGTAGCAATGTATAGTAGAACAATGGCAGCCAAGAAGTCTTTGTTAAAGGAGTTGAACATGGGAAATTTTGTTCAGTGCAGTGTGTGTAATGTATTTGTTAGGAAAGGTAAATGATTTATGGAAGGAAAGTAAGACTAATGAAAATATGAAGAAACTATTTTGAGAGTGTGTGCCAATTGTGTGGGGTAAATAAAACAAGAGATAGAGGAATAAAGAATGTTGACAAAGGTGGGAAAATGTGTCAAAGCATTGAATGAAAGTGCAGTGATGAAAACAGTCAGGAAAACAAAGAGGACTTGGTGAAAAAAATAGCATGTTTGCGTGGAGTGCCTTCACAGGACAAAGCATGAGAACTGAATGATGCAAAAACGTTAAGTGATTGTTACAGCTCAAAAGCAAAAGAAACAAGAGGTGTAAAGGTAAGAAATAGGAATGTAAGAAAAGTGAGAGGAGTAAGGGAAAAAATTTTATGATGATTCCACAATAAGAAAACTCCACAAGAGTGACTAAATCTTGTTTCTGTATGGTGAAAATTAATAGTAGTGAAGCTATCAGGATGGAAAGAGGTAAAGTGAAAGAATTGATTATTTTGGCAGGTACTAATGACTTGAAAAAGAAAAAAATATATCATAAAAGATAAAGTTATTGGAAGAAGTGAAAAGGAGAGTGAGAGAGTAAAGACTGTATGCACAGGTTGTGAATGGAATACAAAGGAAAACAATAATGTGCAATGTGTGGACTATGGGATGAATTAGACAGACAGACAATGACTTATATAACACTAATGAATTTGCAGTTGGATATCACAAGGAAGAATTGTTCATTGAGAGTGTGAAAATGAAAAGTCAGGGAAACTGGAGCTATTAAAGAAAGATGTGTGCGCACGTGCCATTAAAGTGAGTGAGTGAGTGAAAAATGACCAAAAAATGTGGAATCCAATCTCTCAAGTGACAGTCAATACAAGGTGTAAAAGTAGTTGTGGGTCTAAGAGAATACTACAGTTAATGTATATTAATGTCAGAAGTATCAGGAATAAGGAGTTTTCCACAATGGTGTATGCAACCTTGCCTGAAGTTATACACATTAGTGAGACTTGATTGGAAACAGGTGATGTAATTAAGGACAGCATGTGAGGAGTACAGTATTACAGTGGATTACCAGTGCACAGGTCTAGTCATCAAAGCAGAGGCCAGCAAAGGTTGGTCGATTGGTAGAGCCTCTGCTACTAATGGCTCACGCAAAAAGTTAAGCAAGTTTGAGCGTGGTTAGTAGTTGGAAGGGGATTTCAATCGTTCAATGCTGTTATCATCATCTAAATTTTTTAGAGAGGATCCAGAGGTAAGGGATAAAGACAGATAGATATATTTTTTAAAAATTTATCTTAAAAATTTTAAAAATAAATTAAGTTAATCAAGTTAACTTGATTAACTGCCTGACTGAAGAGAGGTTACGTGCTCATTGATTGTTGAGATAAACTGCACAAGAATAACAGTTGTTATAAGATGATATTACACTTTTCATACCAATAAGGTATTTTGACATGATACTACACTTTACAAGAAAATAACAGTTGCTATAAGATAATATTACTTATTTACATGAAAGTAACAGATGATCATTATTCACACTGTTAAGCACGAAAATTTCGTTCTTCATCCTTTCTTTGGGAGAGAAAGTAATGATGTCATTTCTATGTTGAAAAGTGGATTCTGATGCAGTCGCCCTGCTCAGCCAAGAGTTGGATTACAGTCTTGATGGAAAAGGTCTAGCGTGTTCTGCCTGTGGTGATGGTGATCATGTAGGATACAACTTCTCACCTTTTGTTTGAAGGCTGCAAGGAGATGGTCAGCTGCCTCTCTGTGTGAAACTGTTGTGCAGTCTGGTCTAGCATGTCAAAGATAAAAACTGTATATTAGTGCTTTTGCAGTGATGAAGTAGTAGTTGCAGATGCATTTGGTTGGACTGTTTTTTTTTACTTTGCATGGACAAGATTGAGATATTCCTCTTCTGCATGGAGACAAACACAGGTTGAGGCTGTCATTTCCTGATACGAATGGATTAACTGGGTGTTGACAGGGCATTCTAAGATATGCCAGAGTGTTCCTGTTTAGTAGCAGAACACACAGTTATCTGACATATCTAGGTTGAATTTCAATAATATAGTTGGAGTATGGAGTGCATTGTGCCTGCCACATTCTCCACTGAATATCTGGATTGGGTTTGGTGGCTTTTGTGTGATATGGTAGATCCCAGTGAAATAGCGTTTGGCAGAATAATACAGGATTTTCCAATAAAGTGCTTTGGTTGGACTGTTGTATCAGAGTGCCGCAGATTATTTATATTGCAGGGTGTAAGTCTCTCCCAAGCATTGTCGGTTTTTATCAAAAAAGATAGGCACTAGATCTTCTACATCAGGACTGCACCCCTCTTCCGTTATGCTATTAGGCACAGCAGCTTGAAAAGCAGATTTCGGAAATCTGCTCAGCCTGATTCCTGTATTCCAAGTTTGCGAGTGATTTTGGAAAGAGCCAGGTAAGGCTCACAGAAAGAATATCCCCCAAGACCCTCACGCCTTGGAGGAAAGAAAATCTCTGAGTGCTGGGTTCCTTACCATCATGTTGTGGAAGATGAGTTCGATGAGGATTTCAGGAAGGGATGCTGTCTTCATCTTCAAAGGTATAATTTCTTTCATCTTCAAAGGGTATCTTTGTAGAAATTTGTTAGAATTACTAGCATGTGTACTGTTTAAGGTTGTGGAGAAAGAGAGACCTCTAGTGGCAGAACTGAAAATACATTTGGTGGTGTGTGTCATTTCCTGGTGTAGGGTATTAAGGAAAAAGCGAGTGTGGAATGTTGTTATCCTCTGGTCAACGAAGATCAAGTTTTGTCCTACTCCTTTAACAGAAGTACTTAGCTTGGAGTATAGGAAAGCTAGTTTGTTTGGTTCCATATGAATCGATAGATGGTTGTTGTATTTGTTTCATAAATTGCACTGGTGGCATGAGAATCTTTAGTGTATGCCAAAAGACACTGGTAGCTATTTGGGTTAACAATAATTGTTCTCCCTCTTGTAGAGGCAGAGACTCATATTACAGCCCACTTTCCTAGTACGTGCTTGAAACATTTAATGAGTGTTTCCCAGTTCTTATCCATGTAAGAGGGCATGTTTCCTAGGTAAATTCCCAGGTATTTGTTCCCCTCTGCAGACCAGTGACCAGATGTTTGGGAATTGGTTCAGTTTTCCCATATGCCATACCACAGTCATGTGGTTTTATGTGCATTTAGCTTGGTTCCAGAGGCAGTCTGGTATTGTTGGTATGCTGTTTGCATGTTATAGAAATCCTCTTCTTTGCAGGCTATAACTGCAACATCATCAGCGTAACCTTTACTGTGTGGCATAGACATGGTGAGCCCGTTGTTTATTTTTATGTAAAGTATGCTCTAACATATAACATCTTAATGGATTGAATGATGCTTGAGCCAAAGCCAAAGGCTTTTAAGCAGCTGAATAGGTAGGGATGTTCAATGTAGTTGAAAGCTTTTCCTTGGTCACAAGATCCATTGTTTCACTGCTGTTGTTACTTGTGCTAATCAGATCCCTTATGAGGTGTAGGTTTGTGTGGATAAATCATCCAGGGATAGAATAGCTCTAGTGCCTATCTATTATTTCGTTCAGCGTGGTTTAAGTTTGTTGGCAATGGCTTTTGATATTATTTACAGTCTGTGTTTATGATGGAGAAAGGTCGCCAGTTTCCTAATTTTGTTGCATCTCCTTCCTTTGGGATAATCTCAGTTGTGAGCTATGAGGGGCTCGTGCGAGCCCTTTGTTAAATTTTTCTCAAATTTGTGAGCCCCCTTGTTCTTCTTGTTTAGTACTCTTGTAGAACTAGAAAATACCACCGTGGAATGTATACATGCTACTATAATTACTAATTTAAATTCATATGGATTTTCTGATAACTATAAAAAATTATTTCATTGCATTTTGTTCTGATGGAGCTAGTGTATTGTTAGGAAACAAATCAGGTGTTGCAATCAAACTTCTACAAAAATTATCCAGCGTTGTGATTTGGCATTGCACTCATCGTTTATACTTAGCATTAGAAGATTCGATAAAAAACATTAAAGAAATAAATCATTTTGAAATATTTATGGATAAATTATATGCTTTTTATCATCAATCACCAAAAAATCAACGAGAATTAAATACAATTGCAAAAGACCTTGGTATCAAAATTTTAAAGATCGGCCACGTGTTTGGACCACGATCGGCAGCTTGCAGTTTACGAACGGCTCTTGCTGTGTGCAGAAATTATCTAGCTTTATGCAAGCATTTTGCACGAACGCTAAATATAAGGGCTTTTTTAAACCGACTTCTCAATTTGGAATTTTTAAAAGATCTAGCATTAATGATTGATATCCTACAGGAATTATCATATCTGTCAGAAAGTCAAAATATAAGTATTATAAGGGCTAAGTTAGGCCTCTTTTTTTTTTTTTTTTGCTCGACGATGCGAGCTCTTTGTTAAAATTTCCATAGCTCACCACTGGATAAACTTAATAACAGATGTTGTCATACTGAGTGGGAAGCTATTGGTATTGGCTTCAACACATATTCTGTAAAGGATAGGTCCAAGCTATTTCCAGAATTCTGAACTGATAATATTTAATAGTGAGCCCATCTATGCCAGAAGATCTATCTTTTAGTAAAGAGGTGCAGGAAGTTGTCAAATCGTGTAGTGTGATGGGGAGTTCTGTCTTATGCCACATTGCTGGTGAGACTTTTCAGATCAGAAAGAGAGAGAGAAAGAGAGAATTATATCAGTGGCATCCATGGATGTTGGGTTAACTTGGTATAAGTTTTTTAGGTTTAGGTTTTACCTTAAATCATTTTTTACTAATTGATTTAAGGAAATTACAACATCAACTAGGATAGACGTAGACTGTTCAATAAGTTATAAGACTATATTTAAACAGAAAACAGATTATTTTTAATCGTCATCGTTTACATGGTCTTTTTCGAAGTAACTACCGTGAGACGCAATGCATTTGTCCCAATGTTGCGTACACTTCTTAAACACATGTGAAAGTCTGTTTTTTGAGAGTTCTTTCAAAACCGCCTCTGCAGCTTTTACACATGCTTTGTTGCTTTCGAAATGGCGGCCTCTTGGTGCTTTCTTGAGCTGAGGAAACAGCCAGAAATCGCACGGTGCGAGATCAGGACTGTATGGAGGGTGTGGTAGGATATCTAGGTTGTTCTTCTGCAAAACGTCCACTACACAACCAGCAACATGTGGTCTTGCATTATCATGGTGCAATAAGAAGCCATTCTTCAGCAATGGATGCTTCCTTTTGACGTGCTGTACCATTGTCCGTAAAACATCCACATAGTATGAGCCGTTTACAGTTCTTACAGTTCCCAGGTTCTACAGCATGTTGGTAAATAATGCCTTCGTAGTCAAAAAACATTATGGTCATAACTTTACCAGCTGATTTTACAGTTTTTGCTTTCTTGGGGGTAGGCGAAGATGGATGCTTCCATTCACTGCTTTGTTGTTTCATTGTAGGGTCATAGTGATACAACCAAGCTTCATCTGCTGTAATGATGCGTTTTAAGAAGTTGTCGCCTTCTTGTTCCAGTCTTTCTTTCCATTCTGTGCACACATCCACTCGCTGCTGCATTTGCTCCGGTGTCAAGAGTTTGGGAATCCATCGGGCACAAACATGTTTCAGTCCCAAATGTTAGCCATGATTGAGTAAACACTTCCCACAGAAACAATCAGGACAACATGCAGCTGGCGTACTGTAATTCTGCGATCCTCCTTGATGATAATCGCTGCTGTGTTGATCATTGTCTCTGTGATGGATGTTGAAGGTCTTCCCTCACATTCAAGATCTTCCACTTTTTGCCATCCTTCCTTAAAAGTTTTATGCCAGCGAAAAACACTTGCCCTCGACATTGCTTCATCGTGTAAAGATTTGCGTATCATGTTAAAAGTGTCCGATGCCGATTTTTGCAAAAGCACACAAAATTTAATCGCATAACGATACTCCAAGGATGCTTCCATTTCGACGACTGGTCACGGCTCGTAGGCACGCTGAAACAAGCTTGCGTTTAGTCATGTGACACTCTTGTACATCAGCCCGTATATGCCATCTACCAACCTCTTTTGTTAATACAGACAGCAACATTTCTTTATTCCACAGAAATTAATATCGTGATGAGTGGTTTCGCGACATTAAAATTAGTCTTATTACTTATTGAACAGCCCTCGTACGTTAAAATAAATTTTAATATACTTCAATATTTCAGCAACGTCACGTTGCCATTTTCAAGAAACTTAAGAACAAGACACGTGCATGCAGGCACAACAAACAGTAAGTGAGGAAGAAGCAGGAAGCTATTATTTCTCCTAAAGTCCTAATGGTGCCCCCTAGCAGGCAATGTTGGTATTCTTGGCCGATTAGGCTGAAGGTCTTCTGATGTAGGTTTCCCAAATTTGTTAAGGTTTGGGTTGTTTCTTAGGGCTGAAGCTGATTCCATGAAAAGCCTTTCATACTTGTATTTACTACGGTGTATTATCTTGGCTTTCTTCCACCAAATATCGAAGTATATTAAAATTTATTTTAATGTATATCCTAGTTGACATTGTAATTTCCTTAAATCATTTAGTAAAAAATGCAGAACCAACGTCTAAGCTTTTCCACGAGAATTATGATAATCCACAGAGATGATATCGTACGTAAAGCACGCCATTACGGTAAAATGAAGTTAAAGCTATCAAGACAACCAAATCGTCTCGCTTTCCTAAAATGCTGCCGGGATAACCAGGTAATTCCTAACTGTGTGAAATTCAAGCACCGTTTCTCTTCACAAAAAGCTCTTCGTGTTTATAACCGTGCCAGCCAAGCCTTACTCAGAGAACAAATTGCCACGACTCACCGGTTCCTGAATGATGCTAACTTAGCTATACAGGCACTCGAAGATGACCTTTCAAGCACCTTAAGCCACGAAATTTGGTCTATTTTATACGACATCTCGTGCACTGCAGTGGAGAAAGAATGAGCTAAATTTCCTCCCGATATTACACTATTTCAGTTCACAATGAACTCAGGCTATTTTGTTTGGCAAGGAAAATTCTACAAACAAATAGAGGGGGACAGCCATGGGTTCTCCACTCTCCCCACCCTAGGCCAACTTTTATATGGAGACTTTTGAAGAGAAAGCCTTAAACTCTGCCCCACAAAAACTAACCATTTGGCTTCGCTATGTTGATGATGTGTTCGCCATTTGGCCACATGGCTCCGATGCACTCCTCTCCTTCCTGACACACTTAAACAACCAACACCCTAGGATCAAATTCACCCTGGAAGAAGAAAAAACAACTGCCTTCCTTTTTTAGACACACTAGCCTGATGGAACCTTGGTTTTCTCTATAGAAAACCAAGTCTATAGAAAACCCACCCATACAGGCAGATACATTCACCAACAATCCCACCACCCCCTCCTCACAACAACAATATGAGTCATTAAGACACTACACAACAGGGACAAACTTATCTCTTCAAATGACAATGCCCTAACCACAGAATTTAACCACATTCTCAACACTTTCTCAGCCAATGGCTACCCCCCCCCAAAAAAAATCCAAAAAATATTGAAACCAGTAACCCCCCCCCCCATCACAAGGATTACTCTAAATCCATCACCATTCCCTATATCCGAGGCACCTTGGAAAAAATTACAAAAATCCTAAAAAAAACATGACTTAACTTCTTGCTACAGACCATATAAAAAATTGGCATCCCTTATCCGCTCTACTAAAGACCGACCCCCCCCCCTCCTAGACCTACCTGGTGTATACCAGGTCCCTTGCAGCTGTAAGCTGTCCTACTTTGGCCAAACAGGCAGGACAGCCAATATCAGAATCTCAAAACACAAGGACTACATCCGGTTTCACCAATACAGCCACTCAGGTCTTGCTGACCACGCGCTGGATACCTGCCATAGAATACGGTGGAAGAAAGCCAAGATAATACACCATAGTAAATACAAATATGAAAAGCTTTTCATGGAATCAGCTTCAGCCCTAAGAAACAATCCAAACCTCAACAAATTTGGCTGCATGAGACTGCCTCAAATTTGGGAAACCTACATCAGAAGACCTTCAGCCCAATCGGCCAAGAAAACCAACATTGCCCACTAGGGGGCACCATTAGGACTTTAGGAGAAATAATAGCTTCCTGCTTCTTCCTCTTACTGTTTGTTGTGCCTGCGTGCACGTCTTGTTCTTAAGTTTCTTGAAAATGGCAACGTGACGTTGCCGAAATATTGAAGTATATTAAAATTTATTTTAATGTATATCCTAGTTGACGTTGTAATTTCCTTAAATCATTTAGTAAAAAAAAAAAAAAGATCCTCTTATATGCAAGACAGAGGACTTCATCACGATTTTCCATGATGCTTCCACTATCTGTTTTTATAGCAGAAATAGCAGTGCCCTCTTGTTGGTGTTTTTTCAGTGAAAATAAATACTTTGTGGGTGCATCTGTGAAATTAATATGCCCACACAGCACTTAAGTTGAGTGTATGGCGGCTTCTAGAGACTGGTATTCCTCAGAGTCTGGATGATGCAATTTGCTGTTGTTGTTGTCCGTTATTTAAGACTGAATGTTTATCCAGATTCTTCTGGTGACTATACTTTTGAATAAATACCCTGACTTTAGCCTTAAAGAGTAACTACCAATCAGAAATTGATTGGAAAGTAGGCATGTCTCTGATGGGAGTTGCAACATAGTTTTTGGAGGTTTTGAGATATTCTGTGTCCTGTAGTAGGCTGTTATTAAAGATCCAATATGCTCCTTCTTTCTATCCAGTGTGTTCAGGGATGCAGATGCTCAGAAAGCTGGAATCATGGTCTGATACACAAGATGGATGATATGTGACACTCCTTATGAAAGGAATTGTGTACATGGATGCACAGTATCTATTGAGTCGTGCCTGGTATAGGAGTCTGGTAAGACCACCTTTGGCCCTCCAGGAGAACACTTTTTTTATGTGAGTGTAGGTGTCTGAAGATATCAGTCAGCTCATAGTCATCGATTACATCCTGGAAAGGCTCACAGTTTAAAAAAATAAGAAAACAGAAGATTGAAAATATAAAAAAAATATAACTCCAATTGATATTTTTATTAAAAAATCATCTACACCTCTAGTTCATTCAATTATGTCCATATATACTCAAAAATGAGAAACCAGCTAACAATACATACTATCCACTCTAATGGATCAGAAAACCAGAAACATAAAACAAACATCCAACCCCCCCCCCCCAAAAAAAAGAGCATCCCCAATAAATAACAAAAACTCTAGGACAAATACTGAGGGTACAAAATCAAGTGGTGATAATGAAACAATCCCCTGCCAGTATGAAATGGTCCTCATTGACTTTACTGAGGTGGTTTGGATGAACTCTGGTATCTGCACTGCAAGCTGTTCGTTTGTGGTATGTATATGTATTATAAAATACATATTAATTATATGTGCTTTCTTTCCTGTGAGTTCTAATGAGTGCATACATTACACACTCTTTATCCATGAAGTTGTATGGCAGGACAGTGGTGCATGATATATGGCCAGTGGTGAGCTATGGAAATTTTAACAAAGGGCTCGCATTGACGAGCAAAAAAAAAAAAAAAAACTGCATCTATAGCCGACCACCACCACCACCACTAGTATTTCCAGAGACAATCACAAACATCGATTCCCATGGTGGGATGTTTGTAAATGCTAATGGATCTTCGCAGGATGTTTATAAACAAAATAAATTTGTTTTGTTTGCGATAAAAGTTTTATGACAAACAATCTATAAATAATACATAACTATTATCTAAAGACAATAATATTGAAATACGTTATATTTCTCTTTTGTTTTTATACTTCAAGCGATAATCAACGGCAAGAATCAAGGGACATTATGTTATAGTCCTATTTATTTATATGAGACTACCAAAAGTGAATTCTTATTTGTAAAATGGTAGTAACAGTAACTATAATATTTTATTTAATAAAATCACTTTCGAAACTATGAGACGATTTTACATGAAAAAACAAACAAACTCACTGTCTGGTGCACATTTACCCAGAAAAAACTCTTTCCTTTAGAGGTTAACATTTACAAACAATTACTTTAAGGAAATACTTATGACAACAGCTGCCACACCTTATTTCCTCCTTCATGTCTTGTGTTCTTCTAGGAGGATCTATAGTCGAGTGATGATTTTCTAGAAAAGATTTGACATAGGAATTCGGATTAAATTCATTCAAGGGTTTCCTATTTATACATATTGTCATTAAATCTGAAATATGTTATAGTAAGAGAAGATCTCTTCATCGTTACGATGTTATTCATCACACTAAAAGCTCATTTGGCTTCAGCATTGAAACTGCAATTGTTGCCATAATCACTTTGGATTTTTTCGCTGGGCTGGGAATTTAATTTTGTAACTTTTCAGTCAAAGCCATTTCCACTAAATCTCTAAAATCATTAATTTTAATTTCATATTTCAAAATAAAATTTAAAGATCTTATCTTTTTTCCCCTTTCTAACCATGGACAAGTAACTTCTTCCATACTCCATGTTTCAGGATAACATACATTTAAAATGTTTTTGAGTTCTTCATCTTCCAAATTCTCATAATTTTTATTTTTAAGTTCAAAATTTCTTTGCTGCATTAATCTATCCTTTAAAGACATTATAAGAGAGTTTAGTAATGTTTCTCACGATAGTTTGTGAAATGTGATTTTGCTTTCAATTGCTATTCCTTCAAATTGTTTTGATTTTAACATGGTATCAATTTTAGATTCACAAGAACCTACAGAATATTTAAAATCATTAATTGTTCGCATGATTAAGGAGTTAGCTCTTATAATACTTATATTGTGATTTTGTAGAGCTTCTGACAAATATGATAATTCCTGTAGGATATCAATCATTAATGCTAGATCTTTTAAAAATTCAAATTGAGAAGTCGGTTTAAAAAGCCCTCATATTTATCGTTTGATGCAAAATGCTTGCATAAATCTGGGTAATTTCTCCACACAGCAAGAGCCGTTCGTAAACTGCAAGCTGCCCATCGTGGTCGAAACACACGGCCGATCTTTAAAATTTCGATACCAAGGTCTTCTGCAATTGTATTTAATTCTCGTTAATGTTTTGGCGATTGATGATGAAAAGCATATAATTTATACATAAATATTTCAAAATGATTTATTTCTTTAATGCTTTTTATCGAATCGTCTAATGTTAATTGTAAGCGATGAGCTACGCAATGCCAAATCACAATGTAGAAGTCTGATTGCAACACCTGATTTGTTTCCTGGCATTACACTAGCTCCATCAGAACAAAATGCAATGAGATGATTTTTTAAATTGTTATCAGAAAATCCATATGAATTTAAAGTAGCATGTATACATTCAGCGGTGGTATTTTCTAGTTCTGCAAGATCTACAAAAATCATACACGGTTCAGTGAGCTCAACTTGTATGTGAATAACTAAAACACTTTTTTTCTATAATAGCAGACGAATTGACAACATTATCAATTCGTCTGCCATTATAGAAATTTTGCATTTTTTTATCTATTATTTTGGAGAATATTTCTAATTTTATTTGTTTAGAAATATGTTCAACTATTCTAATTCATGAGAATCTAGAATTCAATGATAATCCTAGATCAATACCATTATTAATTTGGAGCTCGATTAAATCCAGCAAATCAGACATTGGTTGGTTTTTCTTCAAACTATAAACAGAATTAAGCACTTTTGAAGTTATCAAAATTTCTTTCATTTAGTTTGTCAATTAAATTTGGTAATATAGATTTGCTACATTCCTCATTTATTTTTATGATTTTATTATGAGTAAATGATTCATTATGTTTGGATAACTTTTTACGCAAACATGCGGTTCTTGAGTCTGTAGTGTTTCCATTCGGTTCCATTTTCATTTCTACCCATTCCTTTGATGATAAAACAGCGTTTTTTCTCCTTCAACACTTAAGTTTTTATATTTTGAGCAAACACGACATCCTAATTTACCATTTTTAACTTCTAACCACTTATACTGCGTTTTGAAATATACTTGCTTCTCGTTCTAGCAATCAGGTAAAGTATTTTCTTTTTCTCCTCCAACTTGTTGCATATTCATTGAATCAATGTGCGTATTATCTTCAAACTTCATCTTCAACTTCATTTTCAACAGCAGTTGAATCAGCAGAATCACTTTTCATTATTTTTTTTCCCCAAAAAATGTAATATAAATTTCACTGGCTTTTCATGTTTGACAGGTAAAAATACTTTTACAATTATAAACATAAAATTTGCTGAATCTACAGTTTTTAAATTTAATATTATTTTTAAATTTTAAACACAAACAATTGTTATACATCAGCGTACCGACAACACAACTCAGTGGGTTGTTCCACAGAACTAATGTCCAGTGGAACAACCCACTGATGACAGTTTTACAAACATCTGATTGTCTAGTGGTTTTACCATACGATTGCATATTTATTTTCAAACTTTCGTTATTGAGAGTTGAAACAATAATTCTAAATAATCTATGCACTGCCGAATAGACTAATTTTTGTTAGGGTTACCGAACGAGTTTGTGGCTTAATATATTTCATAAATACAATTGTTATACGTCAGTGTTCTTTACTTTTTATTTATTTAATAAATAAAAAGTAAGAAAGAAGAACAAGGGGCTCGCAAATTTGAGAAAAATTTAACAAATGGCTCGTGCGAGCCCTTTATAGCTGAATTTTATATATGACCTGTTCTTTCAGTGCTGATCTGAAGCTTTGCTGGTGGAATGGAAGTTAGTTTCCTGCAGCATAACTATTTCTGGCCAGTGGGCAAGGATATGCTGCAGGACGAGCCTGTTTCACAGTGGTACTGTAAAAACTCTATGTATCTTAAAAATACCTAAGCGCTTTACATCGATTTTTTACAGAGGTCAAGTCCCATGAGAATATTGTAAAAATAGCCTTGTTTGTCTCTGTATATTTTATGTTAGATATTATTGTAAATAACCCTTTGGAAATTAACTGTATATACTCCTTTAACAAGAATATTTTAGAGTGTTAAAAACAGAGGCAATGTTTTGCCGCCGGAACATTGTGTAATAGCTCTCTATGAGGGCATAAGAAAGGTTGTTTATGATTTTTGTGTGTATGAGAAAGTGCTTACAAGCTCTGCGCATAAACAACTCCAAAGTCAGTCTCAAAGGTTCAAACAACTTTCCACTGGCCGGCAACTTATGATCAAAAGAGTGCATGGAAGAGAACAAAGAGCAGGTCGAACTTAAAAGAAGATGAAAGAGTCATGCCGAATTCTTCGGGGTTTACTACCCCTTAGTGCAAGGACCCAAGATCACAAAATAAAAGGGGACTGAGCCAAGCATAAGGGGCTTCCAGTCGTCAGCAGAAGTCAGAATCAGAGGCAGTCAGAACAAGAGTGGAGGCGAGCTGCAGACCATAAGCAGAGTCCGAACCAGAGCAGCGGCGGCAGAGAACGAGGAGAGGGAAAACCCCCAGTTACTAAAGAGGAGAGCCGAGATCCAGGTGCCAAGAGAGCAAAAGGCGAAGCACTGTTACCAAAGAGAGCCTGATTAGTCATCAGTGGTCGGCAGTTACAGTCATCGGCGATTAGTAGCAGAAGTGGCGACAATTAGAAGCAGAAGTTCCTGAAGTAAGGATCCATAGGAAAATATGCTGAAACCTCTTGTATATGTGCTATTCGAGTACCGCAGATTGCAGCCAAAAAGCCTGCTAATATTCCGAAGTGATATCGCTGTAGCAAGATACTCCTGAAAGAAGCCTAAAACTCGAGATGAAAAAAAAGCCATAAAAACTTTAGTAAAAAACTCTTGACTGAATGTGCGATACAGAGCCTCTGTAAGTTACTTCCCTTTATATATTTTCTCTTATAATCTAGGAGATATATTGTACAGGTATCCCTTGCTTAACGCGGTTTTGTTTAACACGGGATTTGATTGATGCGGCAAGAGTTTTGATTAACGTGCCTTTAAATTTACCATGCAAAAACATGCAAGCCTCGTGGCGTGAGCATGATGACGTAAAGTTGTATCTACATCTGCAAGTATGCAATGCACATGTAACCGGAATGCTATAATGGTTGAAATGGAAGATCTGTTGATTATTTGGCTGGAAGACTGCAATCAAAACAGAATTCCAATTAGTGCCTATAATATCACAGCCAAAGCTCTAAGCCTCTCTTCAAGACTTAAAGAGACTAAATATAAAGAAGACAATTCAAAATTCACAGCCAGCAAAGGCTAGCTTGAAATTTTTAAATCTAGGGCTGGACTAAAAAATGTGAAAATAACAGGTGAAGATGCTGCATCCACATTTCCTGCTGAGCTGCCGAAAATTATCAAAGAAAATGATTACGATTACCACTGAATTTTCAATGTAGATGAAACTGGCCTCTATTGGAAAAAAATGCCTTCTAGAACTTTTATATAAAAAAAAGAAGCAGCGCAGCCAAGGACTTTATAAAAGGATGTAACAAGAACTCTTTACCTGTAATTTGGCACGTGAATCAGAAGGCTTGGGTTATACCCAAAGTCTATTCGAAGATCAGTTTAAGTCTTATTTTTGCCCGGCAGTTGAAGCTAATTGCAAGAGAAATAACTTAGCTTTCAAAGCTCTTTTGCTTTTAGATAACGCACCTGGTCAACCAAATTCTCTTAATGATCTGTGTGAGAATGTGAAAGTTTTATTTCCCCCACCAAATACGACATCATTGCTACAACCTATGGACATGGCCGTCATCGCAACTTTCAAAGCCTATTTTCTTAAAAAGACTTCTCAAAGGCAGTAGAAACAACAACGGGAGAAAATGCGATTACACTCCAAGAATTTTGGAAAAAATTTAACATTAAACATGCAAATGAAAACATTCATGACTTGTGGGAGCAAGTGCCTTCTAGCTGCACGAAAGCTGTTTGGAATAATCTTTTGCCAGAATGCGCTAATGGCTTAGGTTGTTTTCAAAATCCTGTGAACAACGTGGTTGAAGAAATTGTTGCAATTGGTGAAGACATTGGCTTTGATGGTATTGATGCAGAAGATGTTAAAGTATTATTGGATTCAAATTCAAAAGATTTCAGTGACAATGATCTTCTTGAAATTGAACAACAACGTGCATATGAAGACAACGAACAAAATGGAATGTGAAGATGAGGTTCCAAAGAAGATAACAATCAAAGAACTGGATGGAATATTTCACACTTTAGAATCGCTTAAGCAGCAAGTAATGGATTTGGATCCAGATGTTAATCGAAGAATGCTTGCTTGCCGAGGTCTGGAGAGTCATTTTGTTTGTTATCGTAGAATCTATGCCGATAAGATTAAAACTAAAACTGTTCAAATGACTCTTGATAACTTCTTTTGATAAAAAATATTGCAGTAACTAATGTAGGTACAAGCATTTATTAAACATTTACTTTGCATTCATTTTTTATCTTTCCTAAAAGAGTACCATATAAAATGAACTATTAATACGGTAATCGATCATGGAGGAATTGTACTTTTTACCATTGATTATTATATTGATTAACGTGATTTTGATATATGCTGTAATATCGAGGGATTAATTAACCACATTAATTGAGGCATACCTGTATATAAACTGTTAAGAATTAGTTTAATAGTAATAAGAAGCGTCCACAAGAAAGTCAATTGGCATGTTAGAAGTTGATATCTAATTTGTAAAAATAATCTCTTTGCGAGTAAACTAGAAGTTTAATAAGTTGAATTTGTAAGCAGAGAGTAAATAAGTTTTAGAGTTAAAGAGATTATTTAGTGTTGAAGTGAAAGGGTTGTAATTTTATGCTAGATTTTATAGATGGGTAGAGAAAGCAATCTCCCTGTCATTTGATTCATGTATATTTCTCATTAATGTAAATAAAAGTGCTGCCTGATCCTTTATTTTAAAACTGCACTGTTCCTAAATAAATTGGACTTGTGAGCAGGAAACAACTAAGGCATTAAAAGCGCAGTTTTATTACTTAAGAACCACGACTGTTTATGTAAACTTTGTTGAAGGAAGTTACGCTAGTAAGAGAGAGAGAGAGAGAGATCTACCAGAAGTTTTATTGAGTCTTATGCCAAATATTTGATACTGATGGCACAGTCTGACAAATAAATTTTTCAGTGTTCATAGGCTTACAACTAATAAATACAGAAGGTGGATAAACAATAGTAAGAAAGGAAAATATATAGAAAAAACATGTAGAATAGTAAAGGTAATAAATAACACATTAAACAGACGACATTCGTTACAGTACAGCACATCCTCTAGTGTTTAACGAGAGGAAGTTTACTGGGATGCTCATTATAGCCTAATTTATTTTGTTTGGTGAGGTGATTCTCACTTACTTTAGGGATAATTATGCTGATGGAATTCAAGCCTGTTGATCAGATAGTATATTCTTTTCCTGAGAGTGGTGATTTTTCTTCCTCTTTTTCATGCCCAAACAGTTCTTAATTTTTCCAGCTGAGTAATAGGGCTACTGATGTCAGTGGTGTAGTTGTATGCTGATAGTAGTTTTTTGTAATGACCCTTGAACTTTCTTAAGAAAGCTCTGAAGCTGTTCATTTATTATAGAGTCTTCAGTGTGAGGAAGACCAGCATTTTCATTTCTTTTTCGTCACCCGAGGACTCAATAAGCTCGATCTCCCCCCCCACACACACACACTACAGACTGTTGGAGGGTTCCAGAATGTTTGAAGGCAAAGATTCTCTGTTGCACCTGCTATGGTTCATCTTTGGTTGTTTTTTTTTGCTTTTGTTTGTTTCGTTATTTATTTATTATTATTTTTTTTGAGAGTTTGTTACTTGTCTATTTCTTTTTTGCTAGGATAGCTTTTAGATGTTGACATTGGTTTTTCTGAAAGCCTTGTTTCATTAGCACCACTTGATTTTGCATCCTCGGTATTTGGTCGTGAGTTTTTGTTATTTATTGGGGATGCTCTGTTTTTTTTGGATTGGATGTTTCATGTTTCTGTTTTTCTGATCCATTAGGGTTGGTAGTATGTATTGTTAGCTGGTTTTCATTTTTGAGTATATATGGACATAATTTCCTTACATAACCTTCTTCGTGGCAGTAGAAGCACCGAACAGCAACAGTGATGTAAAAGATGTAAGGTCCTCCATCTATTTCCGTATTTATTATTTTAGGTATGGAGCTGATTGTGTGATTGCCAAAGTGCATTAAAGCCTGTCTTCTAAAACTTTTGATGTGAGCAAACTCAGGCCTAGTGGTAGAGGCTCACAGCATTTGGATTTTGCCTGTCATTTTGTGTGTGTGTTTTGACAGTAATCCATGAGCATTTGGTGGCTTATTTTCAGTGGAACATTTCACACTGTTATATTCAGAATGGAGGTTACATTCCTGCAACATAACTATTTCGCCAGTGGGCAAGGATATGCTGCAGGACGAGCCTGTTTCACAGTGGTGTGGCACATCCTCCAGTGTTTAGTAGGGGGGGGTATAGTACACTCACAGATTCGAGACCCTTCAACACTTTTGTGCATGTCACAAAAAGGAGAATCCATGCTGATAATAGGGTAATCAATCAGTCTTCTGAGATGAGTTTGTTTATTATTACAGGTTGGAAAATTTAGCTTTTCTTTTATGAACATTGTAGTTTTTAAAGTGGTAACTATTTTGCTAGTATAACAGTTGGAAAAATGTACATAGAGTATTAACAAAAAAAAAGGTATAGCATAAAACAAAAATTTAACAAAATTTATTTTTAAGAAAGTTTTGTATAAAATAAAAATAATTACACAGAAAAACAGAAATTTTTTCAAATGAACTTAGATATTCTAAACTTACAGTTGAGAGAACTGAGACACTTTAATGTGTCCTAAACCGATTAATTATTTCCGACTTGTTGCGACTCTTTTTTTTTTTGCATGGGTTTGTTAAAAAAGGTTGGGAAAAAATACCATTATTAAATCCTTTTAATCTTCATAGTCATCTAAATCGGTGTCCAAATCGCAGTCACTTTCAATTAAATTGATCACCAAAGGTTTGCATAATTCTTTGATAATTCCGTCTCTGTCCCAGTACATATTTTCCAATGAGAGCAATATTGAAAGTATTACAGTTTTGAACTGTAATACTTTCAATCGCCTGTTCTGAAAGCTTAAAAAGTTTCGGCATATCAATATCCCCAGTTAAGTTGCGACGCCGAACAGTTGGCACTCTTTTCTCGACCACATAAAATTCGTCAATAGTTCTTATAATGTCTACATCAAAATCATTCAAAGTTACGTTTTCGATGGTTTTCTTTCTCTGGTGGTTTTTTTAGGAGATTTAAATTTTGGCTTACCTTCATCTTTTGATTCCCTACGAATTCTTTTAACAGTTGACTCCGATATGCCCACAATTGCACATTCTATGACTTGAGAAAGGGGAACAAGGAGACAGACTGCCTTTTAATGATTCTTTTCCGCAGAATGTCAGCACATTATTCGATATTCTTTTGCAAGAGCTACCGAAAGGTTTAACACCAGAACTTGTTGGCTGTACTGGATCCATCATACAAATTAATAATAAAAAAAAATGCAAAAAAGCGGCAACAAAAATCAAGCTACTACTAATACAGCAACAGACAAGAAAGCACGTGATTTCACACATGTTAGCGACCAATTCGTACATCCTTCATTTCTTTCTCCCTTTCAGCATGAATCGACTATTCTTGGCACCAAGCCAAGCGAAGCTCCACAATGTGAGGGCGTACTATAGCACCTTTGCCTACTCAGCAGTCGCACCATAATATTCGGTGGCTGGATGGAATTGGTCCCCACTGCTCATGTAACTCTCACTTATGGCTACAAGTAGCTGGTACAGTGCACCAGCAGCCACAACTTCCTGGGACTGTGCCTCGACTGGCATGCAAAACTAAGTGAGGGTATCAGCATTTTATGCTATAGTGAAGGAAAGTGTCTTCTCCTTGTTGCACTTGAAGACTGGAATGGCAGAGTTAACAGATGACCAAAATTTAATTTGACAATGGTAACGAAGGCATGACGGCAAACTATATGACATAATCTGGGCACATACTGAGATAAAACAGATGTGTGGCCAGTCACCATGGAAGAGACAGGAACCTTACCACATAACCTTCCATAGTAAACCATGAAACAGAGAACCATGTCGGATTTAAGCAACAGAGACAAGGTTGGATCCTCTGCAGCTTTTGTCTCTTGGAAACATTACAAGGAAGAAGAGAAAGAAACGGGAATGTAAGACAAATACTATGAAAATAGCATATGAAGAAGATACCTTAAACCCTCTGGGGAGGGTATCTCCTGATCCTTCACATCTGAAAACCAAGAATCTTCTCTTAAGGCTTGCAACTTGAAATGTAAGGACCTTATATGAGGTATGTTAGATAACTTTATACAAGAACTTGAAGAGCAAAAATTGACATTGCTAGTATCAGTGAAGTCAAATGAACTAATAGTGGAAAAATAAACAGAAAGAGTCATTCAATTATATACTCATGTGGAGACAGTCATAGGAATGGAGTAGCATTTGTACTAAAAAATAAGACTGCCCAATCCTTACTTGGATTTTGGCCCATAAGTGACAGAGTAATTGCATTAAAAATTAGCTCAACCTTCTATTATTTTTTTTTATTGTCCAAATATATGCACCTACTTCTGATTACCCAGATGAAGATGTAGAATGCTTCTATGAAGGCATTCAAAATGCACTTAACAATGCTAAATCAGATGACATAACTATCGTTATGGGAGATCTAAGTGCTAAAGTAGGCTCAGAAAAGGTCTCCTCCTACATGGGAAACCAGAACCTGGGACAAAGAAATCCAAGATTAATACAGTTCTGTGAAGAAAACAATCTGGTAATAACAAATACTTTATTTAGCCAGCCTCCTAGAAGACTTTAGACATGGATTTTTAATATAATGATTAAAAAAGATTCCAGAATGACATCTTACAAGCCAAAACATACATACCTGGAGGCTTATATTGGATCAGACTACAACCCTGTAGTAATTAAAGCAGCAATAAAATTAAAGGAAACAATGAAACCTATACACAGAAAAAATGATCTTGGCTCCCTTAAAAATCAAGAAATACAAGATATTTAAAGGAACTGGCCCAATCCAATGCTGTTAACGTTCCGATTCCACCAAGTATCATTACCCTAAAGATGAGATTGAGGACAGATGACAGAAATTTAAAGAGGGCATAAAAAAGGCAGTAAAACAACAAATGCAAGAAAATTGAAGTTTTGAACAAAAAGCACAAAACCAGAGAATTTCATGAAAAAGTTAAGGAGCTAACTAGCAAATCTTGCAAAAAAGGTAGGCTCTCATTGCATTGAAGATATCAGTGAAAACATCCTAATGGAGAAAGATGGGTAGAGTATTCAAAGGAACTCTACAATCATGATAGAATAGATAAGTCGTTGCAAGAGGATTTGGAGGGGCCTACTATTCTTACCTGAGAAGTAAGAAATGCCATTAGGAAATTGAAACCAGGAAAAGCACCAGGAATGGATGGAATTATGGCAGAATATCTAAAGGCTTTAAATGATAAGGCTATAAGATCACTGACTGACATATGTAACAAAATACAGTCATACCCCGAAGTTACGCGGTAGATGGGACCAACAAAAAGCGAGCAAGTCGAATTCGAGTAACTCAGGGTATAATTTTGCATGTAATTTATATATACAAACATAAAAAAAAAAATATTAGTTAATTGGGACCAAAGGTTTACAAAAACACCTATATTTTTTAAGAAATATAATCATAATTGTAGTTTTTCATATATAAAAAAAGAAAGTTATTTCAACGTTGATGGTTTCATAAAATCTAATAGATTTGTCTGACGGCATAATGTCTTTTTCTTGTCACGCAAAATTTCTTCATAGCAAGCTAATGATTTTTTATTCCTTGCCTTGTGGCTACAATTCATTCCTCTTCAGAATCCATGTCCTCCAAAATCTGTAAACCTTTCTTTTATGATTGTTCTTACTGTGGATTCCTGTAGATCGAACTTCTTTGCTAGCTCACAAATTTTCATTCTGCCTTCAAAATCCTTAATAATGTTGAGTTTTGTTTCCAAAGTCAATGTTTTTCTTTTCTTGCTAGCTGTGGAAGAATCGAACTTGCTTCTTTTGGACGACATTATTATTTTTTATGTGATAAAATTTTTATCAAGAACATAACATTCAACAATTGCAAGGTTTGTAGACTATAAAAATCATGTATGAATGGAGTCCACGCGAAACACGTCGGTGCTTGTTCACAGCATGTGCGACACTGGCGAATGCAGCCGGCGTTGGAAAGATACGACTAGTGGTGAGACGTGAAGCAGGATGGGAATATGTACATATAAGAAACTGCGTAACTCCGGATTTGCATAAGTCGGGGTATGGCTATATACGAAACTGGACACCTTCCAAAAGATTTTAAGCATTCGACATTCCTACCAATATCTAAAAAATCGAAGACAATCAAATGTGAGGAGTACAGAACAATCAGTCTAATAAGTCAGATAGCAAAAGTTATGTTATACATCATCCTAGAAAGAAATAAACATAAAATCAAATTGGAAATTAATGAAACACAATCTGGTTTTCAAGAAAATAAAGGAACTAGAGAAGGACTCTTCAATATTAGAACTATTATAGAAAAATATCTGGAGAAGCAGAAAAAAGTCTACTTGTGTTTTATTGACTACACAAAGGCCTTTGACAATATGCAACATGAACAACTAATCGAATGCATCAGAAAATTAGGAGTAGATGGTAAAGATACCAGATTACTGATAAATCTATATTGGGAACAAACTGCCTAAATAAAAATATCAGGAGAAACCTCGGAGGAATTTCCAGTAAAGAAGGGTATCAAAAAGGCTGTGTTCTTTCTCCGATATTGTTTAACCTCTATACTGAAAATATCTTCCAGCAATTAGAAGAATTTAAAGGAGTCAGCATAGGAGGCAGAAATATAAACAACTTAAGATATACAGTCTTACTAAATAGCTTAAGGAAATTACAACATACAATAGAATATACATTAAAATAAATCTTAATACACTTCCAATATTTCGGCAACGTCACGTTGCCATTATCACAGGAACTTTTATTAATTTTATTAATAACAATGTACAAGACACGTGCACACAAGCACAACACACAGTAAATGAGGAATGAAGCAGGAAGCTTTTCTTTCTCCTAAAAGTCCTGATGGTGCCCCCTAGCAGGCAATGTTAGTATTCTAGGCCGATTGGTCTGAAGGTCTTCTGATGTAGGTTTCCCAAATTTGGGACAGTCTCATGCATCCAAATTTGTTTAGGTTTGGATTGTTTCTTAGGGCCGAGGCTGATTCCATGAAATATAGCCCCAAATTTGGGAAACCTACATCAGAAGACCTTCAGCCCAATTGGCTAAGAATACCAACATTGCCCGCTAGGGGACACCATCAGGACTTTTAGGAGAGAGAATAGCTTCCTGCTTCGTTCCTCATTTACTGTGTGTTGTGCTTGAGTGCACGTGTCTTGTATTTAAGTTCCTGTGATAATGGTAACGTGACGCTGCCGAAATATTGGAAGTGTATTAAAATTTATTTTAATGTATATTCTATTGTACGTTGTAATTTCCTTCAGCTATTTATTAAGAATGTATAACCAATGTCTAAGCCTTTCCACGAGAATTAAGATATGCAGACGATACAGTACTACTAGATGAAAATAAAAAAGATCTTCAAAACCTACTAGAAGAGATGCTAAAACTAAGTGAAAAATATGACTTAATTTCAACTTCAAAAAAACCAAAACCATGCTGGTAACAAGAGAAAAAGGGAAAATACCCGATATAAAAATTAAGATCATAGGAAATACCTTAGATCAAGTAGAGAGTTATATATATTTGGGTCAACTAATTACCGAGAATAGAAAGTGTGATAAGGAAATATTAAGAAGAATAGAAATTGCTAGATCAACCTTCATTAGCATGAAAAACATTCTGATCTCAAGGGAAATTCACACAAAAATAACAATTAGGCTGTCTAAATGCTATGTATGGTCAACACTGCTATATGAAGCAGAAACCTGGACAATATCAAAATACTGTGAAAATAAACCAAAAGCCTTTGAGATGTGGATCCTCAGAAGAATTCTTAGAGTCCCATGGACTGCCAAAAAAAAAAAAAAAATAATAATTAAGAAATATTAGAGATGATTGGAGAACATAGGACTCTATTGAAAACCATTAAGAAAAGGAAAACCACCTACCTTGGTCACATACTAAGGCATGAATCCGTACAAAAAACACTTCTAAGAGGAATGATACAAGGAAAAAGAAGAAGAGGAAGACAAAGAATAGATTGGATGAGAAATATTAAGGATTGAACCTTTTTTGTCCTATAAAGAATGTAAAAGAGAAGCACAAAACTATACATGATGGAAGCTCATGGTAGTCAACCTCCTGGAAAGAGATGACTACAAGACAAGACTAATGTTTAATAAGAGGAAGTTTACTGGAATGCAAATTATATCCTAATTTATTTTGTTTGACGAGGTGATCCTCACCTACTTTTGGGATAATTATGCTTCTGCTAGGATTCAAGCCTGCTGATCAAGTAGTATATCCTTTTCTTGAGATTGATGGTTTTTCTTCCTCTTTTTCCTGCCCAAAGTCCTTAATTTTTCCAGCTGGGTAATAAAGCTACTGATGTCAGTAGTGTAGTCGCATGCTGATAGTAGTTTTTTGTAATGACCCTTGAACTTTCTTAAGAAAGCTCTGAAGCTGTTCATTTATTAGAGGATCTTCAGTGTGAGGAAGACTAGCATTTTCATTTCTTCTTCTTCTTCATCTTCCGAGAGCCTAGTTTCATTAGTACAGTATACAGTAATGCACTTTATTTTGTATCCTCGGTATATGGCTGAGAGTTTTTGTTATTTATTGGGGATGCTATGTTTTTTTGGGTTGGATGTTTCATGTTTCTGGTTTTCTGATCCATTAGGGTTGGTAGTATGTATTGTTAGCTGGTTTCTCATTTTTGAGTATATATATATAGACATAATTTCCTTACATGTAACTTCTTTTTGGCAGTAGAAGCATCGAACAGCAACAGTAATGTAAAAGATGTAAGGTACTCCATCTATTTCCGTATTTATTATTTTAGGTATGGAGCTGATTGTGTGATTGCCAAAGTGCATTAAAGCCTGTCTTCTAAAACTTTTGATGTGAGCAAGCTCAAGCCCAGTAGTAGAGGCTCGTAGCATTTGGATTTTACCTGTCACTGTGTTGTATTTTGACAGTAATCCATGGGCATTTGGTGGCTTATTTCCAGTGGAACATTTGACACTGTTATATTTGTGGGTGCTAGAGCGATTGTGAGACATTCACACGACATGCTCCGATGTTTACTCCTTTTTCAATTAATGTCTCAGACCAAGATGCATTATCAAAATACATTTGCATGGTTCTGGCACCTCTTGAAATGTGGATTATATTTTTCAGTGGCACATGCAGCGCCACTGCATTTAGGTATTTCTCTAATGGGGTATTTTCGCTTGTGAAAATTACTATTCCATTTTCTTGGAAAACATGGTTGGTTAGTTGTGCATTTGTACATGCAGTGATCATCCCAGTAATAGGAATTCGCATGGAGGTATTAGCTAGAATATTGGCATAAGAGAGAGAAGGAGTACTGATCTTTGTACGTTGTTTTCAGCAGAGTTGAGATTGATGTATTTCCTTTCTCTGTAGCTGTGGCTAAGACTCTGACTGGCATCTTTTCCATGGTTATCAGAATCCTGCATCCTTTGATCAACTCCTGCTTAGCCAGGACATGGGACAGCTGCTGGTGGTGAAATGCTGGTGCTGGATGAACTTTTGCTGGCCATTTGCATGAAGATGCAAATTCAAGGGAAATTTAAGCTACGACTATTTCCCAGGTGCAATAACTCCGTATGATGATAGACTGAGAATCTGCAGTTGGAGAAGTTGGTAGTGAATAGGTGAAAAAGAGCAAATATGATAGAAATGTTAGAAAAATTACTAAAAGGGCTTTACAGGATTAATGCAGAAGAAATTCAACAGCTGGCCAGAGAGGAACAGGATGAGTTGATATTTTCTGTTTTGAGTGTTTTGCCAGTGAATACATTCAAGGACAGGCATGACAGATAGTGTGCAGATAATGAGGGTTCTCTCACAATCAGTCTTCAGGCTTCATGGAGGTGACCATGCAATAATAAATAATTCTGAAACTTCAAAATTACAACTGCTTTAAACTATTAATAAAAATTGATGTTAATCTCAGCTCTTTAGTTTAAGCATATTTCATATACTTCTAAATTAATTCAATATAACTTTGCCCATTTCCTTAACTAAATTGAATAACTAACTGCTGTAACAAATGTGGCATAAAAATCAGCAATAAAAAGACCAAAACTAAGAAAATAAAAAGGAATGTGGGAAAACTTGAATTGCATTCTGAATGGTGAACCTACAGAACAAATATAACATTTGAATTCTTGACACAATTTTTAGTGAATATGGCAAATTAAATATGGAAATAGAATTACCATAGCTGGTATGGTGGGAAAGCCTCCATAGCTCAGTCAATATAGACGAAACCCCTTTGGTCGGAAAGACCTGAGATCGATTCCTATCAGTGACACGAGGAACCTTTATCTGGTCCCTTTCGATGAAAGGTAAGTTAGCTGGTCTCATATGGAGGCAGGGGATTTTTTCACATGGAAACTCAGATTTTTCATCCTCCAAAACAGGAAACCAGCTTAGTGAACACATGCTTGTACAGACATAGCACGCCTCCAGGAATAAGGAGTAACCAACCTATTCCATAGGATTTCAGGTTCCAAATGCCTACACAGGTAAAATGTGTAGGCTACAAGTGAGAGTAAATTAGGATAGGTATTGAACAATTTATATAGAATAAGAAAGAAATTGTCAGAACACTAAACCAACAGTATACAAGATGGTGTTCAAATTAGTATTAACTTATGATCTGAGAAATGGGTTAGAAGTAAAACAGTTCATCAAAGACTGGAGACACAGAAAATAAACAGAACCATTGAAAACTTCAACTGTATTTCTTTCGACTGCTTTCACTGCACTGTTACGAGATAGAAGAAAAATTAGGATTACATCAAGGTATTATAATATTAAAAATGAAGATATTAGGAAGGAACTTCACACTGGTGGCATTCAGGACTGTGTTACCAGAGCTAATCTCAGATGGTACAGTCACACTTAAACAAAATGAGAGAGGAAAGGTTAGCAGAAGTTCGAGGTAACACATAATAATAATAACAACAACAAAAGTTGTTATTTTTGTTATTATTATTGTGTCATTATTATTGTTGATGTTGTTATTATTACAATACTTAAATGATGTGATATCAGAATGTGTCCCGAGAGTTGGAAGAATAAATAGGATAGGAGTGTAATCTTATTAAGCAAGAGATTCATAAGAAAAGGATGATGTGGAAGGAAAACCATGTGCATAAGGATGATGTCCGTTATGAAAATTATAAGCAGCAGGCCAGAATAAGTTGTACGGAAAGCAAAGTCTGAACATGAAAGAAACTGGCTCTGCATGCCAAAGACAACCCACAAGAATTCTATCAATGTGCTTCAAGTAAAAGAAGGAATGAATATGAAAGAATAATTCTTCTAAATGCAGATGGTGTGAGGGTTACAGATGCAGAAGAGGATGTTCTGAGTGCCCATTTTTTTAAAAGCTATGAACTTGGCGTATGCGACATTAAGCTCACTGCTACCTCTTCACCGGATGAAGAAATGCAGATGTATGAGAACAAGGTATTAGAGCTGTTGCAAAAACAATAAGAATTCAGTAACAGGGACTGATGTGATGCATGTGTGCTAAACGAGTGTTCAGCTGAACTGGCTGTTCTTTTGACCAGGCCGTTTAATATGAGTCTCAGAACAGGGAAGATTCTGCAGGAATGGAAAGATCATCATCATCAAATTCCTGATGTATACCCTCAAGGGGTGTAATGGAAAGAATATAAATAATTCCACTGCACGAGAATGGTGCAAAGACCAATGTATCCAACTACTGACCAATTAGTATCTGGTGAAGATTTTGAAAAATTTAGTTAGGGCTCACATTCTACTTCCTTTAGTAAACCCATTGCTAAATGGGTTTACTAAAGGAAGATCATGTTTTAGCAACTTGCTCACATTCTATAACAATGTTACCATTGAACTAGACAAGGGGAATGGATATACCATGATACTTTTGGATTTTGATAAAACTTTTGACAGAATACAGAATGGTAGACTGTTGCATAAATTGGAGAATATGGGTTTTGGTTATAAAATATTAGCGATAAGAGGATGGCTGACTGACAGATATCAAAAAGTGGTATATGGGGGATGCGATTCTGCAAGATTTAAAGTAACCAATGGGGCACCACAAGGATCGGTGCTTGGTCCGCTGTTATTCAATCTGTACATTAATGATATTGGGAAGGATTTGACAAGCGAGATACAGCTATTTGCTGATGATGCAAAGATAAGTAGGGTAATCAGGAATGCTGCTTATATGCAGTACTTGCAGAATGATTTGAACAGGCCGGAATTGTGGGCATGGAAAAATGGATGTCAGTTCAATGTCATTAAATGTAAAGTCATTCACTTCAGTGTGATTAGATATGCAATGTCTTATTATATTGATGGGATTATGCTAGAAGAAACTGATGAGGCTAGGAATCTTGGGGGTGTTAGTAGATAGGAAGTTGAAGTTCAGGGGGGCCATGTAGCAAAGATTGCAAATACAACTCAAAAGATAATTGCAATGCTTGAAACGAATGGTCATACGTAAAGATAAGGATGTCATTTCACCTCTTTACAAGGACTTGACCTCACTTGGACTACTGTGCGCAGGTCTGGTCTCTGTTTTGATTCTGATATAGTGGAGAGCAGTGCCGTAACGAGGGCGTGGCGAAAGAGGTGCCCACCACGGGCACAAAACGTAAAAAATAAAAATAAATAAATAGAATATAAAAGTCCGATATTTTATATTGTATTTTTAAATTTCGGCAATACACCGCTTTAGACATACAAATTCTGCAACACAGCGGAATTTCGCTACATTTGGTAACACCGGTGAGTTCCAATTCATCTCAAGTTAGATGCCAATGTGCCAATGACAGCACCTAATATCACGACTTGAACATAACATTTCTTTGCAATTGTTCTTGTTTTTGTCTCAAGTAAATTGTTCCGTCGCACCATTAACTATTAATGAATGTATTTTCCCATTTTATGATTTTGTAGAATTTTGTATCTCCAAATTCCTGTCTAATCCTAAACATTTGCATAGATAATCCAATACATTCTTCCGTTATCCTCCTAATGTGTCTATCTGCCCGACCCAAGTTTATTACATTCCATATTATAATTTTAATCCCTTTATGACCTCCTTTGATATCATTCCATCTACCTGAATCCCTTTTGTTTCATGACCCACCCACAAAAATTATTTGGCAGCCCTTATTTACACCCATCAAACCCAGGATCCAATGAAAATCACAATCTTCCCACCCTTCAATATTTCCATTCGTCTCTGCTTTTTGTAGATAAGAGAATTTCAAAAATCATGTAATTATTAGTGGTCTTGTTGTCATTCATAAGATCAGTTGTGTTGTTGCTGTGTCGTAACTATTGTTAGATATTTTCGCTCTTTTGTGGAACAAAACATACTGGAAAAGACAGATAATTTTGTTTATATACAACATACTGAGTAAGTACTATAAATAATTATATTAATAAAAACACAAATTTAAATTAAAAAAAAAAACTCTAGGGTAATAGGCCACCAAAAAATTCTTCCGGTGAACAGTTTAAAAAAATAAGAGAACAGAAGATTGAAAATATAAAGAAAAATATAACCGCAATTGATATTTTTATTAAAAAATCATCTACACCTCTAGTTAATTCAAGCTTAACAACTGAATTAAATCTACCTTTTACAAGTAGTCATGTTTCATGTGAAATTGAACAGAAGAGAAAAGTACAACTGAACATCAAAACCAGGAAATCAAGAAGCAATGTAATAATGATAATTATATGGTGGATGTTAAATTAGAAAATATTGCTAATGCAAAAATAATAGATTTTAATGATCCCACAACATGGCACATAACCAATAGTAACATACAAATATTTGTTCAACATGGACCCGAGTTGTGCGATAATATAAGTGTTTCTCCTGATACAGAAAATCGGCATTTTGATAAAAAACAGTTTGTAAAAACCATGTCAAACGGAAAACAAGTACTCAGAAATTGGTTGATATATTGCAAGTGAAAAGATGCACTGTTCTGTTTTCCATGTATTCTTTTTGGAAAAAATCAGAATGTATGGACTACTGCGGGTTTCGAGACTGGCAGCATTTGAATCCTTTTCAGCATTTGTTACCATGTCATGAAAATTCATTATATCATAAAAAAAATTACGTCGAATGGAAAACTTTCGAATCAAAAATTAAGAAAGGTGGTTTTATAGACGATCAATTACAAGAAGCAATTTTAAAAGAAAAAGAAAAGTGGAGGCATATTTTAAAAGTTATTTTGGATGCCATTCTGCACTGTGTAAAACATAAGGACACTTTGAGAGGAACTTGGTCATCCAAGTTCCTCTCAAAAATTGGTCATCCCTAATGTGGAAAAATTTTTAACACGATAGAATTAATTAGCCATTACAATCCTATTATTGAGCAACATATTGAAAGTAATAAGAAAAATCAAGTTAATTACTTCTCTCCTATAACAAAATGATATAATTAATATAGTTGTTTCTAAAATTAGACAGCATATTATTTCAAATATTCAAAAAGCAAAATATTTTTCTATTTTATTTGATAGCACACCTGACACTTCTCACCAGGAACAGATAACTCAAATTTTGCACTATGTTAACATTGATCCTAACATGAATAAATGTAGCATTGAAGAAACTTTCATAGATTTTATTGTGACACATGAAAAAACTGGCGAAGCACTTGTGAATAGCATTGAAAAAAAGTTAATATCAAACAGATTAAATATTAGAAATATAAGAGGACAATCATATGATAATGGAGCAAATATGGCAGGTAAATACAAGGGGATACAAGATAGGATATCACGTTTAAACAATATGCGAGGTTTGTTCCGTGCACTGCTCACAGCCTTAATTTAATAGGAGTTCATGCTGCACAAACATCTGTTCAAATGAAATCGTGTTTTGGAACAATTTAACAATTGTTTAACTTTTTTGTAAATTCTACTAGTAGATGGAATCTTTTAAAGGAAAAATTATCTGTTTGTCTTAAAGGTTTAAGTGACATGAGGTGGTCCACGAAAGCTAACACAGTAAAAGCCTTACGAAATCAAATGCCTTTAATAATACAAATTCTTAATGAAATGTGCGATGGACAAAGACAAATTACAGTAGACTCTGTAACAAATTCTCGAAT
The DNA here is from genome assembly GCF_054136105.1 of Typopeltis vanoorti. Lineage (NCBI taxonomy): Eukaryota > Metazoa > Arthropoda > Arachnida > Uropygi > Thelyphonidae > Typopeltis > Typopeltis vanoorti. The sequence continues at coordinate 68,407,495 of NC_143555.1, read as the reverse complement.
GTTGCTAAAATTATTAACAAAATTTAATTTTGTTGCACTATTAATATTTTGGGATACAATATTAGGAAAGATAAATAAAGTAAATTTACTTTTACAAGAAAAAAAAAACCACAGTCGAAAATGCTGCAAAAATGATAAGAGTTCTAAAACATGAAATTCAACAGTACTGAAATGATTTTTTCAATTTGCTTCACAATTTGGCAAAAAGTTCAGCCGAAACAATAAATATTGAAACTACAGTCCAGAAAAGAGATGGCATAAAATAAAAAATATGCCTGGTGAGAAAGCTACTAATGATTCGTTTGCCATGAATGAAACTGAATTACTAAAAAAAGAAATGTGTGGAGTTTTAGATCTAATACTCATACAACTCAATGATAGATTTACTGCTTTGGAAGAGGTAGCAAATGACTTCAGTTTTTTTAAATGTACACGCTTTAAAAATTATGCAGCTAGATGATCTCAAACGATGCGCAGCTGACCTAGCATCATCATCATCAAATTCCTGCCATGTACCCTCAAGAGGTGTACAGGATAATGATAGTACTACATGAAATAAATTACATCATTACTAACTTACTATCTACAATTTTCCTCCAAATCAGTCTGTTACTTGTCAAGACTCCAAGATTATCAGATCTTATATTTCTATCGTCTAAGGCACTTTGTACCATATCAATCAACCTATATCTTGGTCTTCCTCTGGGTCGTTTTCCTGCCAACCTGGCAGAGAACACTTGTTTTGCTAATCTTTCCTCTCCCATTCTATTTAAGTGACCACCTGAGATTAGCTCTGCTAATGCATTCCTGGATGCTGACAATGTCAAGTTCTTTCCTAATATCCTCATTTTTAATATGATATTGCCATTGATGCCATCTGTTCACGCCTCTAATCTTTCTCAGGACTCTCATATCTGTGGTCTCTAGTCTTTGGTCAAGTGTTTTACTTCTGACCCAACTCTCAGATCCATAAGTTAAAACTGGTTTGAACACTGTCTTGTATACAGCTAATTTAGTGTTCCGACTAATTTCTCTCTTATTCCATATGAATTTATTCAATTGACTTCCCACCATTCCAGCTTTGCTGATTCTGTTGTCTATTTCTATATTTAATTTACCATCTTCAGTAAAAATCGTGCCTAAGTAGCTGAAATGTTTTACTTGTTCCACAGGTTCTCCATTCACAACACAGTTGACATTTTCAATGATTCTGCCTATTTTCATTGTCTTTGTCTTTTTATTGCTGACCTTCATACCATATCTATTACAACAGCAATTGAATTTAGTCAGAGAATCTTGCAGACTTGTAGCGGATTTATTTAGAAGTATAACATCATCCGCATAAAGCAAAGAGTTGACATTAACATCTCCAATTTTGATATCAGGTTTAATACCACTTTCCTTCATAATGTGATCCATATAGATAATGAATAACAGAGGGGATAATGTACATCCTTGTCTCACACCAGATTTAACATTAAACCATCTTCCTGTACTTCCTTCAATTCTAACTGCTGACTTACAACTCAAATAAAGACTAAGTATTACTTGATATAATGCCCCATTGACACCATATAACTGCAGCGCATTGAATAGCCCGAATGTTAAAAGTGCGTTCAGCTGAACTGGCTATTCCCTTGATCAGACAGTTGCAGTTTATGGGCCATGCGGCAAAGATTGCAAATACAATTCAAAAGATAATTGCAATGCTGAAACGAACGTTAACATGTAAATATAAGGATGTTATTTTGCCTCTTTACAAGGCCTTGATAAGACTTCACTTGGACTATTGTGCGCAGGTCTGATCTCCTGGTTTCTGTTGTGATTCTGATATATATAGGAGAGAGTACAAAGGATAGTGTTAAAAATGATATCAGGATTGTGGAATACTGATTATGAAGACAGATTGGGAATTTGTAGACTGCAGACACTAGCAAACAGGAGAAAGAGGGATGATATGATTGAGACTTACAAACTTCTGAAAGGGTCATACAGGATTTCAATTGATGTAATTTTTCAATTTGTGGAGGGTGGGGAAAGGACAAGAGGGCATTCTTGGAAGCTGAGAATGAATGCTGCTAAGAAAGGGTGAGGACTAGATTTTTCTCTCATAGGGCGGTGCGTGATTGAAATGGATTTGCATTGGATGTTGTGAGTGCAAGCAGTGTGAATGAATTCAAGAATAAGTATGATAGCTGGTGCGTGTAGTATGTGGCCTCCCTTAATGAGTCTCTGACTCCCTGGAGGTCTCTCCTAATAATAATATGTATCTTTAATTTGATTCTGATGATCACATGCTTCATTACGTACGGTTGGTGGCTTGTTTCATTTCATATGAAACACTTTCATATGATGCTGGATGGTCACAGTAAGATCATAAAAAATGTTTTATGTAGTATTTGTAGCTTACAATTTTAATGTGCAAAGCACATAATGTTCTTAAAAAGTAAAGGAATATTTTTCTATTTATGATACAATTAATGTTTGAGAACATATATTTGATTCTTCCAACCCCCCCTCCACCCATTTACTCAACCAACAAAATGAGTAATATATTAGTTGTGAAAGCATGATAATACTGCTCAACACATTGAAATGATTTAATGAAATGGAGGTCTAGCAGTTTTTATTTATGAAACAGCTTGACATAAAACCACACATTTCCTATGCTGATATTTTAACATTTTTCTTTCATCAATACTTTATCTATTCTTGAATTGAAAACAAAGGAAAGTAAATTTTATTATTCAACTCAAAATTCAATATCTCCATACCTGTACACCAGCATTACACAAATACAAGTTTACTTCCTCTTCACTAAGTCCACAATGTCTTAATTCTTCTTTCTTTTCTTCGATCCTCTCTGTGCTGACAAAATCATTGAGTGAGTGAGCTCCAGCCACTGCTTCTGTTAAAGGTGTATAAGAAGTAGAATGATAAAATTGCCGATGTTGTTCAAATTGTCTAAGGAACAACAACAAAGTAGCATATTAGTAAGGTGGCATTTGTAGAATTCTCGAATATACAGCAATCTTATAAAATTACTAATATATTTAATTTATTTAAAATATTTTTTTTTTTCTCCATGGATGCTTACTGGCATGAAGAATGCAGTTATCAGATACAAAAAGAATGTAGCCTTCAAAAGAAAACATTACATCCATGCAAATGATTTCAACCATGCAACTAATACACAGAATATACCAAGATGTCAGTGATGCTTCCTTTATCAACTTCATGGGTTCTCAATTGTTTGTTTCACAAGAAGAAAAATGCGAGCTGCCAGGTGTGTAGGAATTAAGTCACCTTTAACTAAGACTGGCTAACTTTAGCCTTGCCGAAAAAATGCTTAGAAAATTCTTCCCATCAGAGCATTTGAACTTCAACTTTGAAGACTGAATATGTTTATCTGATGACAGCCAAGCTACATGATCAGATAGTAATAGGCAGATGAAAATTAAAACAATTGGTAAACAGATTATTTCTAACCAGTCAATTATTCAAACAGAAATTGTTTGCTATGGCGAATAGTTTGCTATAGTGAAAATCTTTTAGAACAGCATTATTATAATAAATGTCTAAGAGATAAAAAAACATCTTGAAAGATAAAACTAAATTTATTAAAGCTTAATAGCTTATATTCCTCAAGTGTAACACTAGCACTGTCACAAAAAAGTAACCATAAGGTAAACAAACAGAAAAAAAATATTATTCAGTAGAATAAAATGTTTTTCTTTTTGTTTTAGATTTAACTGATTCAATTTTGTTCATTAACTATTTGCTAATATTACCAGAACACATAAACTATGTATGAAATATAAAATTAAGAACAACACTGTGTCTATAGGTTAAATTAAACTCACCAAAAATTACATTCTTGTTTAATCCTTTAACCAAGTATAAGCAAAAAATTCATGTTTTTGCTTATACTTGGTTAAATTCGTCATTCATCATGACGAATATTCATCATATTTGTCATGATGTACATGTATTCGTCACCATACATGTATTAGTACAAAATTTGAGTGTGCATTATCCTCATGACTAATCTACTTGTAGACAGAGGTTAGTGTGACGTTATCAGCCTTTTGTACATGTATGGTGACGTTCCCTTAATACTTAGTATTAAGCTTTAAGGGAGAGTCACTATCCAGACTGGTTTCAATCTTTATTGAGGTATGTTAAAGTGTAGGGATATCTCTCCAAAAAAACTCTGACTGATCTACGGAGGCTGTTCAATAAGTAATAAGACTATATTTATACAGAAAACAGATTATCTTTAATCGTCATCATTTACATGGTCTTTTTCGAAGTAACTACCGTGAGACGCGATGCATTTGTCCCAACGTTGCGTCCACTTCTTAAGCACATGTGAAAGTCCGTTTTTTTGAGAGTTCTTTCAAAACCGCCTCTGCAGCTTTTACACATGCTTTGTTGCTTTTGAAATGGTGGCCTCTTAGGGTTTCTTGAGCTGAAGAAACAGCCAGAAATCGCACGGTGCGAGATCAGGACTGTATGGAGGGTGTGGTAGGATATCTATGTTGTTCTTCTGCAAAACGTCCACTACACAACCAGCAATATGTGGCCTTGCATTATCGTGGTGCAATAAGAAGCCATTCTTCAGCAATGGATGCTTCCTTTTGACGTGCTGTACCATTGTCCGTAAAACATCCGCATAGTATGAGCTGTTTACAGTATTCCTGGGTTCTACAGCGTGTTGGTAAACAATGCCTTCATAGTCAAAAAACATTATGGTCATAACTTTACCAGCCGATTTTACAGTTTTTGCTTTCTTGGGGGGGTAGGTGAAGACGAATGCTTCCATTCACTGCTTCGTTGTTTCATTGTAGGGTCATAGTGATACAACCAACCTTCATCTGTTGTAATGATGCATTCTAAGAAGTTGTCGCCTTCTTGTTCCAGTCTTTCTTTCCATTCTGTGCACACATCCACTCGATGCTGCATTTGCTCTGGTGTCAAGAGTTTGGGAATCCATCGGGCGCAAACACGTTTCGGTCCCAAATGTTCAGCCATGATTGAGTAAACACTTCCCACAGAAATATTCAGGACAACATGCAGCTGGCGTACTGTAATTCTGCGATCCTCCTTGATGATAATCGCTGCTGTGTTGATCATTGTCTCTGTGATGGACGTTGAAGGTCTTCCCTCACGGTCAAGATCTTCCACTTTTTGCCTTCCTTCCTTAAAAGTTTTATGCCAGTGAAAAACACTTGCCCTCGACATTGCTTCATCGTGTAAAGCTTTGCATATCATGTTAAAAGTGTCCGATGCCGATTTTTGCAAACGCATACAAAATTTAATCGCATAATGATACTCCAAGGACACTTCCATTTCGACGACTGGTCACGGCTCGTAGGCACGCCGAAACAAGCTTGCGTTTAGTCATGTGACACTCTGGTACATCAGCCCGTATATGCTATCAACCTCTTTTGTTAATAGAGACAGCAACATTTCTTTATTCCACAGAAATTAATATTGTGACGAGTGGTTTCGCGACAGTAAAATTAGTCTTATTACTTACTGAACAGCCCTCGTACATTACTCCAAATCTCACTGAGTGATCCTAGAGGATCACTAATAAACTCATCACTTACGATCTGAATCACTACAGGACAGGAAAAACTCAGTGGTGTCTCCACTCACTGACAAAAACCTGCCACTGAGCAGAAGCTCTCTACTCCCCAGGAAGCAGACAAACCCAAAGATAAATGGCATCAGTAGGTGCCGGACCCAGAAGAGATACAAGGTGGAATTAATGCAAAAATCATATTTCCCCTATATAAGTAGTAAAAAAGGTGTAGCACTTTATTATCAGTATACTCTGCATCACAACTAGTTGTAGAATGTTTTGCCAATTGATTAGAAATTAAATTAAACTAAACTTGCCAATAAATTCTTGTTCAATCCTTTATCCAGGTGTGGCAAACAAAGTTTGCATGTCATCAGTCTCTATATACAAGTAGCTTATGCATGAAGATACTTCACAAACTTCATTTGAATACACTTAGATAAAGGATTAAACAAGAATTTCTTGACAAGTTTAATTTCTAACCAAGTGAAAAAAAAAATTCTTTGCCTATGAGTCATTCATCAGACTTACTGATGCTTAGTTTGTTACAGGAAGAGTTCACTTATTAAGAATCATACAATGTAGTACATGCTTTTTTTCTCACTATAAAAAAACCTCCTAAGTACGGGGGGTGGTCTGAAAAGTTCTCGGCCTAACAATGAAAAAATGAATTTATAATTTCAAAATTATTTTTATTTTTCAGCATAATCTCCCTTAAAACTAATACATTTATTCCAGCAATGCTCTAGCGCCATTATCTCATCCCTGTAGTGGTTCTCAGTAAGATCTGCAAAATACTCCCTCTACAGCTGCAATCACCTCTTGATTATAAGAAAAATGCTGACCAGCGAGGAAGAGTTTTTAGTTTTGGGAAGAGACAGAAGTCAGAGGGAGCCAAATCTGGGGAATAGGGTGGATGTTCCAACAATTCATAGTACAGATCCCTTAATTTTCCCATTGCAAAACACCTTTGTGGGCAGGTGCATTGTCCTGATGAAAGATGATCTTTTTTCTTCTGCAAACCAGATCTTTTCTCATGAATTTTTTCGTCTAGTCTGGTTAAAAGATCGGAATAATATTCCCTGGTTATTGTTTTACCCTTTTCAAGATAATTAATAAACAAAATGCCTTTAGCATCCCAAAACACCGATGCCATGATCTTTCCTGCTGATGGAACCAACTTTGTCTTCTTTAGTGCTAAACAACTGGCATCTGTCCACTGTTTGGATTCTGGCGTGTAATGGTGAATCCAAGTTTCATCCATAGTAATAAATCGATACACAAAATCAGTTTTATTTCGTTAAAACACGTGCAAGTGCGTTTTTGATTTGCTGTGTGCAAGCACGGCACCCATCTCACACAAAGCTTTTTCATTTGCAATTCTTCATGCAAAATATATTTTACACATTCTTTTGACATGCCTATAGTTTCAGCAATTTCATGCACTTTGACTCTCCAGTCATCCAATACCACATCATGCACTTTAACTCTCCAGTCATCCAATACCACATCATGCACTTTATCAATGATTTCTGGATGTCCAAAAAAGTGTAACAAAACTTGTTACACTTTTTGGACATCCTTCACGTGGATCATTTTCAAGGCTGATACAGCCACATTTAAACTTGACAGCCCATTTCTTAATTGTTGAAAACGAAGAAGAAGAAGAGTGCCCATAAACTTTTATGAACTTCGAATGAATTTCTTTTGGCGTTAAACTTTCTTTTACAAAGAATTTTATAACTATGCACGATACTCAATTTTATCCATTTCAAGGGATACAGACAATACTTTTGCTTCAGACAGCTGTATAAAACAAACTACTTGATAGAATGAATTGCAATTTCACATGGATGCTTATGACAGATATACCAACTTAGGGAAAAAAAAAAAATCTTACCGATAATGTTGTCATGTATAGTCGAGACGAAGAACTTTTCAGACCATCCTCATATAGCCAAGCTCTGGCTCTCCACTATGGGATTGTTTTACTTTAAAAATTTAGGGATGGAAAATTTGGTATGTGGTTTCCTCTTAATGTAACTTACAATAATGTAGAGGTTTCACTTGGTCCCCTCTAAAATCTTTATATCCCACATTGTGTGATCATTATGTGATCTCCTGCATTTTAATCTGAGCCTCTGATAGAAACAGAGGCTCAAATTAAAATGCAGGAGTTGATTTGGAAGCAGACTGCTTTCAAATGGAGATAAGCAACTATAAATGCTACATTATGCAAAAGAGGCAGAAAAAATTCCATTTGTGTATACAAAAAACTTGTAAATACTACAATCTCAATGTAATTTCTTAACACATTTCTGTTTTGCTTCAATGTTTGAAAAATAAAATCAACTAACTAAAGCATATACAGTGATCTTTCAATTATCTGACTTTCAAATAACCAAACTCTCATTAAATATACAAAAGCCATGCCCATTCAAAGCATAAATCAACCCTCAAATGGATTAGCACATCAAATTACTTCTAGTATAGCTGTAATCCAGTGGCGTATTTATGTATAGGCCCGGGCCTAGAGGGGCAAATTTTAAGGGGTGGTGGAAATTTCCGGGCTCTCATTTTTGTAATTATATTTATATTACGAATTTATGATATAAATAGGTTATGCATGTAAATCAACATGTTCATTAAATATGGGGAGGCACTTTCTGTGGGCCTGGGGCGGGAAATACCTAAATACGCCACTGCTGTAACCAGCAAATTGATGTCCCAATGTGATTGGATAAAATGAGTTTTTAACAACCATCAAGGTTTCTAGTACAACTCTACGTTGTTGCTTCCAAAAATTAAACTAATATTTTCAAAATTTCAAAGTTTTGAAAATATCAGTTTATGATGTGGCACTACCTTCAGTGAAAGCTATCTCAGTATCTCACTACTTAAAAAAAACAGTCTCTATAACTTGCCTTTTGTTAATGCTTTTAATCAGGTTTCAATATTCAAAGTTGGCTTTAGTGGTGCATTTTTTTATGTTCATCTTACTGATGGATAGAGAATGAATAGGCTATCTACTAACAATATGACAGACTGCATTCAGAATTTATCAGGTGTGCTATATAGTAAATAGATACCTCTGTTAATTTAAATAGCACCAATATTATATATAGTAGATTTCAACTACTCAGAGGCAATACCACCTTATGAGTTGCTCCTGGTATTTATTAAATTATCTTGGAACCTTTAATCCATTAGAGGTTGCAAATTTCCTGTAACATAAGTAACACGAAGTAATCCCCTAATGTGCCTTTATCAGTGGAGACTGAGAAATTTCAAGTAGTCTCTTTTTATTTATGGAAGAAAATTCTAGTACAGAATATTTTTTTTCATTCATTTATAGGAGGTGGGGAGGGGAATTATTGTGAACAATGAAAATGAGTAAGAAAGTGAATGAAGAAAATCATAAAAAAAGGGACATTTCATAAGAGCATTCCTTAATAGTAAACTATTCATTTTTTGTTGTTAAGAATATAAGATTGATGTTCTTGTATTCTTTTTTTCTATAGAGTGTCCAGTTTGTCCAAAGTAAGAAAGATGATACACCATGAAGAGACATAGTTTAGCATTTATCTTTAGACGAGGGGAAATAGGTGTATATTTTATTAATAGGAATATAAGTATAAGAACATCAATCATACATTCTTCCCAACAAATCTGATAAGTCTGCGGAAAACACGGAAAAGAGACAAACCACAAAATACTCCTTCTACATAGATGTTGGCATAAATTCGAACGCCTATTCAAAGAGAGTGATGAGGCCTTACTTAACCGCCCTAACCTGAATTGTAATGACTTGCACTATGTCAAAAATATGGGAAAGTTTGATCCGAATAACACATTAATTTTATTATTATTATTTTTTATTTATTTATTATTTTTTTAAGACCTTCTAGATAATACATCTGTCTAATGATATCTTTTTAGTATGATTTTATAAATTAAGTTTTTCTATGACATTGTAAATGTATACATATAAATATTCTGCACTCCTATGTTTACCTTTCTTCAATGAGATGATATCATGATTAACGATGCAACATCACACGGCTCGTTCTAATTTTGAATTATCAACTGTATTCTACCTTGTAAAAAACTGTTTTCTGTCTAGCCACCAATGAGAGTTTGTTATTTTCAAACTGAAATATCTGGCAGTATATTATATATACTTTTTTGGGCTATTTTGTGCTAACATGTAGATAATTCTTAATAGTAGAATTACTAAGTGAACACTTTGCAAGAGTATATCATCCAGGTGGTGATATTGCAGGAATGAGGGAACAGATGGCTTATAGAGGAACTGATGTGAATGAAATGGAGGTGAATAGCATATTACAGAACCTTAATGTGAATTCTCGTGGAAATGAGACTGGGTGGTATACCAGCTCGAATCTTACATGAAGCAGCAAAGGAATTGTCATTGTCCTTGACCATGTTGTTTAATCAAAGTCTCAGCTCTGGGTTAGTCCTGAGAGGGTGGAAAGAGGGGGGGGGAGGAAATAGTTCCATTGCATAAAGGAGGCTTCAAGGCTGCTGTTGCAAATTACTGACTGATCAGCCTATCAGGAGTCATTGTCAAAGTATTGGAGAAGTTGGTCAAGAGCAAAATATAGGAATGGATAGATGGAAATGGGATACTGTAGGAGACAGCATGGTTTTGTGAAGGGTAGATCATGTCTCAGTAACCTGCTCACATTTTATAATACAGTGACGTCTGAATTGGATAAGGGTAATGGGTTTACAGTGATACTGCTGGACTTTGCAAAGGCCTTTGACAGAATACCACAAGGGATTCTAATCAGTAAACTGCAGCACATGGAGATGGATATATGGTTGGTGAGATGGATAGGAAGGTGGTTGATGGAGAGATATCAGTGAGTAGTTTATTTAGGAGTAGAGTCCAAAAGAAGGCCTGTGACTAGTGATGTGCCACAGGGTTGTTTTTTTTGGACAACTACTATTTAATTTGTTCATTAATGATATAGGAAAGGATCTGAGAGGAACTGTTCAGTTATTTGCTGATGATGCAAATTTGGGTAGATCAATAGTGAATACACATGATGTCAAAATTTTGCAGGATGATTTGGATAGATTGGCAGACTGGGCTAAAGAGAATGGATGTCTGTTTAATGTGGCAAGGTGTAAGGTTATGCATTTTGTGGTGAAAAGATTATCAGCAGTATACCACATTGGTGGAACCGTACTCCAGGAAATTGACGAAGGCAGAGATTTGGGAGTGTTAGTGGATAGGGAGTTGAAGTTTAGAAGACACATTGCAAAAGTAGCTAAAGCAACTCATCAGATCACTTGGTTACTGAAGAATACTTTGAAAAGCAGAGACAAGAAGGTTATTGTTCCTCTTTATTGCACCTTGATACAACCCCCTATCTTGACTACTGTGCACAGGGTTTCTTGGTGATGGGGAAGAGATGGAGAGGATCCAGAGGAAACTGACCAAGATGGTAGCTGGTCTATAGAATGAACTTACATCAACAGGTTGATTTGTGGGTTACAGAAACAGGTTGATAGGCAGACAAGGGGGTGATATGATTGAGACATTCAAATTACTGAGGGGTTTTTACAAGATTAATTCAGAGGAAATTAATCTTTAAAAAAAAAAACCTAGACATCATGTCAAGAACTATTCAGCATTCACACAGTATCTATCACATTTTGCTTTGAACTCATTCATAGTCATGGCACCCACAACAGACTCTGGCAGCTTATTCCATTCATTCACCACTCTCCAAGTAAAAAAAACCTAGTTCTTACACCCTTGCAAATTACACTCTTGTTCAGTTTCCATGGATAGCCTCCTAGTTCTCCCACCACCACACCTGTGTGAATGCTGAATAGTTCTTGACATGATGTCTAGGGCCTCCCTTAATGAATCTAAGGACTCCCTGGAGTTGCCCATAATAATAAGTGTTGGATCTAATAGTGCACTGGACACAGGTGGTGTTATACCAGAGCTTGTAATGCCTACAGTGAGTTTAAAGAATCTATGTAAATAATACATTTTTGGTGGCATTTCATCTTTATACATTTTAGTGTCAGCTCTTATGGTATGAGGCTTTACAGTATAGCTGATGCATTTCAATGGGATCCAAGTATATAGTATGCTGTCTGGGATGACTCCAGATAGCATACTATCTGGAGGGATGGAGTGTTTTCCTAGGCTGCACATAAACTGTATGGCATGGGAGGGGATACAGGCATGGCAAGGCAGAAAGCTGATTATGGTCTGGAAGGGATTTTGACTATGTATTGTAATTATAGCCGACATGAAAACAACGACTCATTCACTTTGATATAAAGTCTACCAGATGATGTTCCAGATGTATCAAGCTGCAGCTCTGAGTAGCTGATGGTGAATAGGATCCAATCATCTGTTTCTGGCATAGACCTAAGTTTTAAAAGAGGTATACCATGAGTAGACATATCAATACAAAATTAATAACGGAAAAACTCGCAAAGATTATTTAATAGTATAATTTTCGCCTGTGTGTCACAGGCATCTTCAGTATATATGAAGCTCAAAGTAAACAAACAATAACTGACAATTCCAAAAAGTGCCACCTAAGTAGCTGGTGTAAGATAACTAAAAGGCCAATAAATTTCCTAAAAAAAAAAAAAAATAAATAAATAAAATAAAAAAAATCAATACAATAAAAAGTTAGGAAAGATTAGCTGATTTGTAAAGTACTATCTCCCATAAAGGGGATAGATGTAAGCCATCAGATCTGTTTAAGTTAGGAGAATGAAGTAGAGTTTCACATGTTTCTTTATGAAGGCGTTCCATGAGGAACTGATTTGTGTGAAGAACTCTTGTCTTTCTCCAATGAACTCTATGTCTAGTGAAGATGGCATGTTCTGCAAGTCCAGACTTTTCAGGTTTAAAGTATTCAATATAAGATTGGTGTTCTTCTAGCCGAATAGAGGCAGATCTTCCCGTTTGTCCGAAATAAGATAATCCACTGAATCTAGTAGACACCTGGATGATTAAGATGTGGAAGTTTGTCCTTAGGAGAAGTGAGAAAGGTGGAGATTTTTCCAAATGGTCAAAAGGCAACAAAAATATTCAGTGCTTTTAAAACTTTTGCTATACGTTCACTGATGCCTTGTACATAAGGGATAGGAAAGCGCGTTATTTCTTCTGTGTTTGAAGAGGAAGACATATTAAAACTACTCAAAGTTCTTTTAATGAAGCAATTCTCATAACCATTAGATAAAAAGGAAGAAGTTATATATTGTAGTTCTTTCTGTAAAAGATCGTCTGAAGAACAAAAGGAGTGGGCCTGATGAACCAGTGTTTTAATAGTTCCTGCCTTTTGACTGGGATGGTGATGAGATTCCGCATGGATATAATGGCTTCTTTCTATAAATTGAGAAATGTAGGTTACCATCTGGTTGGTGAAGAATTAAAAGATCTAAAAAGGCTAACTGCTTATTTGATTCTGCTTCCAGGGTAAACTTGATCCTAGGATGAAGTGTGTTTAACTTACTGAGAAAATGTTGAAGTTCATCTGAAGAGCCATTCCATACAGCAAAAATGTCATCAACATACCTGAACCAATGAGTAGGTCTGGGAGAAATGTTGTCAAAGATACATTGTTCAAAATGTTCCATAAAGAAATTGGAGATAGCAGGAGAAAGAGGATTGTTAATTATACTATTAAATAATCTTTGTACGTGAGTTTTTTCCGTTATTAATTTTGTATTGGCACAGACCTGCAACCCACGATCAGACAAGTGCCAAGTAGGAGTGTAGTATGTCTGATGCTCTCCTGCACTTATTATTATTATTTCGGGCAACTCCAAGGAGTCGACAGACTCATTGAGAGAAGCCCTAACATCATGTCAAGAACAACTATTCGACATTCACACAGTATCTATCATACCTTGCCTTGAACTCATTCAGGGTCATTGCACCCACAACAGACTCTGGCAGCTTATTCCACTCATTCACCACTCTCCAAGTAAAAAACCTAGCTCTAACACCACCTGCTAACCACATTCTTGCCCAGCTTCCATTTATGGAAGCTGGGCAAGAATGTGGTTGGTCCTCCCACCACCAGTCCTATTCTCAAAAATATCTTCTGGATTAATCTTATAGAAACCCTTCAGTAATTTGAATGTCTCAATCATATCACCCCCTTTTTCCGCCTATCAACCAATTTTTGCAACCCACAAATCTTCAACCTGTTCTCATAAGGTTCATTCTACAGACCTGCTATCATCTTGGTCACTCATCTCTGAATCCTCTCCACCTCCTCCCCATCAAGAAGAAACCCTGGCGCCCATATCTGGGCACAGTAGTCTATATGGGGTCTTATCAAGGCTCGATACAGAGGAACAATAACTTGTTTGTCTCTGCTTGTTAAAGTATTTTTCCGCAACCAAGTGATTTGATGAGCTGATTTAGCCACTTTTGCAATGTTCCCCCCTAAACTTCAACTCCCTATCCACCAACACTATCAAATCCCTGGCCTCATCAATCTCCTGGAGTACGGTTCCACCAATGTGATATACTGCTGCTAATCTTTTCATAAAATTATCCCTCAACTGATGCATGTGTGTAGGAATGAGACCCAATTATACTTTGCCTCTGTTGCAATTGGAATTATCATCTGTCTTAATTGTCAGCCAGAAATGAAGACTGTATGCATCCATGACAAGAAAGTGCACACAAATAATCTTCTACAGCAAAAACACCTAAAGATGGTCAAAAATCTAGAACTGCCTTTATATGAGAGCATTACCTCCTGAAAGAGAGAGTGGTCTCTTATCAAATTAACTTTAACAGCAAACACTTAGAACCTTGTGAGACTCATTTTAGAGAAAGGTCAGGAGAGAGAGAGAGAGGGGGTTCCACTCAGAACTCAGACTTGGAAGGTTTGACCAGAAAGTTTAATAGAAATAGCGAAAGCTCCTCTTAGACCAAAGTTGTGTAAGGTCTTTAAAGTTTACCAAACCTTCGAGTGAGTCGCATGTTTTTTCTATATCAAACTCATGATAAATACTAATTTTTTCTGGAAATAAATTTCTGGCTTGGAAATGAAACAATAATTGCTATTTGCCAAGACTATTGAAATTTATCCTCATTCTGTCATAGAGGCATAGCTGTCAAACACAGCTATAGATGTTTAAACATCTCATATCATCTGCTCATATCAGGATGTCGTGTGGTCTTAGATCATTTGCTTTACATTGAAGCAAAGCAGTTTTTAGTTCAGATTTCTTGAATAGCCAGTTGTCGAGTTCCAGACCATTTGAGGAATGCAAATTTAATAATTCTTTTCACTGCTTGCAGGAATGCATTTCACTTCCGGTTATATCTGCATTTCACTTCCGGATCTCATCCTGGAGCAATGGTGATGTTGACTGATCTGGTTATCAAAAAATGTATATTGAGTTGAAGAATCCTTTAAGACATGATAATGGATGTAGTATTCTTCAATATGAGCAAGTTTGAAAGTGATTAAATTTTAGGGTATATGAAACTGCCCCAAACATTTATTTAAATCATCTTGGTGAAATCGAGAATGCTGCTGTGCATTCATGATTCCACTAAGAAAGAACAGTTGAAAGCAACAATATTTTTATACTGCAACTGTGGTAGCTTGTATTATACACTCTATAATATGATTCACTGCTTCATGACAGAGTAGCTAACTTACTGAAGAATCAAATTCTGTTCATATGCAATGAAATAGAAATGTGTTCTAGTCAGCTTGATCTATTTTCCATTATAATATCTGAAATGGAATATATGGTTTTCCATTTAAGGGAATGGATATCATGGGAGAATAATAATTGCTGTAAATGATCTCCACTTTTCACCATGTAGTGTATAGACAGATGGAAAATGATTGCTAAGTTAAGAGTAGAGGGAGTATTTACAGTTGAGCATGTGCTCAACAACCATCTGCTAATGTTGAGTTTTCACTACCCCACAGAATGTTGTGACCATTCAAATCTCTCATAATAAGAATGAGGAGGATGATTAACTGCAAAATGAGAAATCAGAAAATCAAAAATCAGCAATATGAACATAGAATTAATCACTATTTAGATAAAATAAATGACAGCACAGTGTTAAAAAAAACACTGACCAGGCATGCAGTCAGATATACATATTCATATTTGAAGTAGAAAAAGCCATCAAAGGCTTGAAATGTGGAAAGGCAGCAGGAGTAGATGATATTCGACCAGAAATGCTGAAGTATGGTGGTATAAAAGTCTTAGTGGCTGCACTGCATAAGTTCAGAAAGCCTGGACAGAGGGACGAATTCCCGATGATTGGAGTCGAGCTCTCATAGTATCCATATATAAAAAGAGAAATAAAACTGAATGTGAGAATTATAGAGGTATTTCCCTACTGAGTGTTCCTGGCAAGATCTATGCAAGTATACTTGAGAAACGGTTGAGAAGAATTGTGGAAGAAAAGCTTGGTGAAGAACAAGCTGGATTCAGGCCAAATAGAGGCTGTCAGGATCAGATCTTCACTTTACGACAAATAGTCGAGAAAGCATGGGAATATAACAAAGATATGTATTTAAGTTTTGTCGATTTGGAAAAGGCATATGACAAGGTGTCAAGAGAGAAGCTATTCAATACGCTACAGTTATATGGTGTTAATTGGGCATTATATCAAGCAATACTTAGTCTTTATTTGAGTTGTAAGTCAGCAGTTAGAATTGAAAGAAGTACAGGAAGATGGTTTAATGTTAAATCTGGTGTGTACATTATCCCCTCTGTTATTCATTATCTATATGGATCACATTATGAAGGAAAGTGGTATTAAACATGATATCAAAATTGGAGATGTTAATGTCAGCTCTTTGCTTTATGCGGATGATGTTATACTTCTAAATAAATCCGCTACAAGTCTGCAAGATTCTCTGACTAAATTGAATAACTGTTGTAATAGATATGGTATGAAGGTCATCAATAAAAAGACAAAGACAATGAAAATAGGCAGAATCATTGAAAATGTCAACTGTGTTGTGAATGGAGAACCTGTGGAACATGTAAAACATTTCAGCTACTTAGGCACGATTTTTAGTGAAAAAGGTAAATTAAATACAGAAATAGATAACAGAATCAGCAAAGCTGGTATTGTGGGAAGTCAATTGAATAAATTCATATGGAATAAGAGAGAAATTAGTCGGAACACTAAATTAGCTGTATACAAGACAGTGTTCAAACCAGTTTTAACTTATGGATCTGAGAGTTGGGTCAGAAGTAAAACACTTGACCAAAGACTAGAGACCGCAGATATGAGAGTCCTGAGAAAGATTAGAGGCATGAACAGGTGGCATCAATGGCAATATCATATTAAAAACGAGGATATTAGGAAAGAACTTGACATTGTCGGATCCAGGAGTGTGTTAGCAGAGCTAATCTCAGGTGGTATGGTCACTTAAACAGAATGGGCGAGGAAAGATTAGCAAAACAAGTGTTCCCTGCCAGGTTGGCAGGAAAACGACCCAGAGGAAGACCAAGATATAGGTGGATTGATACGGTACAAAGTGCCTTAGACGATAGAAATATAAGATCTGATAATGTTGGATTTATCAGATCTTATCTTGACAAGTAACAGACTGATTTGGAGGAAAATTGTAGATAGGAAGTTAGTAATGATGTAAATTTTTTTCATGTAGTACTATCATATCCTGTACACCCTTTGAGGGTACATGGCAGGAATTTGATGATGATGATAAAATAAAACGAAATGAAGAAATAGAATACTTAATATAAAAATGATACTAAATACAACAACAAATGAAAACTAAGGAAAGACAAAAAAATTCAATAAAAAGAAAAAAACTGAAGATATGGAATGATACAATCAAAGAAATAATCACACTGGAAAAAGAAGCATATGATAAATGGTTAAGGAGTAAAAGATTAGAAAATGAAATGGAATATAAAAGAATAAGAGCCATGGCTAAAAGAGAAGTCAGAGAATCATGAAACAAATTTGTTTCTAATTTAGAACATGATTTATATAAAATAAGATCCAACATATATAAGATTTTGAAACATTTAAGTACAGATACTAAAGAAAATATAAAATTAAACACCAAATTGAAATTTGAAGAATTTCAAAATTTCTATACAGAATTGTGCAGATAAATATTTTAAAAAAGATAACTGGCAAACATTTAATGAAAAGGAAATGACTAAAGAAGAATTAGAAATCAGTCTGAAAGAAACAAGAAATGGAAAATCACCTGGAGAAGATAAGTTAGGTTCAGAATTATATAAATGCTGTATGCCCACAGATGTCAGATCCTTCGACACTTCTGCGCATGTCAGAAGAAGGAGAATCCATCCCGATAATCTTCTTCTCTTCCGTCTAAGATGGGTTGAGTCTTCTCTTGAGCAGGATCTTCCAGTCTTCTCTATTCCTTGCTGTTCGAAAAAGTTCCTTATATGTTCTGCATCCCGAGATGTTCTTTATTAATTTCAGCCAATTAATTCCTGGTCTTCTTTTTTCAGTTGGAAAAGTATTGATTAGGACATTAGGAAGTCTGTCTGCATCCATGCATAAAGTGTGGTCAAACCATCTCAGTTGTTGTTTTCTAATTTTTTTCTATTATTGTCTTTTTATACAATAATTCTTGTCTGATTGTGCTGTTTGTTTTCTTTTCTATCCAACTTGTTCTATTTATTTTTCTTAAGCATTTCATTTCAAATGCCAGCAGTTTTTTCCCCTCTCTTTTCTTAACTGTCCACGCTTCTGCTCCATAGATGACTGCTGGTATAATTATTGATTCATATAATTTGATTTTGGCTTGCTTAGATATCTTGTTTGTTTTCCAGATTTTCTGTAATTTTCCCATGGTGGTCCATCCTATCGCTATTCTGTGTTTGATTGTTTTGAGTTCATCTATTGTTTCTGTTAGTTTTGATCCAAGATATATGAAGTTGTCTACTTGTTATATTTGTTCACCATTTAGGGTGGCTGAGATGGTAGTTCTGTTCCTCTCTATTTTCATCACTCAAGTGTCTTTTGTATATTTATTGTCATGTCATATGTTTTACAGGTTTCGTTTAGCTTGTTTATCAACCTTTGTAGTTCATTTGGGGTTCTTGCAATAAGGACAAGATCATCAGCATATTTGATATTATTTATGTTTAAACCATTGACATTGATTCCAGGCTCATTGTCTATTGCCTTCTTTACAACTTCGTCTAGATATATGTTGAATAGGCATGGGGATAATGGGTATCCTTGCATTACTCCTTTTTGGATCTCTATGGGTTATGTTGTGAGTGTGTCCTTTTTAATTATTGCATTTGTCTTAGAGTAATATTTTATCAGAAACTGTATTATATATTTGCCTATTGCTTTTTCTAGTAGAACTTTAAGAAGGATTTCTCTGTTGACAACACTATCGAAAGCTTGTTTAAAGTCCACAAAACAACAATATAGTTCTTTATGGTCTTCCCAACTGAGCTCTGCTAATTGGTGTAATGTGAAAATCTGCTCTATTGTTGAATAGTTCCCTCAGAAACTAGCTTGTTCTATGCCTATCAGTTCTTCAGGGGTGTTTTTTTAATCTATTCTGTATAATTCTTACAAATATTTTAAAGGTGTGGGAGAGTAAATTGATTGGTCTGTAATTTCTGCAGTCTCTTTTGTCTCCTTTCTTGTATATTGGGATGATCTTTCCAGTTCTCCAGTCATCTGGGATCTCTCCTGTTTGTAGTATTTTATTGAATAGGGTTTCTAAATATTCTATTGATGTGCTGCCTCCATATATGACCACAGTTCAGTAGGGATAGTATCAATGCCTGGTGCTTTATTGTTTTCCATCTGTTTTATTGCGTATCTAACTTCTTCTTATAAAATATTTGGGTAGTCATTATTTTCTTCTATTGTTGGCATTGTAGTTTTGTTTCCTTGGTGAAAGATAGTCTTAAAATGGTTTGACCAGATTTTTCTTATATCGTCAATATTCCTGGTTTCAGTCATCTTGTTGTTTATCATTGTTACTGCTTTTGCTGAGAATTCCTTTGTTATTTCTCTTATAGTGTCATGGAAGACATGTTGTTTTGTTGGTATGCTTCTTGGCATTTTTAGCTTTTTCTTCTAACCATTTTTCTTTGGCTTCTTTGAATAGGTTATCAACTTTATTTCTTAGTGCTCTGTATTTTCTCTATTCTGTTCATTGTTTTGTTGGTTTACAAGTATTTTGGCCTCTCTTTTCTCTACTATTGTAGCTCCGATTTCTTGGGTTATCCACTGTTTGTTTATTTTGGGTTTGGTACCTAGTGTCTTTTACAATTGATAACACTGTTTCTTTTCCTTCTTCCCAGTATTTTCTGCTGTTCTGGAAGATGGAGCATTTTAATTTCAAGCACATCTGTTCTAAAAATTGACTTCTGCTTGAGCTATCTTTTAGTTTTGATAGGTTGATGTTTTCTTCTTTTCTGATATGATTTTTATCTTCACTTTGGCAGTTAATATTTCATGGTCACTGTCGAAATCAAAGTTTCTTAATGTTCATACATTATTTACTGATCTTTTCCATTAAGCATAAAAAACTTATTGTTTAATACTGACCATATACAAATATTTTAACATTCTTTGCCTACTAGTTTTGCTAGCAAACTGTCTAACTTTTTCAAGGCATTGACGGAAAAGTATAAAAAATACTAGTAAATGCAAATTAAAAGGAACATAAAAATGTTGTAAACACTCTAGTAGCTAATCACTACAGTAGAAATGTGCTGGGAGTTTGGTTTTTGTCTGGGGTTGTCACCGTATTGATATTTTTTTTATGATGTTCGGAGGGTATCCATTTTGTGATAATGTTTTGGCTATTAGTGAGATTTCAGTCTGTGTATCCTCCTCTTCTGATATAAACTTACATGCTCTATATACCCTCTAAAAATCATAAAAAAATATCCATACTGTGATAATCCCAGACAAGAAGAAACAAACTCCCAGCACATTTCTACTGTAGTGATTCCCTTCATCAAGTCAATTTCTTATCAAATAGCCAGAATACTAAAAGCCCACAACATCACAGTGATCTTCAAACCAACCACCAGCATCAAACATTTTTTAGGATCACCAAAAGACAAGGTGCCATTCTACAAATATCCAGGAGTATATTACATTCCTTGCTCCTGTGGTCTCGCCTACATCGGACAAACTTTACGGAGTTTGGAGATCAGACAGAGAGAGCACATTGGTGATGTAAACCACAACAGAAGTATTTCTTTCAGCTTAGGACATCATTTCTATATGTCTAACCACACGATAAAGTAGCAAAATAGCTCCATGCCATATTTAGATGACGATTATAGAATTCACTTATTCAAGGAAGCTGCAGTAGTGTCAAAAACTGGTGGAAACCTCAGCAGAAACCAGGGTACTATTCTTAACAGTTCATGGGAAAACCTCATCCTCTCTCTAAATCCATCTGAACTACAGCTAGCTAGTAATCACATTATGCGTTTACAACAAACACGCATGCGTGATAATGATCAAGAACAATAAGTCCACTCAGTCTCTGTCACGCAAACATGCAACCTTAGCTACTAGAGTGTTTACAACATTTTTATGTTCCTTTCAATTTGCATTTACTAGTTTTTTTTATACTTTTCCGTCAACGCCTTGAAAAAGCTAAACAGTTTGCTAGCAAAACTGGTAGACAAAGAATGTTAAAATATTTGTATATTGGTCAGTATTAAACAATAAGTTTTTTATGCTTAACTTTCAAACGACCAAATATGTTTAATTTGATCTTTTCCATTGTTTGTTTATGATGATATAGTCTATGCAGTTCTTTATATTACCATCTGGGGATGTCCATGTATATTTAATATTAGGGTGTTGATAGAACAATGTGCTTGGAATCATTAGATCGTTTGCTTTACAGAAGTGGAGTAATTGTTCTCCTCTGTCGTTAAGCTCTCCATATCCAAATTTCCCCATCGCATCTTTTTTGTCTGCTGTGAACTGTCCTATTTTAACGTTAAAATCTCCCATCGCTATCATGAGTTCTCTATTTTTGGAATTATCTATTTCCTGTTGTAGTTCTTCATAGAAATTTTCTATTTCTTCCTATGAACGGTTACTGTCTGGTGCATATATTTGGATTATTTTAATTGTTTGACCTTTTCCTTTTGCTTGAAGTTTGGCTGTGATTATCCTAGGAGACACTGGTTTTATTTCAATTACTGAGTGTATAAGTTTCTTCTCAATTAATAATGCAACTCCTTCTCTGTGTATGTCATCTTTTCTTCCTGAGAAGTATAGTCTTCCTTCTGGTAAATCCATGAATCCATCTCTGCACCAATGTATATCTGATAAACCCAAAATACTCCATTCCAGTTTTTTTAAATTTTCCTGGACTAATTGCAATTTTCCAGGTCGGTATAATGATCTTATGTTGAGGGTGGCCACATGTTTCACGTCCTTGACTGACCACATTGCTGATTTCTCACTTACTCTATGTGGTTTTCGAGTAGATGGTTCGGCTGTCCCGTACGCAGTAGCACTATCTTGGTTTGTAGACTTTCTCCAGCTCATGGAAGTTACTGGCATAATAATATAGCCAGCGTACCATGCCTCTGCTACATCCTTTGGTCCACAGCTCTTTATTCTTTATTCAGAGCAACCCATTTGGGTTCCCCCCCCCATCTGCCACCCCGGGGGCCGTGCCTGGTAGGAGTGTGGTCTCCTCCAAGCTATTATCGTTTTGATTACCCTATTATCATTCCAATAATTGGGTAATCAATCAGTCTTGTGGGACGAGTTGTTTATTATTACACGTTGGAAAATTAATGTTTCTTTTATGAACATTGTAGTTTTTAAAGTGGTAACTATTTTGCTTGTATAACAGTTGGAAAATTTTACGTATAAAGCAGGTGGTTTCTTGTGCTTGTCAATCTGCCAGATGACAACTTTATTTTATAGTTTGTTATTTAAAATTCTGCTACATTTTAGGTAGTAGATAAATTGTGCATCCTATATAAGAAGTCCTACTGAGAGGCAAATTGCAATCTACCTGAGGGAAGACTTGGTGGAAGGGAAATAGTTACCAACATAGATGGAAACTCTACAAACATTCTCATCCTGCTACATACTAAATTATTTGTTCTAATTCCTCATGAAAAAGTTTTTCTTCTTACAAAAAACATTTCATCCTCAATAACTATGATATATGGAAATCATTGTTAAAAATGGCCTTACTTATTGTTTTATCATTTACGCTTCCAATGCGAAAGAGTTTCTCCTCCCACCATAAGTTTGTTTTCATGAAATTGCCACTGAAAATTAGCTCACAGCCCCTACATTGTTTCTCCAGTTCTTTCTGCTGTCATGTATCCAACAAATGCATAACACCTACATCAACAATTACTCTGAAGAGCTATTGTTAAACCTGGAAAAAAATATAAGTCAAATAAAAGAAAATAAAAAATATTTAACACTGGAGAAATCCTCCCTTTCACAAGGAATTAGAACACCTGACAAATTATTTGTATTTACTAATTTCACAAAAATGGGACTTTGTAGGCATCCTGTAAATCCTGATCCTCATCCAAATGATCTTCTCCATACAAAAGCACACTAGTTTAATGCTTCCACAAGGAAGACCTTCATTTTATCAATGTTTTGGCTTATTCCATGATAATTCCATTGTAGAAATGTAATTATTTGTCTGGTGGATCCCCCCAGCTTCCAATTTTACTTCTGTGAATGAATGCTTCTGTGAGTCTTTGGATTTATCATTTCTGAGGAAATGTGGACAGCAGGTACTCATGTCTACTTCAGGGAAAAAAAAAAAAATATATATATATCCAAGACATCATCCTTAGAAGTTCCCCCCCTCCACCCAATTATTCTCATGAAAGCAGACTAGATCATGGCATTTAGAAGTGTGATTATGAGAAGGCAACACAGTCATATGATTCCATATCTTCTTTCATGCCCCCTATCTTTTTTTTTTTTAAAACTTTTCGGTGTATGAGTTTTCCACTATATGTTACTGTGATAAAGTTCCTCTTCATCTGATATGGAATGTCATGCCCCATCTTTTGAAAATCGCTTTCTCATCATTCACCTTTCACTGTTCACAGCAGTAACTGTTCTCAGAGTTGATGCTTTAAGGCTTTTTTTTACCAGTGTTATCTTTAGTTTAAGATATAAATTTAATACATTAGGCATGGATGGGAAAGACAGGACTAGCAGTATGAAGATGATCTCTGGCATTTAAAGCATCTGAAAAGGATTCGGGAGGTAAAGCCCTAAAAGTCAGTTCAAATAATCTGATTTTATAGAATCAGGGAAGTTACTGATGGTTTAGGCTAGATTACGATATCTACATATGAGAACAAATCTTTCCTGGAACAGTGAGGGAATCTAACTCTGATATTACTCCTTTTGAGTAGGTAAAATGATTTATGGGGTTACAATAACTGATATTCCTCCACATAGATGTTGCAGAGAAGAGAGAGAGAGAGAGAGATGCTCTGAATGTTTTTTCTGTTTAGGTGATATTATTTACTGATTTTAGACCAAGAATGGTGGCATTTCCTATTAGGTATCAGTAATATCAAATACATGTCTGCTGTTTTCCTGTTTCTTGATATTTGTTTAATATGCTATTTCATGGTTTCTTCTGAACATCAGTGTATGTGTGGGGGGGGGGGGCTTGGCAAATTTGAGGATAAAAGATTCACACTCAAAGGAAAGATTAATTGAGCACCAGAAACCCCCCCCCTCCATATGGATATCCATGACCCGGCAAGTAATAGATGCAGTGAAAAGTGGGATGCCAGACTCTGTCTTCTAGGCACCACAGTAAGCCCTAAACCAAGTCCCCAGACCATGAGGGAAAAAAAAAAAAAAAAAAAAAAAAAAGACTTACTTGAATGCCAATGAGCTTTGAAGACAAGTCTACTAGCTGACTGATCCTGATTGGATAATCCCAGATACCTATCCTGAGAGAGAGAAGCCAAAACAGCAGATGTAAATCACTAGGATCCTCTTTAAAGAATGTCGTCAGGGTGTACTGTGCAGCACATATGGTGGTACTGAGGCACTGAATCCCATCTGATGGTAGTGTGGAGAATAGAAAATTAAAAAGGGATCAGGAGAAATAGAATGAAGTATATAAAAAAATGTAAGGAAAACAAGAAAAATAAAGACTAACACCATAACTGGAAGGACTCCCCCAACTTTATGTGCCCCAAATGGAGAGGATCAAAGGAGAAAAAAGAATGGAGTAATGCCAGCTGCAAAATTATGGTGGGAATTGATGGAAGTGGGAAAAATTCATTTACATCTAAGAGAATAGGTAAAAGAACAATATAATCCCTGAAGGACTCCTGCATTTGATAGACAAGTCTGATGAGAATAAGTTATCCACTGTAACATGCAATATTTGTGGGAAGGGGGGTAGGGAGAGGAACTGGCCATCCAATTACAAAAAATGGAAAGTAAAACTATATAAGATTGCAGTTTATCGAATGGACCTTTATGCCAAATTTGATCAGGAGCAACTGATCAAATATATACATATAATATAAGGAATAAAAATTATAAAAAAAATGAAACATTTCTTCACACATGTTACTTACTTTGTAAGGGTTAATTCGGTGTCCAGCTGCTTATCTAATAACTTTTTTAACTGACGCTCTGATTCAGTTTCAGTTCCTAATTCCACGTCTACTTCTACACCATGGAGGTTCATTCCCTCTGGAGCCATTCTTATTGTGCCTTTACTGTTATAACGTGCTGGTGCTCCCCTGAAATTATACAAACTGGTTTCAAAATTTTATTTCAATAAAATTTGAAAAAAAAAAAAAAAAAAAAAAGTAAATAAATAAGTATTCCAAAGAATATTGTACACTTATAGGAATTAATTGCTTATAAAAAAACTAGAACAGATGAAATCACCTAAATAAACAAAAGATTATTTATTAAAGCAATAAGTATGGGGGAGAAGGATCTGTACATTATACTTAACAATATACAGTTTAGCATAGTTATGCTAAACTGTACTGTTAAGTAGAATGTAGAGATGAATGGAAGACTGGAATGTACTTAACACTACACATGAATATAAAGTGAGAGTAAGCTTCAAGTAAAAATAACAGAAAAATTTCAGCATAAAAAATTCAATTCAAATTTATTTGTACCTATAGTCCTACAGAAGGGCCTAGGAACATAGAAGTAATGAATTTCTTTCAGCATTAGAAATATAGACCTAAACAGCAAAGTTGAATATCTCAGCCATATGTAAATTGTTTAGGAAAATAAGGACAATACAGCAGAAACAATATTAGTATTGTATGCACATGGATGAGTGATAATTAACATGTTTCAATACAGCCATGCAGAAATTCGTGTCAAAAGAGAGAGAAAGAAGTGCCACAGGAAATAAGGTTATACTGACCATGTTGTTTATGAATAGCAATTCTTTGTGGTGTTATAGGATGCAAGAGTTTGAAATAAATAAAAATGAGAGAATGATTATACTGGAGGAGGGACAATCTGCAGTTTTAAATGAATTAGAAACTAAAATCCAGAAATATTACTGAAGAAAAAAGCAAAAGAGTCAAATAGATAACTTTCTGGTTCTGTGTGCCTTCTTAGTAAATTAACCTGCCTATATCTTCATCTTCCTTTGGATCTTTGGAAATTCTATATTCAACATTGTTGAATATTAACAATGTCAAATTCTTAGTTCTTTTCTAGTATTATTTTTCATAGTTCTATTTGATGCTAATTCACTTATGTATTGATTTCCCTATTTTTTTTTCCCCCTCCAAGCTCACCTATGGTCTCCAATGATTAACTGCTTTATTGTCTCATATAGAGGTGGCAGAGTTTCTCCTCTTGGAAACTCAGGTTTTTCATCCTGCAAAACAGGCAAACTGGCCATTAATACACACACCATTAGCAGACATAATACACTGGTCTTATAGCCTGAGCTACTTCAATCATAAATCCAAAATAACTAACTGCTTTATTTCTAACCCAATTTTTAGATTCATATGATAAATCAGTTGGAACATTGTCAGCTCTAAGTTTCTGATTTCTTTATTCCATGTAAATTTATTCAAGTAGCTTCCTGCTCAATCAGCTTTACTTACTGATTCATCTCTTCCCATTTTGTCAAGGTCAAGGAATGCTTTCTTTGGAAACCTATTTAATGCTTTGATAGGACAGTTATCCTATCTGCACAGAGTATTGTGGCTATCAATTGCACGTGTTTTTATGGGTCACTTTGCCTGTTTTGTGGGATGGAAACATCCAAATGTATGAGACCAGCTAACTTAACATCAGTGGAAAAGCCTTGATTCAAGGTTCTTCACTTACTAGACAGGCAGGGTCATCTTAACCCACTAAGGCAATGCCTAGAAGCAGCAAGTTTGGAGGGCGACTAAAACTAGAAAAATTGTATTTCAACCATAAAAACACTATTTTTTTGGTTTTCAGTTTTAGATATTTTTGTGACTTGTGAACACAGGTCTTTCCAATTGAAGGGTATCATTGAAACTGATAGAGCCACAAATGTTCTCTTCTATTTTCACATTTCTTCTGTATTAATCTGATAGAATCCCTTAACTAACTTGAGGATGTCTATCATATCTCCTCTTTTCCTCCTATCTACCAATCTCTGTAATGCACATTCTTTCAAACGCACTTCTATATAACCAACACTCCATAGTCCTGATATCACTTTGGTTATTCATCTTTGGACCCTCTCTAATGTTTCCACATCAATGAAAACTAGGTGACCAAATCTGAGCACAATAGTCCATATGTGGTCTGACCAATGCCTTATATAGAGTGGCACCACCCCTACATATACTTTCTATCATAACAGCAATACAACATACAGTCTTTGCAACATGTGAGATGTGATCCCAAAACTTCAGTCCACTGTGTACCATCACTCCAAGATCCTGAATCTCATTCATTTCCTGAAGTAGAACACAATCAATACAGTATACGGCCTTTTATCTCTGTATTCCAAAGTGTAACATCTTGCATTTATTAATATTAGAACTGCACTCCCACTCATTTGTCCGAGCTAAAAGTCTATTCAAATCTTTCTGTAGAGAATTAACAGAACTGCTCCTGATAATTCTACCTAACTTTGCATTATCAGCAAACATTTGAGTCTGTCATAAAGATATCATCTGGGAAATAATATAAAAACTGTAATAACACACACACACACACACACACACAAATGACAAGTCAAAGATGGACCATAAGCCTAAGAGGAGGTACACTCTACAATTGCTAGAAGCTAACCTTGGTTGTCTAGGGTTGTAGTTTTAATATTAATAAGTGCAAGGTGTTGCATTTTGGAGTGTAGGCATAAGGCCGTATACTATATTGATAGTGCTGTACTGCAAGAAGTGGATGAGGTTCGAGATTTGGGAGTGACGGTTGACAGTAGACTGAAGTTTAGAAGGCATATTGCAAGTGTTGCAAAGACTGCACATCGTAGTACTTCTTATCATAGTGGCACTATGATGTGCAGTCTTTGTGCTTTATACAGTGGCACAACCACCTCCTTATTACTACACTAACATGTAGGAATAAGCAGGTGGTTGTGCCACTGTATAAAGCACTGGTCAGATCACACTTGGACTATTGTGCTCAGATTTGGTCACCTGGATTTCACTATGATATGGAAACATTGGAGAGGATCCAGAGAAGAGTGACCAAAACAATATCCAGACTCTGAAATGTTGGCTATGAAGAAAAGTTGAAGCAATGTGGATTGCAGTTTGATGGATAGGAAGAAATATGGCAATATGATAAAGATGTTTAAATTAGTAAGGGGAATTATAAAAAGAGTAGAAGGTTAAAGGAGAAAGAAACAGAGGCCATGCCTGGAAGTTATGCAACAGTGTGGTGAAGAGGTAGTGAGGAGTAGATTCTTTACATGGCGATCTGTGAGTGAATGGAATGCTTGCTTTACTAGAATTTGTTGGGGTGTTAGATTAAGTATGATAAATATGTTGTCAGTTGAATCAAAGTGCAATGATGAGTTTACCAATTCCATGGAGGGTGTAATAATAATAGTAATAATAATGAGTGCTATTCACCATTTAATTTCACTAAATGAAAGGATGTATATCTATGATTCAGAGAACCCTTGTTGAGCAGAATTAAAGAGGGTATGGTTCCATTGTGTAAGGCCATTGGTCACCTGGTTTTATGGAAATGAGGCTATAAGGGTCCAAAGAAGTCTGATTAAGACAGTAACTATTCTTTGGAATGCAAGGTATAAAGACAGATTGAGGGAATATAATTTGCAGAGCTTCATAAATAAGGGGAAATGGGGGTGGGAGAGTTATGTGTGAGATACATAAATTGGTAAGAGGTTACCACGACATTAAAGCAATTTTTCATATGAGGGTTAGAACAAGAAACCAGCCTTGGGACCTGTATAAGGAGAGTATGAGCAAGGGAATAAAGAAGGTGTTTTGAATGGAGAGTGGTTAGGGAGTGGAATAAACTGCCCCAGTGTGGTAAATGCAGACACAATAAATGAGTTCCGAGTTTAATAAGTTTTGTGCATGACAGATTTTTGATTCGATGAAGGTCTAGTGCTAATAATAATAACAACTCAGGCCAAGCGAAAATGATGGTATACTACCTGTTTGGAGAAATGAAAAAACACTCTAAAATAATTTCGAATCCAGAAATATCGAAATAATGTTTCTGTGGATAAGAATTATGGATAACTTTGCGCCATTTCGAAACAAATTTTTAAAGCAGTTCAAAATAAAAATAATAATAATAATAAAAACAGACGGGGGGGGGGATAGAGTTAAGGCCTTTCTCTACATAGTTCAGTTCTGTGGATTTATTTTTCTATTTTAACAGGCAGGCTAGCGCAACAAAATAGTCCAAAGCAACGGAAACACTCGTTGCTTTTCTAATATTTTCAAGAGCTCTCAAATATAATAGGCAGGCTATAGCGTAACAAAATGGTCCACGGAAACCACTCGTTGCTTTTCTAATATTTTCAACAGCTCTCCAATATATCAACAAATTATGCATACCTGGGAACATCCATTCTGGAACTGGTTGATGATACTTTTCTCATCTTCTGAATTTGAATGCAGAACTGCTTTCCTATATAAACATAAAATGTCTCATGTATATATAAGTTCGACAGTTCTAGTTTTTCATACTGTGGTCAAACGTGGATAAAAACCCACATTTCTTACCTACTACACACGTGGTTACTGTTTAACACACAGCACATCTGTACTGTTGTCAACAGTGAATGAAAAAACCGCAGCCCTATTACTAACTTCTAACACAACAAACCAATGAATATCACAGGTTACTATCACAAATGCTTATTAAGTGGCAACACCAAACTCAGAACCACATGACTGATTGATAATTACAACAACATATTTATTTTGAAAATAACAATAATAAATGTTTCATGTTAAATACTTTATTTTTTATTTACTTAATTTATTATTATTATTTTTTTTTTTTATTTTTTTTTTTAAGAGAGACCGCCAGGGAGTCAGAGACTCATCGAGGGAGGCCACATACTACCACACACCAGCTATCATACTTATTCTTGAATTCATTCAGACTGCTTGCACCCATAACATCCAATGGCAATCCATTCCAATCACGCACCACCTTCTGAGAAAAAAATCTAGCCCTCACACCCTTCTTGGCGGCCTTCATTCTCAGCTTCCAAGGATGCCCTCACGTCCGTTCCCCATCCTCCATAAATTGAAAAATTCCATTAACTGAAATCCTGTATGACCCTTTCAGAAGTTTCTAAGTCTCAATCATATCACCCCTCTTTCTCCTGTTTGCTAGTGTCTGCAGTTACAAATTCTCAATCTGTCTTCATAATCAGTATTCCACAATCCTGATATCATTTTTAACACTATCCTTTGTACTCTCTCCTATATATATCAGAATCACAACAGAAACCAGGAGATCAGACCTGCGCACAATAGTCCAAGTGAAGTCTTATCAAGGCCTTGTAAAGAGGCAAAATAACATCCTTATATTTACATGTTAACGTTCGTTTCAGCATTGCAATTATCTTTTGAATTGTATTTGCAATCTTTGCCGCATGGCCCATAAACTGCAACTGTCTGATCAAGGGAATAGCCAGTTCAGCTGAACGCACTTTTAACATTCGGGCTGATATCCCATCAGTTACTATTGCAGAATTCTTATCTAGTTTGTGCAACAGCTCTAGTACTTCCTTCTCATTCCCATGAGTTACCTCATCTGGTGAAGAGGTAGCAGTGAGTTCAAGGTTGCATGTACCAGGTTGATAGCTTTTAGCAAAATGGCTGCTCATTAATTGAACAATCACTTCTGCAGCAGGCACCCGCATACCATCTGCATTCAGTAAAGTTATTCTTTCAAATCCATTCTTTATTTTAATTGCAGTATAGCAATAGAATTTTATTGGATTATCTTTATCTTGCAGATCCAGTTTCTTTTCATAGTCGGACTTTGCTTTCTGTACACCAATTGTGATTCTTCTGGCCTGCTGTTTATAATTATCCAAACTAACATCATCCTTATTCAAACGATATTCCTTCCACATCATCTTTTAATTGTGAATCTCTTGCTTAATTAGATTATACCTCCATTTAACTCCTACTCTATTTATTCTTCGAACTCTAGGAACAAATTCTGATATCGCATTATTTAAGTATTTTTTTAAATACTTCCCACACTTTCGATATCCTTCCCATCTAACGACTGATACCATAGCAGAGAACCAAGCATACTATCTCAGGTGGTCATAAGTTCCTGCTTTGTATTCAGCATGCAATCCTTTATGTATGGAACATTCATAAACTTAGCCACTTCCCAAATGATTACTGAATGATCACTGACACCAACCCGAGGCAGAATTATTACGTCTTTAACTAAAATTCCCTGTGACACTATAATTAGATCTAGCACTCTTTGACCTCAAGTTCCATCTGTCATAAGCTCCTTGAGGAATTTGTCTCTCAACAGCTCAATAAATTCAGTTTCAATCTTCACATGCTATTCATAATTACCCAATCAATTTTAGGATAATTAAAGTTCTCCATAATGATTACTGTTTTCACATCCATCGTATTTACTTGTTGATGCATTTCTTCGTCACTTCCAACCGATTCATCAGGTCTGTAACCACACCACTGTGTATTTAATCTTGTTAGACTAAACCTAACACCACATGTCGTCAAACTCACTGTGAAAGAAAAATTGTTACTGGTATTGCACTCATATGCTCAACTCTAACTGGATTCAAGACATTTGATATCATTAGTAGCATGCTCCCTCCTCTCCAATCCTGTCTACCCTTCCTAAAAATACTGTACTCTTTGCATTTGATACCAGTTAGTAAGTCTGCTTCCTGATAGCCAAGTATCAATAATGGCTACAACACGTATCATGCAGACCACAAGCAACTGTATGCAAAAGAGTATGCATTTGATTTGATTATATCTGATTATATTTGATGATATCTGTATACGATTGCTAGGAGTATATTAACCAAGGCAACAAACCTACTGATTTGTTTCTGATACTCCTAGCAATCGTA
The DNA here is from genome assembly GCF_054136105.1 of Typopeltis vanoorti. NCBI lineage: Eukaryota > Metazoa > Arthropoda > Arachnida > Uropygi > Thelyphonidae > Typopeltis > Typopeltis vanoorti. The sequence goes on along the minus strand of NC_143555.1, from coordinate 68,375,296 downwards.
TACAGATATACTATATTTCCTGCATACTCGTTTGAATACAGTTGATTGTGGTCTTCATGATATATTTACTTGTACAATCAGTTTATCAAGCTGTAAAATTGAAAAAAATAAGTCCATCTTAAAAATAATTACTTGGGTTGTGGTTAAGCTACTAACTAGTCTACATAGTGGAATGGTACATCAATTGATTTTTAGACGCCAAGAAATCTTTTTTTTTTTTTGTTTAATCCTTTATCCAAGTATAGGCAAACCAAGTTTGCCAGTGAAGTATCTTCACTACTAGGGTATTTGTATATAGAGACTAATAACTTCATGTTAATTGCCTTGTTTCAATAATGGAATACCATGAGTATGCATAATTTCAATGATGATGATGTGGACAGCTGTTGGATGGAGAGCGGACACATTAATCTCTTGGCCTTTGTTGAGGTTTCATGGAAGCCAGAACCAAAACAGATACGAAGATTGAAGCAATGCAGAAGTCATATATTTCTCATATACTATAGTGAAATGATGTCACACCTTTTTATTAAAATACTCTAGGTTATAAGTAGTTGAAAGCTTTTTCATCTTTTCTACTTGTATATATGACCTCTGCATTATTTCAAACTTAGTATGTATTCTGGCTCTAAGTGGGAGGCTGGGTCCTACTGATTTGGTTTTCCATGGACGTCGGTTCCGCTGAAGTGGTCTTTATCACTGCGTTCCGTTAGATGCTTGCTTTTGGTATAGCCTGTATTCAGGGGCATTTAACGGGGCTCTTTGTGGAATGCTTTTCCCTTGGAGATGAGCGGTTGCGTTCGGTGATAGGGTTGCATGTCTCTAAGTATCTTTGAGTAATCGAGAGGTAATTAGTTAAAATTATGCTTTGGGTCACTCATTAAGGTTGCAGTAATCTGGTGCATCGCCTAGTTATTGGAGATGACTCTTTACTTATAAAAAAAGGTCGAAATCCGCACAGTGGGTGGTCCTTCCCATAATGCATAGCATTAAACACCTGAAAAAGAATATGTGCATTGAATAATGGAATACCAAGGAAATTAATGTGAAATGATTAGTATCTATACAAGTAGTTTCATCGTGAAGATACTTCACATGAAAACTTGGTCTGTCTACACTTGGATAAAAGATTGAATAAGAATATCATTTCTTGTCATCTTTAACTTAATGTATAAGCAATTAAAAAACTTTCAACAGCAATTTAATTGTTTGTTACAATCGAAGATCAGAAGACAGGTGACATTTCTCTTTAAGAAAGAGAAATGTACCATCCTCAAATGACCACACAACAATAACAACAACAACAACAATAACATTCCCACTGATTATGTTTAAGCTGTTTAGTGCAATTACTGCGAATTCCTTGAAAAATAAATGATGATCGATATTTTAGAAAAATGTGTACCACTACCTATTGACAAGAAACTGTGAATGCAAAAAATAAAACACTTGTGGTGATATTTCTTGACACTAAACTAAAAATTCCTATATTCTAAATTAGGGGTGAAATACCACACACTTAAATTACTTGAAAACCCTTGCTTCCAACCATATGCTCACTGGGCATCGACAGATGCCGTATGGTCACTCCGATGCTCGGTGATGTGCCACACTTCTTTTTCTAGGAACTTTATCTTCTATCACTGTTCTGAGAAGTCCTCTTTCCATCCTTTCAATGTGTCAAAAATATTTTAACTTTCTTCTGTCAATATTCTTAAGGAGCCTGAAAGTTCTACTGATCTTTTCTAACACCCATTCATTTGTATGCGTTTCAGTATATGATATTCTCAATAGCCTTCTGTAACACCACATCTCAAAAGCAGCTATTATTTTGTTATATCTGACTTCTTTAGATTCCAATTCTGACATCCATAAGTCGCTGTTGGAAAAACAACTGCTTTTAAAATCCTCAACTTTTCTCCTATGAAGATAGATCCATCATTCCAGATTTTAGACAAGTCTCTGATTGTTGTTTTAGCCTTTCCTAAGAAAGGCTTAAAAAAGTTCTTCCAGTCAGCGACTAGACTTGAACTTAAGTCTGACTTCGAGCGACCAACTGCAGAGGACGCAAGCGCCACTTCCACTGAGCTACACAGGCCTACATAATAATAATAATTTGTAAATGTTTATTCTCTTTCAAAGGAATTTCATGTACACAAAAGTAAATAAACGAAATTAACACTACAATAAAAACATTTTTTACAAAAGGTATAATTCATATATGTACGAGGGTGGTCTGAAACGTTCTCGACCTAACAATGAAAAAACGAATTTATATTATTTAAATCAAGGGGATATTAAATCCCACATTGTTTCAAGACCGAACAAGAAACTCAAAGATCGGAATCAAAGAGTTCCATCCCGAATATAGTAACTATAAAATATTTTAGTAAAATCTTTTATAGATAAAAGATAAAAGTATCGGCGACTACTTGCGTAAGCTAAAGCACGTAGTACAAATTAGGGAAACTCGTAGCAAAGGTGGGGAGAGTTCTGATCGCTATTCTTAGTATTTCTCATAATGTAAAACCCATCTCCTAGTAGATGTATGATGTTATACATTATGGTAGGAGGTCACTACCCAGACCCGTTCCGATCTTTGAATAAGTGAAATGGGCTCTAAAAATTAGACGATCCCGAAAGATCGCCCAACTGCGCGTTGTTCCACTCAATGACAGGCTCACCCAGCAACCGAGAAGAACTTTTCAGCATTGGCTCTACCCAGTGGCAGGCTCACCCCACCACAAAGCAGAGCCCTAATCTTAGCGGTGGTCCCATTCAGAGACAGGCAAAAACCCATCCCCAAACAGAGCCTCTCAGAGCCAGCCGCTCCCCCCCACACCGGTTTCGATCCTTATTGAGATCCCATCAGTGACTAGCTAGACCAAAATAGTACTAAGGGCATAGCGAAAAGAACTTATATACTCTGCTATACGAGTTGTCAAAAAGGTGCACCCATAAATTATTTAAAATAAAGAGCCAATAGGCTTCATTTCGGCAAGGTAAACTTTATTTAAATTAAGGAGATATTAAATCCCACATTGTTTCAAAACCGAATAAGAAACTCTAAGATCGGAATCAAAGAGTTTCATGCCGAATATAGTAACTATAAAAGTATTGACGACTACTAGCGTAAGCTAAAGCACGTAGTACAAACTAGGGCAACTCGTAGAAAATACATCATACATCTCCTGGTGATGGGTTTTAGATTTCGATTCCGATCGAAATCTAAAACCCTTGATTCCGATCTTTGAGTTTCTTATTCGGTTTTGAAATAATGTGGGATTTAATATCCCCTTAATTTAAATAATGTTTGCATCGCCGAAATGAAGCCTATTGGCTCTTTATTTTAAATGAACGATTTTATAATTTCAAAATTATTTTATTTGTCAACATAATCTTTCTTAACACTAATGCATTTATTCCAGCGATGCTCCAGTGCCATTAACCAGTCCCTGTAGTGGTTCTCAGTGAGATCTGCAAAATAGCCTCTACAGCTGCAATCACGTGTTGATTCGAAGGAAAGCGCTGACCAGCAATGAAGAGTTATATTTTTGGGAAGATACAAGTCAGAGGGCGCCAAATCTGGTGGGGGGGATAGGATGGATGTTCCAACTATAGTGCTCATTCCTTAATTTTCCCACTGCCAAAACTGTTTTGTGGGCAGGTACATTGACCGATGAATGATGATTTTTATCTTCTGCAAACCGGGTGTTTTCTCACGAAATTTTTCATATAGTCTGGTTAAAAGATTAGAACAATATTCCCTGATTATTGTTTTACCCTTTTCAAGATAATTAATAAACAAAATTCCTTTTGCATCCCAAAACACCGATGCCATGACCTTTCCTTCTGATGGAACCGACTTTGTCTTCTTTGGTGCTGAACAACCGACTTCTCTCCACTGTTTTGATTACGGTTTGAATTCTGGTGTGTAATGGTTAATCCAAGTCTCATCCATAGAAATCGACGCACAAAATCAGTTTTCTTGTTGTTAAAATGGCAAAAGTACTGTTCAGAGATTTTCGTACGAGTACGTTTCTGATCTTCAGTGAGCAAGCGTGGCACCCAACTTGCGCAAAGCTTTTCATTCTCATTTCCAATTGATCATGCAAAATATCAGTGATGTAACGTGGGTATGAAGCGCCTCTGGCAAGTGTCTAACTTGCCCCCCCCCCAACCTAAAAATGACAAAAATATTATACTTTTTGCATCCCAAACCTAGTTGCGCCCTTGGGGGGGGCGCCTCTTTCGCCACTCCCTCGTTACGGCACTGTAAAATATATCCTACAGGTTCTTTTAAAATACCTATAGTCTCAGTAATTTCGCGCACTTTGACTCGCCACGTGATCGTGCACTTGATCAGTTATTTCTGGTGTTGTTACACTTTTTGGGACTCCTTCACATGGATCTACTTCAAGGCTCGTACGGCCACATTTAAACTTTGTCGCTCATTTCTTAATTATCGAAAAAGAAGGAGAAGAGCGCCCATAAACTTTTTTGAACTTCAAATGAATTTCTTTTGGCGTTAAATACTTTTCCAAAGAATTTTATAGCCGCACGAAACTCAATTTTATCCATTTCAAGGGATACAGACAACACGTTTGCTTCAGACAGCTGTATAAAACAAACTACTTGATAGAATGATATGCAGTTTATCATGGATGGCTTACAACAGATGTACCAAATTAGAAAAAAAAATCTCTTACCGATAGTGTTGACATCTGTGGTCGAGGCCGAGAACTTTTCAGACCACTCTCGTAAAAGAATAACGATAATAATTTTTTTAAATTGTTTTAAAAGTTTTTTTTTATTGATTTCTCAAATATTTACATAAATACAATTATCATCTTGAGTAACATTCTGTATATTATTTTACAAGGTTCAGGACTAATTGCTACATATAATGAAATTTCACTAATAATGATGATAACACTTTTTTTTGCTGTCTTTTTAAATAACAATCACAGCAATAATTTACAAGTTATAATTTACAAGTATATAGCTCAAAGTTACAATAGTTATATAATATTACATGTAGTTTACTATTTTTTTTTTTCAAAGTTTGAGAAAGAGTGATTATACAACAGTATTTACACATGTGCAATTAAAATATTATATTTTATTGGTATAGTGTTTTCAGAGAGCTCTCGAAAGCTAAGTATAATTTTGAGTGAAAATTGGAATATTGGTTTAATTCTTAACGTAGTATTGTTTATTTTTGGTAGCTTGTTGTGTCTGTGTGATTTTGGTGTGATTTCCGTTTTATTTAACTTAGTATTTTAACGATACGTTTCATAGAATAGCACATGGCGCCAATGCGACGTAAGATAAGGGCGTCCAAAAATACGACGCCTTTGTTCAAAAACTGTAATGTGAGGGAGTTAGGCCAATGTGATGTGTGTGGGATGTATGCTTTCCCTAAGGAGGCTGGAGTTTGGATGGAAAGTGATCGTCGTGGGAGAATGTGCAGAAAGTGTAAGCAATGTGAGGAATTGAAGTATGTGTCAGGTCATGAGATATGTTATGGTTGAAGAAAGCTAGAATGTGAGTGAAAATAGTGCCTTGATAGCGAATTGCGATGTAGTACAAGATGGCAAAGAGAGCGGTGATCAAAGAGAGAGTGACAGCAACTATACAGAGAAAGAAAATTTAAATGACGAAACAAAATTAGGAATTATTTGTAGGAAGTGAGATTGCTATGTTGCGAGGAGTGATACAAAGTGCGCAGCGGCAGTTGGAGCACCTACAAAACTCTTTCCAGAGTGCCTTGGCTAACGGAAATAAATAAGTGTTTGAAAGAAAAAATAAGCGTAAGAGTGGGAGAGTTTCAGAAATGAAGGAAAGGGTGTTGTATGGTGATTCGATATTTAAGAGGAGTGATAGATGGGAGTTTAACTAAATCGTACTTACCGGGTTCGAAATTTAAGGATGCAAGTGAGAGTATTAGAGCGCAAAAACAGAGGGTGAAAGAATTGATAGTTGTGGCTGGTACGAATGAATTGAAAGGAGATAAATTTTTTATGAGAGAGGACTTGAAAGTATTGTTAAAGATAGCGAAAGAAAAGAGTTACTTACAGAGTTAAGATGGTGAACCTGTTGCCGCGGTACGACAGAGAGGATTTTAGAAGGAGGGCCATAATCGCAAATGACTTTATGCGCAGGTTATGCAGACTGTGTGGTGTGGAATTCGTGGACGTGTGGAATGAGTTTGATGGGTGAAAGGATTTATACAAGATGGATGGCCTGCACTTGAATGGATTTGGTGTGTGGAGAGAGGAAAAAGTGTTGCTGAATGAAGTGAAAATGGATGTGCAGAGCCAGGGAAACTAGAACTAACGAGGAGGGGGAGGGGAATTGGATATGCGGACATCAGTGAGACAGTTGAGTGTAAGAATGTATATAATGTACCCGAGCCAGTACTAAGGAAAAGTAATCGGAATGGGATAGTTAGAATAATGCATCAAGATAGGGATGGAACAAAGCGACCTCTGCATTTCATGTATAATAATGCCATGAGTATTAGGAACAAGAAGGAAGAATTTTTGGCCTTGATTGGCTCTTCCTGCCCACAGGTTATTGGCATTAGTAAAACATGGCTGACGGAAGATGATATAGTTAGTGGGATAGAATGTGAAGGTTATAGTGTGCTTATGAGGGAAAGAGAGAATAAAATGGGGGGAGGAGTGTTATTGATGATAGCTGACGAACTGCAGCCAAGGAGAATTGAAGTTGTATTGCAGGACAGTGAAAAGAACTCATTTGAGGCTATTTGGTGTGAGATTGAGACTGGCAGAACAAAATATACGGTTGGGTGCTGCTATAGACCAGTTGATGGAATAGATGGTGGAGATAGTATTCATAAGCAAATAGAAGTAATGAGTGGAAGGAGGATAATTATTATGGGGGATTTCAACTATGGTAACATTGATTGGAAGAAGGAGAGAACACATGAGGAAGGAAATGGATTTTATTCAATTGTTAAGGGATAATTATCTGAGACAGCATGTAATTGAAAATACTAGGGGTTTGAGAGTGCTTGACCTGGTAATAGCATCTGAGAATTTGACTACAATGAATATGACCATGTTGCCACCTATTGGTGAGAGGGATCATAAGGTCTTGACCTGATAGGTGGCTAAAGGTGTGGAATTTTCGATTAAGACTGGGTATATGAGGAATCACCGTGCTGGCAAATATGACAAGCTTAGGAGATTGCTTGGTTCAGTGCCATGGCATATAAAACTGCAAGGGATGGATGTTGATAGAGGATGGGAAGTGGTCGAGGAGCATTTACAGGAGGTTATAGCTGATTGTATACCTACGGTCCGAATACTAAAACAAGTAGGGGTTAAATGGATGAATAACACCATTAAGCTTGAGCTACAAAAAAAAAAAAAGAAGAAGAAAAAACAACTGCGGAGGGAATTTAAAGAATTTAAAGAGAAAGGTGACCTGCAGGCACACGAACGGTATAAACCGCAAGCCAGAACGGTAACAAGTGTGGTAAAAAAAAAGCAAAAGCCGATTATGAAAGGACACTGGCTATACAAGCTAAAGAGAATCCCAAACAGTTCTTTCAATATGCTGCAAGCAAAAAAAAAAAAAACTGTACACGGCAGAATGATTTTAAGGAATGCTGATGGTAAGGAGGTCACTGAACAAGTCGATGTAGTGGAATTACTGAGCGAACACTTTGCAAGAGTATATCATCCAGGTGGTGATATTGAAAAAAAATGAAGGAACAATTAGTTTATATGAGAATTGTAATGAATGAAGTGGAAGTGAATAGTCTATTACAGAACCTTAATGTGAATACATTTGTGGGATTGGACGGTATACCCGCACAGGTCTTATGTGAAGCGGCTAAAGAATTCTCAATGCCCTTGACCATGTTGTTTAATCTGAGTCTCGGGTCTGGTTTAGTTCCGAAGGTGTGGAAAGAGGGGAAAATAGTTCCACTGCATAAAGGAAGATCCAAGACTACTGTTGCAAATTACCGACCGATCAGCATATCAGGAGTCATTGTCAAGGTCTTGGAGATAGTAGTCAAGGGAAAAATACAGGAATGGATTGATCAAAATGATATACTGTATGGGGGACAGCATGGCTTTGTGAAGGGTAGATCATGCCTCAGTAACTTGCTCAAGTTTTATAACACAGTGACGGCTGAACAGGATAAGAGTAATGGGTTTACAGTGATACTGCTGGACCTGGCTAAGACATTTAACAGGATTCCACATGGAATTCTAATCCGTAAACTGCAACATATGGGAATGGATATAGGGTTGGTGAGATGGATAGGTGGATGGTTGATGGAGAGATATCAAAGAGTAGTTTATTCAGGAGTTGAGTCCAAATGACGGCCTCTGACTAGTGGTGTGCCGCAGGGATCTGTTCTTGGACCACTGCTGTTTAATTTGTTCATTAACGATATAGGGAAGGATCTAAGAGGAACAGTTCTTTGTTCGCTGATGATGCAAAGTTGGGTAGGGCAATAGTGAATGCAGAAGATGACAAAATCTTGCAGGTCGACATGGATAGACTGGATTTCTGGGCTAAGAAGAATGGATGTCAATTTAATGTGATAAAATGTAAAGTTATGCATTTTGGGGTGAAAATATTAACAGCAGTATACCACATTGGTGGAACTGTACTCCAGGAGATTGATGAGGCCAGGAACTTGGGAGTGTTGGTGGAGAGGGAGATGAAGTTTAGGGGGTACATTGCAAAAGTGAATAAATCAGCTCATCAACTCACTTGGTTGTTGAAAAATACTGTGACGAGCAGAGACAAGCGAGTTATTGTACCTCTGTACCGAGCCTTGATAAGACCTCATCTCGACTACTGTAGCCAGATTTGGTCATCTAGGTTTCTTCTTGAATGGGAGGAGGTGGAGAGGATCCAGAAGTGAGTGACCAAGATGATAGCATGTGGTCTATGGAATGAACCTTATGACAATAGGTTGAAGATTTGTGGGTTGCAGAAATTGGTTGATAGGCCGAAAAGGGGGATATGATTGAAACATTTAAATTGCTAAAGGGTTTCTATAGGATTAATTCAGAGGATATTTTTGAGATCAAGACTGGTGGTGGGAGAACTAGGGGACACCTATGGAAGCTGGGCAAGAGTGTGGTTAGCAAGGGTGTTAGGGCTGGTTTCTTTACTTTTAGTGTGGTAAATGATTGGAATAAGCTGAGGGAGTCTATTGTGGGTGCTATGACAGTGAGTTCAAGGCAAGATATGATAGATACTGTGAGAATGTCATATAGTTGTGTGGACATGATGTTTAGGGCCTCCCTCGATGAGTCGAAGGACTCCCCGGAGTCGCGTAATAATTTTTTTTGAATTTTTTTTTTAGCATTTTATTATTTCTCAGATAAATTACATACATTATATGAAGACAATTGTGCATAACAAATAATAATAATAACAATAGCTGTTTACAACATATATTATTATAATATTTATAATGATGATTATTACAGATGTTTCTTTGCAATTTTACACTCTATATATACAATATCAATGGATATAATCACTCTATATTGCATACTTTTGTTACAGTTATTACATACATTACATACATTTGATTACATATGATACATTACTTACATTTGTTCACATATGATACTTAGATTACATACATTTGTTTACATATAATACATATATTACATACTTTGGTTTACATGTGATACGTACATTACATGCACTTGGTTATATATGATACATCTTGGATGAGAACTAATTTCTCTGCTTTCATCCTCGAAGTTTATATGTAAGGGTATGTGAGGATGACACCAGTCTGTTATTATTTATTTATTTATTTTTGCTGTGTTGGGAAGCTACGAAATCTATGATTGAGAAATTCACGCGCGCGCGCGCGCACACACACACACACACACACACACACACATTGATGCGTCGCTGAACTGGAAGCCTGAACGAATATATTGTGTTTCATTAAGTTTGTATGGTATTTTGGGTACCTGTTTCTTGTTCATAGTATGTCCTTAGAGCTCTTTTCAGGCTATTGTACAGTTTGTAAGGTTTCTGTATTCAAAAGGTAATTTGTTTATCATGTCTGGGATGTTAGAAGTTTCGCGTGGCCTTTCCGTAGTGATTATTGTATTTATATGTGATATAATTAGTAGTCTGAGGTCTTGTTATACGGTATGTATTTCTGACTGTCCTGTAGTTGGTATCGAAATAATGTTTTAGCAAAGCTGCATAGTGACATAAATGTTTTGCTGTCAGTATTTTGTGTTCTGACATTGCATATGCAATTGACATTGATATGCAATGCATATAAGGTCGTGATTTTCTCTTTGTTCCCAAAAGGTCAGTTTTATCATTTTGTACTGTAGCGACATTCTTCTTCTTATTGTGCTATCTTCTATCGAAGGTCAGCGACCATCTTGGCGAACAAACTGCGCTCTTGTGCTAATCTGAGCAGTTGTGCACTGCTCTTTCCTGTCCACGTCTTGATGTTGTCAAACATTAATAGCGATTAGTAGCGACATTAATCTATTTAATTTGTAGGGTGCACAGAAAGCATACGTTGTTATAGCGTATCTTAGTATATTTTGGCAATAGTGCTTTGTATATTAGTGTTTTTAGGCGTATGGGAACTATATCTTTTAACCTGTAGAGTTTGCCACATTGTTCGGAGTTTGTTATGTAGATGGTTTATGTGGTTATTGCAGTTCATATCTGCATCGAAGTAAATTCTAAGGTATCGTATTGTTTCAACCTGAGTGATTGTAGTGGTTTTGATGTTCTTTTTTTTTTTATGTTGGAAAGTGGATGTTGGATGGTTATATATTTGTAATCAACTGGTCGAGTCAATGGATTTCTGAATATCATTAATTTTGTCTTTTCTGAGTTTAGGTGTATGGAGTTTTTGCGTGAGCCAGTCTATGATCAGATTTATGTCATGTTGCATATTTGTTTGGGCTATGCTTGCGTTATGGATCGATATTATTGCTGTATGGTCTGCGTATTGGAATATCTTACCTTTGAGTGGTAGCTGATTAATACCGTGCGTGTAAATGTTCAATAGAGTTGGGGAGAGTACAGCTCCCTGTGGTACTCCACAGGTTACTGGTAGCTCTCTGCTTCTGTTTGACCCGATACGTGTGATATGCTTTCTATTTTGAAGATAGTTTGTAAACCACTTATGAAGAGGCCCGTCTATTCTAACATGCCTCAGCTTTTCTAGCAAGGTTTGATGTGTAAGTGTATCGAATGCTTTAGTTAGATCAATAAAGACTACCATGGCAATTTTGTTTTTGTCTAAGGCGGTATTAATTACGTCTGTAAAGTCTTCCAAGAGAGATATTGTTCCCTTATTTTTCTGAAAACCATATTGTGTTTTAGGGATAATATGAAAGTCTCTGTATATGCTGTGAGTTTCTTCAGTACGATCCGTTCCATAATTTAATTGATAATTGGTAATGTTGGTATGGGTCTGTAATTGCTGATTAAATTTCTTTTTCCATGTTTGTATATGGGTGTGATTATAGCGGTCTTTAGCATACTTGGTATCTGTCCTGTTTTAAATATGTTATTTATTAATTTTAGTAGGATAGGACTTAAACAAGTTTGCATGTTGCTTTATATCTTTAGGTCTGATACCATCAATTCCTGGGCCTTTGTTTGATTTGATTTTATGTATTGCAGAGAGAAGTTCTGCTTCTTTTATGATTGGGAACCATAATGTCTGTTTTGATCGCGGTCCAAGTGGAGGGTCTCGTTTGTGATTGGGGGAATATTTCTATGCAGTTCTTGGATGGAGTCTGCAAAGTATTGGTTAAAGTCATTTGCTACTTGTTGGATAGGTTTTGCGTCTTTCATGAAGCTGTGTTTTATGGTTTCAGAGGCAGTGGTGTTAGGAACAAAATCTAGCATCTCATTGATCAGATGCCAGGTTTGTTTTATGTTGTTTTGTGCAGAGGTTAGTTTGTCTCTGTAGTAGCTTCTTTTTGCATTTCTGATTTGTGTTTTAAGGCGATTCCTTGTTATCTTATATTCAATTTTTAAAGTTGTGTTATTTGGATATCGCTTTAATTCTTTCCATAATGCGTCTTTTCTGTGTGTTTCTAGGATTAAGTTTTGTGTTATCCAAGGATTTTGTGTTGTTTTTGAACGAATTCTGACTTTCTTTGTAACTTTCTTATATATTTCCTCTAATGTGAGTTTAATGTTGTTGTATAAGATATCTGCTGAATCTGATGCCAGGTGTTCCCAGTCTGTTTTTCTTATTTCGTGGTTGACTATTTCTTCGTCTATTATTGTTTTCTGTCGATTTTCTTCTGTGGGACATTGCATGGATATTGTCTTAGTGTGAAGGTTTAGAGCGGTGAAGTAATGGTCTGCTACTTTGCACTTTTTTTGACTGATGCAGTGTAACTGTTTGGTTGTGCTCGGACGTTTATATGATCTAGACAGGTGGCAGTGATAGTATTTCCGAATATTTCTTCTCTAGTACATGATGTTATTGTTGGTATTAGATTATACATGGATAGCGTGTCTAGGTATTGTACAGTGTTGTTCTGGTTTTCGTTTGCAATATTTATGTTTATGTCGCCAATTATCATTAGGTATTCGGTTGAGCATATTTCTTGGCTTGAAAGCCAGCAATTAAGTTCGTGCAAGAATTTTATCATGATTAGGTTTGGTGGCCTGTAAATAGCATTTAGTATTATGGGATGCTGTCTATTAGTGATATTAGTGATTTCGAGGCAAAGGGTTTCAGCATGCTCAAACTGATAGGCCATTTCTTTTGCTATTAATTTTTGTTTGATAAATATTAATATTCCACCCCCACCCTTGTTTTTGTTTGGCAGCGTGATTTATGTTGTTGGAAGCCTGGAATTTGGAAAGCAGTCGCTTCGTCATTAGTTATGGATACTTCTGTAAGAATCAATATATCAATAATATCAGTGTAATTCCACAGATAAGCCTGTAACGATTATCAATGTTTTCGGATGCTTCTGATGTTAATATGCAAGATTGAGAGACCTATCGCTTGTACTGTGTGTTGTTTCCATGCATCAAGTAATTTGAAAGTACAATTACTGATGTATTCTGGTGTAATTACATGTATCTGATGGTTCACTTTCATTTTTGTTGTGTTGAGATCTTCTTATTGAACTAAGTTGGAGTCTTTTGTTTCACTCTGGCAACCTATCTATATCTTCCAAGCTTTTTATGTGTATAGACTTTGAAGTCTATGACTTTCTGAAGAATATTTTGCCGTCTTTGATCCATAAAAATTGATACTGTTTTTCTGTTTTTTCTTTTCTTGCTTGGTTCAAAAGATTTTGATTGGAAGGTGTTAAATACTCAGATAGAAAGATTGGCGTATTGTCTTCCGATGCATTTAAATAGTTGACTACTGGTTTTTTCAGTCTGCTGGCTTTTATTAAATTGTCTCTTGTAGCCTTTCTTGTCAGACGAACTATGACAGGTGTAGGTCATGGCGAGCCTTGCTTTCTGTTCTTCCTGGGAAACCGATTTATGGTCCGAATACCATTATGCTTTAGGGGACTGTCAATTGCATGGCCTAACTTTAAAACTACGTCTCTGAGATTTTCTGTGGATTCAGTTTCTGGAAGACCGTTTATGACAAGGTCTTCTTTATGTTGTTGTTGTTGGTTTAAAACTTCGTATTGTAGTTTCAAGGAATTAAATTCTTGACGGAGTTCCGATGTGTGTCTTTCATCAATTTGTGCTGCCTGTCAGTTAATGCGTTAATGCTGGTTTTTAATGTCTTTTACCATTTGAAGAGTTCTTCGACTTTTGAATTATTAAATTTAACAAACTCTTCATATTCGCTAATTTTTTTGTTATTTCTTTATTCTGTTTATCAAATAGTTCTTGGAAAAGATCTACCAAGCTGGCTTTTATATTTTCTAAACTTTTTTCTAGTAATAAATTTACGGAACTCAAATTGTAAGACTCACCGGTATTTTTTAATAATAATAATAATAATAATAATAATAATAATAATAATAATAATAATAATATTTCCTATTTCTCACAAACATGCAATGTAAACTCATTATTTACATATTTTTTTTAATAAGAAGAATAATTTATTACATTATTTTTTCATGATACATAGTAATATTATATTAATGATGTTATCACATAATAATCAGTATCTTCAGTATCTTCTTTATTGTTATGTAATTTACTGACTGTTTTGTTACCTTTCTGCATTTGATTATAAGGATTACGTGTAGACGGGTAAGGCAAGTTAATCCCACCTACTTCGAAGCTTGAGTTAGCTTTTATGAAGAGAGTGGGATTTAGCCTTCACTATTTATGTTGTTGCTACTGTTTATGCATGGGCTGTAGGCATTGGATGCTGGTGGTGAAATGGTGTATTAACACGATTAATAATACTATTGTATATTAATCGTGTTAATTTTTAATAAATTATTATTAAAATTTAATAATAATTTTAATAACAATATCAATAATAATCGTATTGGTCTTCCAGAGTAGTTTCACGTTTTTAAATACCTTGATAAATCCTTTCATGTTTTTATCAAAAACAGGTGAGTGACAGAAGCAGAAAAAGTAGTTGAATTACTGAGTAATTCATCTGAATTACTCTGTTTTACATCTTACAGCAAGTGAGGTTACTGCTGCAAGACGTAGCGAATTATAGACGAATTAGTATCTAAGGCATGTTGGTTAAACTTGTTAAAAATAATGTATAATGGCGAATATGGCTTCGTGAAAGGTTGGTCATGCCTTAGTAATTTACTAAAATTTTATAATAGAGTAACAACTGAGTTGGATAAAGGATATGGCTACAATATGATTCTGCTAGATTGTGCAAAAACATTTGCAGAATACCACATGGAAGTCTACGCAAATTAGAACAAATGTGGATGGATATGATACTGATTAGGTGGATGAGCGGGTGGCTGCTGGACATATATCAAAAAGTGATAGCTGTGCTCAGATCTGGTCTCGTGGGTTTCCTCGGGATAAGAAAGTGGTGAAGACGATTTAGAGGCGAGTGAACAAGATGGTGAATAGTCTGTGGAATGTTCCCATATACAATCCAACAAATTCCTTTCAAATTGCCCAAAGTTACTGTGTAGTGCAGATTTCCAGATTCATTCATCACTGGACCTTTCTTTTTTGAGGACATTCGGGTCATGTGAGCTTCTCAGTTACTGACAAGAGGCATCGCATTATTATTATTATTATTATTATTATTATTATTATTATTATTATTATTATTATTATTATTATTATTATTATTTTTTTAAAATTTTAAAAGTCATTTTAAAAGTCGCTAACGGGAAGAAAGGCTAAAGGTCACCCAGACAGCGAAGTTCAAGCAAAATGAGCTGTAACAAATCCAATAAGCCATTAAGCGATGAAGGGGACGAGCCGCAATGTTCCGGATGTAACAAAAAACAACACTTCCACTGTTCAGGGATCTCAGAAAGCTCGTGGAAAGCGAAAGGAGCTGTGAAACGGACCGAATGGCGATGTCAATAGTGCCGTGAGAAAACGAAGAACAAAGACCAGACACCAAAGAAAAGTAACGACGCGCATCAAGGTAAGCCGCTTCCGGATCCTAAAATTATAGATAACTTTGATTCATTTAAACTCATGGTGAAAGACTTATTAAATGCACACATGGAACAAATTAATAAAAAATTCGAGGAGTATGAACATTACAGTTCAATAACGAGACCTCTGAAGAAATGTTAGGAACCGTGCAAGAAATAAAGACGAAATTAATGGTAGCGATAGAAACGCAAGAAACACTCCCACGCGAAAATCAAGAATTGCAGAATGAAGTAAACACACTCAAGTGTCAAATGGAACACATGCTACAAAAAGAAAGAAAAAAAGAACTTCAAATTGAGGAAATAACGAAAGAAAATACAGAAGACTTAAGCAACATAATGCAACTGATCGGCAGCAAAATTGGAATTCAAATCGCAACCACAGATATCACCTATATCAACCGAGGCCCATAA
This sequence comes from Typopeltis vanoorti, assembly GCF_054136105.1. NCBI lineage: Eukaryota > Metazoa > Arthropoda > Arachnida > Uropygi > Thelyphonidae > Typopeltis > Typopeltis vanoorti. The sequence continues at coordinate 68,359,280 of NC_143555.1, read as the reverse complement.
AAAAATTAAGAGAAACCGCCATCAATCATCGCTCGTTTTACCAACAGAAATCTGATAGACTCCATTCTTACAGCAAGCAAGAAAACAAGGCCGACAACAACGATCCTAACTGATAAGAAACTTCCAACACCAATCTGTATAACGGAACACTGGACTCCATACTTCCAAAAATCTTCTATACCAAGCAAGGAAGACAAAAACAGAGAAAAACTACAAGTTCCTGTGGACAAAGAATTCCCAGATATTTTTGAGAAAGAATGAAAACACTCGAATATACATAATTACAAGTGAATCCGACTTACACAGTCTCCCAATATAAAACACTAACTCTTTACATCCTTAAGAATAAGATTAGAACTCATTTAAAAACTATATAATAGAGATCTCAAACATAGGCGAACATATCCAGTCAGACAACATAAACTTCAAGGTCTTTGACTCTTTGAAGAAATGGTCGGACAACATTTCCACCAACACCAAATTCACAATCATACACACAAACATAAGAAGTATAAAAAAACACTGGCTTACATTGATAACACTGCTCAATTATACCATGATAAACATAGATGCGCTAATACTGACCGAAGTTGCAATAAACGACACAGAAATTTACGCATACAACATAAGTAATTATCAAACTTACAACTTATGCAGACCAAACAAAAGAGGAGGTGGCATTGTGGCATTTATCAAAGAAACATACAATGTGACAGAAAAACAAACAAACTTCGAACATGCGGAAACACTAATTTTGGAACTCACAAATAGCCACAATAGTATCAAATACACAATAAACACAATATACAGACCCCCAGATAATAATCCACTCAGTTTTCTTCACGAGTTAGAAACATGGCTAAGCGGCATCGAACCGCGTACAACACACACACACACACAGGCTCATCCTAATAGGAGATATTAAGATAAATACTCTTGACCACGCTTCTTCAACTACTAACACATATTTTGATGTACCAAGTCAGTACAACATAAACCCTACCATTAACTCCTCAACAAGAGAAGAAATACTCAATAACTCACTAACACAATCATGAATTGATCATATCAATATACGGGCTCCCATCCATACATATACATCATCAGTAATTATGGTAAAAATTGCCGATCACTACTTTTCTCAACTTCGTTTTATTACGTTTCCTACCCCACCCCCCTCCCACCACCACAAAAGTCGATAAAACTCGATCATACTAAAGAGCAGTGTCGATAATGAAGTAAAAAATACAGACTGGAATTCCCTACTTAAAATAAACGATCCTGTAACATTATAAGAATTTTCAACTAAAGTTCACAGAAATATACAAAAAAGCAACAACACCTACACAAACGAGACGAGAAACAGACAACAATCCATGGATAAATGACGACATACTAAATACTATTACTGAAAAAGAAAATCTATGGAAAAAACTTAAAAAGTCACCCAGCAACACACATTTATAAACCTTATACAAAAACACAAGAAATAAACTAACAACAAAAATTCGTAGGGTAAAAACACGCTACTACTTCCAAAAATTCATGGAATATAACGACAACATTAAGCAAACATGGGCTACACTCAACGAATTAGTAACTCGAAAAAAGAAAACTTCAGCACAAGATTTTATTGCAAAAAATCTTCGGGCAGGACACAAACCAAGAGGAACTAGCAGACTCATTCAACCATGCTTCACAAACAACATCACACAACTCAAAAAAGACAAACTACCAACGATCAACAAAAAAATACCAACACAAAGTCAACAACAAACGATGTATTTTCCACCCATAACAAAACAGGAACTGAAAGAAGCACTCCTAAAACTAAAACCAAAGACCACTCCAGGAATAGACAAAATAAGACTCACAGACCTTATATCACATTTTGAACAAATAAATCCAATACTTTTGAAATTCGTGAACATAATATTCGACACAGGCATTATTCCGAAACAACTAAAAACTGCAGTAATGACGCCAATATACAAACACGGTAAAAGAAACGATACTCAGAACTACAGACCAATAGCTACACTACCAGTCATCTCAAAAATTCTAGAAAAAATAACACACACACCAGACTACAGAACTATTTACAGAAGCACAACATCATCTTACAAAACCAATACAACAAAATCATTTCAGAAGACCTAACCAAAGCATTTGACACACTTGAACATGACATACTACTCACCAAACTGTACTCAATAGGTATAAGAGGAACACTGCATTCATGGTTCAAGAACTACCTCTCAAACAGGAACACAGGTAGCAAAAATAGGTACATGTCACAGTCGGAGTATACAAGTAAAACACGGTGTACCTCAAGGTGCCATATTATCACCCACTCTATTCAACATATACATTAACGATGTTCATAACATATCCATAAGAAGTCAAATATTTCAATACACAGATGACACTGCACTACTAGCAATCCACAGAGACATTAACACAGCTCTCTGCAAAGCACAACAAGACCTAAACGAAATCACCACATACTTCCACCAAAACGCAATTCTAATCAACGGCACCAAAACACAGATGTTGATAATACACAACCCAAGAATCATACGCCCCGCATCACTATCGATACATTGTCACACACACCGCTGCATTAACAACTAAAATACCTGCTAATGTTCCGAAATCAAACCTGTAACACACGCAAAATACCTCGGTCTCTATATAGATTCCCACCTTAAATGGACAAAACATATAGAATACCTACACACTAAACTCCGGATCATCGCAGCAAAACTCTTCCAAGTTAAAGACATTATTCCACCCAACATAAAAAAACTCCTATATCACGGTATCTGCGAGTCCCTACTCAGATACCGAATAACAGTCTATACAAATACATCAAACAGCCACCTAACAAAATTAGAAACATTACACAGGAAAATCGTATCAGCAGTGATCTGGACACCTTACACGCAACAACCAATATCCGACAAGCACATGGGGATACACAGAATTCTGAGCATTAAAAACTTGAAACACTACATGATATTAACAAGGAATTACTTCAACATCATCTATCGAAACAACAGAGACCCATATCGTATAACACGACCTACAACAACTGTCTACATCCCCACACCCTTCAACAACTCATACGGTTCTTTTGTGAGATCACATCAGATACTCACGCAACTCAACAACCTACCAAGAAAGTTAAAGCACGTAGACAACTACAGAAGATTCAAAAACGAACTCTGGAAAATATACCAACAAAGTTAAGAGACCATTAACACTAATATAGACATCACAAATCACTAGCATCCAATGCCTACATCCCATACATAAACAGTAGCAACAACACAAATAGTGAAGGCTAAATTTCACTCTCTTCATAAAAGCTAATCCAAGCTTCGAAGTAGGTGGGATTAACTTGCCTCACTCATCTACAAGTAATCCTTATAAGCAAATGCAGAAATATGTATGTATAATCATTCTTTCTCTTTCTCAAACTTAAAAAAAAAATTATTATTATTATTATTATTATTATTATTATTATTATTATTATTATTATTATTCGTGACACCTCCAAGCAGTCCGAAGACTCATCACGTGTGTACACCTACTGTACAGCTTTCCGTCTCCATCACTATCGAACCTCTACTACCAATCAACAACATCAGCGCCATCTACCGCCCACCACCACCACCGCAACAAGTATTTTTTGTCTGTAAATTGCGTGTGTTCTGAAGGGCCGATTTGTCTATATGTGAAGTAATTTTGTTTGGGCACCGTGCACAGGTGCCCCTGTAGTACAACTACATGGGGCACCTGTGCACGGACTTTCATGCAGGATGGGACCCATTCACACATTGGTCGATCCGTGCAGGATGTTCTTCGAGAATATTTCAAGGAAGCTGTGCTTGTCCCACTCCATGGCCGTCTCGTTCAGCTGATCTCTTTGCCTGTAACTCCTGACTCAGGGGATTTCTCAAAGACAAAATTTATCAGGATCATCCTGATAACTTGCCATCGATGAAAGACAGCATAACCGAGCATGATCGCAGCAGTCCAAACCAGCTGCCTTCTGCTGTTGAATATACTGTGCAAAGGATGTAAATTGTGGCATACTGGTAAGGGCAACACATTCAGCAGTAGAGTCCGTGAATGCATAACGGAAGTGAATAAAAATGCTTGTATTTATGCTTCTATCGCTTTTCTCCTTCTTACACCCCCACCTTCTCTCACAGTAATATTACTATATCTTCATTTGATTCATCATACAGTGCCCCCTGGTGGTGATTTTTTAAACTCTTTTTTTTTTCCCTCGGGTATTGCTTCCGCAAGACGCAGAATTAATTCCTTCAAAGTTTCAGCAATTAAATCACTTGTCGCTCTTTAAAGACTTAGACTTAACCTGGAGTTAGTAAGATGGGGTGTCACAGACCCCCAAAGATTTTAAACTGACTATAACTTTTTAATAACGCGTGGCAGTGAGTGATGCCTCAGTATAGCTTCCCCTCCCGCAACCTGCTACTCGACGCCATAGACGACAGACTGTTGCACACAAGCAAGTTTAGTGTGCAGGTGTAAAGTGTGCTGGGGTCCACCAGATCCCACCTTACCAAAAGTGTGACTATATTTACTTCCGAAACATAAGTTGTTTTCATGTATATTCTACTAAAATATTATCGTTACTGCTGTGTCTTCTATATTTTTACATATCAACTATAAGCAAATACGTTTTCGTAAATATTTAGAAGGTATTTTAAGAATAATATCTTTTTTTTTTTTTTTTTTTTTTACCAGATGAGTTACGAGCAGGAAGAACAGAGGTTACATCAACTTATAGATGACGCTTTGACAGACAAGGAGCCATTTAGCGGAGGTGATGATAGTGAAACTGATTTAGAATTACTCAGTAACCATGAGTCTGATACAGAACAAGACTGTAAGGAAGAATCTTCAGAGGAAGAATCCACAGAGAATCCACTAATATTGATTAAAAAGATATGGATTTCTATAATGCACTACATTATTTGTTGGGTCTGTAGGACCCACCTTACCACTTTTGTTATATTTTCCCACCTCACTAACGCCGGGTTAAACAGGGTACTTTGATTTTCCTCACCATATTTATCTTTAGCTTGAATTTTTACCTTTTCTTTGTCGTATTTGATTCGTTTTATGCTATTCTTTCTTTCATTTTAAATTATTTCAGTATCCTCTAAAACAGTGATTTTCAACCTTTTCCACAATACGGCATACCTATAACTTTTAAACTGATTATTAAAATTCTGCGCCACACTAAAAATATATTCTTTTAATTTTTTTTTTTGATGATCTGGCAAAACATAGGCATAATTTTGATTGATTTTCACACACAAGAAGAGGAAAGACAAGACACTAATAAATAAATGCGCAAATTACGACATTATTTCTTTCAATTAATTTATTTTCATAAATCTCGCGGTGCATCTGAAGATCCCTCGCGGCACACCGGTTGAAAATCGCTGCTCTAGAATATTTTTGTGAAATTGATTCACGGTGTTTTTAGAAAAGTTTTCTATGACTCATGTTTAGATAGTTGAAGACGCTGCTGTGAGTTTTAAACATTGCTTTCCGACATTTTTCTCTGTTCTCTTTCAGAGCCCATTCTAGCTTACTTCCTAGGAATTTTCCATTTCTCTTTTCTTCCAGGAAATTTTCTTGTGGAAAATTTCACAGGATACCTGCTCTCTAATTCAATTAATATTTTGGTGTCTGCCAATATGACAACAAGGTTTCGTTCCTGTTATTACCATTGCTAT